>NC_142156.1:9914000-10221375 GCF_024610735.1 Ursus americanus | reverse complement strand
CAGCCTGACTCATCCATCTATTCAAAAGATCCTCATTGAGCACCGAATCATCCAGAGTCTTGGCAAGATACAGATAGCACACTCAAACCAGTAACTGAGGACATGAGTTAATGAAGCACCCTGCATTGGTGAAGAATCCCAGGGCCAGTTAACAACAGGAGAGTAGATACCACTGCTTGACCTGAAAGAGCGAATGCAAGGAACAGAATCACAGGATCTTCACTACTGCTGAAGGAACAAAAGGAAGAAGCAGTACCCAGAAATGAACTGTAGCTATAGCCACAGGACTAAGGTTTTCAAAGTGGGGTCCCCAGGCCAGTAGCAGCATCTGGGACCTGGTTGCAAATTCTTGGGCCCTATCCCAGACCTACTAAACCAGAAACTGTGACTATGGAACCAGGCAAACTGGGACAATGAAACGAAATTGTGACTCTTAAAACTCTAAACGCATTCACTTGAAATATGCCTCAAAAGAGCAGGACACGAAACAACTGTTTTGAAGGCACAAAGGACCCCCCAGAGCAATAACACACTCGGCAACTGAATTGGGGTCAATAAGAGGTATTAATATCTCACTTCACCAATGAGAACGTTGAAATCAAAAAGGCCAATGACTCCAGAGAGACCAACCAAGGAACAGTAATAAAACAAGAACCTATATTCTAGTAACAGCTTCCTTCCGACGGGCAGCCAGCTTCCCAAGCAGCAACATGTGAACATGCTGGTGAGTTTTGAGACATGCCTGAAAACGGGATAATCTTATCTGAGAGATCAAAACAGCACATGTCTCGCTGTCAAAACTATCATAAGCTGCCACATTTCACTAAAATAAACAATGAAGTTCTATTTGTTAACCCTCTCCAGACTCCCAGTGACAGCATGGGGTGGTGTTTCTACAGGCCATGGGGTCACTGTCTAGAAACTGCTAACCTCCAAATTGTTCCTACACCGGAAGGAAATACTCCCCATGCGATTGCACGACCTTCAGTGGAAAGCAAGACAGGAAATATAAAAAACTAATCCCAAGTAGGACCTCAGAGCCTGGGTCAGACTGGCAGTGCTTTGGGATGTAACAGTGGGTCAAGGGGTCCCAGCTTCAAAACCCAGATCTATCATTTATGACCTACATAACAGATTATAACTCGTCCCCCAAATCCATTCTTCCCTTAGCTGGATATTGGCCATGCAGCTAGATGGTACAGATGTGAGGTCATGTGATGAAGTTCTGGTCAACAAAACAGAAGAGGAAATGATGTGTCCCACTTCCATATCATTCTACATGAAAGAAGTTTTCTTGTTCCGCTCTCCACCCCTTTCTCCTGCCAGCCAGAGGCAACAAGAACATCAATGCCAAACACCAACCATGTCAAGGGGATGACATCCTAAAGGATGAGGAGCCACAAGATAGAAGGAACCTGGGTCCCTGCATTATCACATACAACAGACCTTCTCCATCAGCCTGGACTGTATTTTGCTATCTTTTTGTTACAGTAGCTTAACCTATACCTTAACTAATACATCCTATTTGCAACTGGGGAAGAAAAATTTGGAATGAACAGAGGGAGGTTAATGTGAGGCCACTGTAAGGAAAGAAGGTTCATGGGTCAGTTACAGGGTCAGAGCAAGAAGGGCCCGAAAAGACCCACAGTATGAAAAACATCAATACAAAACCAACAACCTTTAAGAATCTTACAAAGCATTTAGATGCAACAATACTACATGTAGTGAGTTGCAAAACAATGTTTTCTTTGTAAAGATCAGCTCCTTCCTGGAAGGACACTGGTGAAGGCATCTGTTATACGGAACTGAACAGATTTCATCATGAACCAGATCAACAAAGTGCTGTTTCCATGGGCTGCCTGCCAGAATACAGAACTAGCCTTGTTATATAGAACCAGACATTAACAATACAATGGACTTCATTACAATTTTCTATATACCAGAAAATGGCAAGCCACATTCATTGGTATATAATGACAAATAGGAAATTTTTAACCATCACATTTCGAAAGGATCCAAGTTCAATTTCCTTGCTCTGTGCTCCAAATTTTGAAAACCCCACTGGATCTAACTTGAATTACATACTTTAGAGAATAAAATTTACACTCCTAATGTGTGTAAGTTAATCTGTATGTAAATCTATTTCTATGAAATTGATCATACGTTCTTCCAATAAACGCTTCTTAAGCATTTACTTGGAGAAGCGCTACTGGAAGCAAGGGAAACATAATCCCTCCCTTCATGGATGGAGTAGCCTGGTGGGGAAGGCCAACACCCACTCATGAAGAGGCGGTACAGGGTGCTATGAGTCCACAGCCAGAAGGGCACCCCTCCCAGAGCTAAAGGGGCCAGGAAGAGTTTCTGGAAGAAGTGACATTTCGTCCAAGCCCAGAAGGAGAAATAAGAGTTAGCCAGGGAAACATGGAAACAAGGAATGGCATGGAGAAAGGTCAGAGGCCAGTTCAAAGAACTAAAGGAAGTTCAAGATGATTGTAAAGGGAAAGGAGAGGGGTGCCTATGTGGCTCAGCCATTTAAGTGTGTGGCTCTAGATTTTGGCTCATATCATGATCTCAGGGACATAGGATCAAGCCTGGCATCGGCTGCACGCTGAGCATGGAGTCTGTTTAAGATTCTTTCTTCCTTGGGGTGCCTGGGTGGCTCAGTCAGTTAGGAATCTGACTCTTGATTTCAGCTCAGGTGATGAGCTCAGGGTTGTGCGATCAAGCCTCACAATGGGCTCTGTGCTGAGCGGGGAATCTGCTTGAGAGAGTCTGCCTGAGATTCTCTCCTCTCCTTCTCCCTCTGCCAAACCCCCAAAATAAATTTTAAAAATCTTAAAAAAAAGAAAAAAATCTCTCTTCCTCTCCCTCTGCCCCTCTCCCCCCTTCACGCTCTTGATCTTTTTTTTTTTTAAGATTTTATTTATTTATTCGACAGAGATAGAGACAGCCAGCGAGAGAGGGAACACAAGCAGGGGGAGTGGGAGAGGAAGAAGCAGTCTCCTAGCGGAGGAGCCTGATGTGGGGCTCGATCCCAGAACGCCGGGATCACGCCCTGAGCCGAAGGCAGATGCTTAACCGCTGTGCCACCCAGGCGCCCCCACGCTCTTGATCTCTTAAACTATAAAAGTTAATTAATTAATGGAAGAAAAAGGAGAGGAAAGGTAAACAACAAGCCTACAGATACATGTGAAAAAGACCTTGTAATCCACATGGAAGAGTCTGGACTTCATCCAGAGGGCAGCAGGGAGTCTTAAAGGGTTTTAACAGCAGGATGACTTGGCTGCCCTGTGTAGAAGACCTGGGGGAAGGGCAAGACAGATGGCAGGGAGAACACTTGGGAGGTTGCTGCAGTAATGCAGGCAAAAGAAGATGGCGGTGGGAACTCACCCAGTAGAAGCAATGGAGAGAAGAGATAGCTTTGAGAAATATATAGGACACTGAATCTTATTTCTTTTATTCATTGATTTTTAAATGGATCTTCAATTACACTGCATTTGCATTACAAATGAACAGTTAACTGCCAGGGAGTTTAGGATGATTTGTATGCTTCCTCAAACTTCAAAGACTGGTGATCTGTAAGTGGTCAATAGGTACAATGGAATTCTGGAACTTTGTGATGCCAGTATAGATCTATGGTGCTCTTGCGGTGGAATGTATTTCCAGACTTAGAAATGTTGAGATTTTAGAAAGGTAAAATGGTGTGTATACTTTATATTATGTAACACCCTAGGGTAGGGCTTGTGATATCACCCTGTACTCAAATGCATTCACAATTGAGGCAAAATGTATGAAGTCACACTAAAGGGAATGAAGATGAGATTTGGGTCAGGTTTTGCTACCGAGTTCACGTCAGGTTTTGCTGCCAAATTAGTAAGAAAAGAACTTGAGGTTATTCAGAGCTCTGGGTATTTCAGAATTGCAGATAAGGGATGGTGGATCTATAATCATATCTTAGTTCCTACGCTGAGTTTGGATATTTGTAAGAAAACTGTGCCCTTAGCAAGCATTTTACTCCAAATTACCAACGTACTTGAGAAGAGAATGCAGACAAGGAAATAATTACAAGACTCCACCAGCGATACCCAACTGAGCTACTAAAGAAGGGTGTAAAAATGTCGTTGCAGCCAGGTATCAATGTGCTGAGGCAACTAGAACTCTAGAAAACAGCTGTTTTAAAATCATTCCCATCTTGTAAGATGGCGGCTGGAAAACCTGAAAAGATGGTCATTAAGCTCAGGAGGCTGATGCCAGTGGCGAAATCCAGATGGAAGCCCCACAGCCAAAAGGCCCAAAAAAGGAAGCCCCCTGCCCCTAGGAGATGTCTTAACAGAGGAGGAGCTGACATTCCCAGTCTCTAACGTATTCCAGCAAGGCTGTATCCAAGAGGAAGTCCACAACACTGAATTCCACGATTAAAAAGAAAGGGAAGTTCTACCACTGGGACAAAGCCAATTGGCAGGGATAAAAATGGTAGCCCCGAAGAGATTAAACTTTTTTAAATGACCAAGTATTACCGTCTTGAAGATGCACTTTGAAAAGTGTTGAGCCATGAAGAACAAGAATAGAAGCAAAATCTGCTAGTCAACACGAAGGAAACTATGAGTCAGTATCAGTGCCAGGGCCCCTCCGGTCATCCTCATTGGCCACCACGGAGACAAGCAGTGAGTTCCTTAAGCCACTGAGCAGTGGCTTGACCAGCCATTGTCATCAGAGTTACATAGAACACTCAGAATTTGTCATCACCTCTACCAAAACTAACCTTATCAAGGTGAGAGTCCCAAAGCATCTCAACAATGCTTACTTTGAGGAAACTGCATGAGACTGGGCATCACAAAGACAAGGCCTTCAACCCAGATGAACAGAAATACAAGCTAAGGGAGTGATGGGAGGCAAACGAGAAAACTGTGGACCCTCAACTTTTGCCAAAAATCGGGGCCTTTGCTACTTCCAGGACTGCCCGTATTCTGTGCTGCCTTGAACACAAAAAAGACTGTTTGCAGAGCTGAAGTTAAAACATCCAAAACAATAAGAACAAATATATCCCTGCTGTTTCAAGGGATCTTCTTTTCTGAGAACTAATGAAGAAGTCTGTTAATACACCCAAACATGAGGGGCTCTAGAAGATAAAAAGGGGAACACAAGGCAAATGTAGTATATGCAAGAAATACCCTAGAATGTCGGTGAGACTAAAATACACCCAGGTCAGTTAGGAAGGTCAGGGATCCATACCCCATGTCTCAAGGAAGGAAAGGTCCAAAGGCAATATTCAAGGAAAGGAGGTTTCAGGCCCTAAACAATGGGCATAGTGTTGGTCAAGAAGCATGCGGTTAGGGGCGCCTGGGTGGCACAGCGGTTGAGCATCTGCCTTTGGCTCAGGGCGTGATCCTGGTGTTATGGGATCGAGCCCCACATCAGGCTCTTCTGCTAGAGCCTGCTTCTTCCACTCTCCCTGCTTGTGTTCCCTCTCTCGCTGGCTGTCTCTATCTCTGTCAAATGGATAAATAAAATCTTTAAAAAAAAAAAAAAAAAGAAGAAGCATGCGGTTAGTGCAAGGCCAGGCTCCCAACACATTTGTATGAAAACATCCTCGCTCAAAAGGCTAGGTAGAGCTGGCGGCGGGGTTGGTGGGGGGGGGGGGGGGTCTTCTCTACTAGCACCGGGTTCTCAACTAATATGAAACCACGCTAATCAACTGTTTATTACAGGTCAGAAATAAAGTCAATAAAGTCCCCAAAAACTACCCCATGGAAGTTCAAGATAAATAGGAGTCCATCCCTCTCTTACCCTTCTCTCTTATGTGAGCCTCTATAAAAGTTTCTCTCCATTTAGGTAATAGGATAGTCTTGTTTTAAGGGCTGAATCAGGATCAAAAATTGCTTCTGGGATACATTTTTTTCTTGTAGGAATCTATACCCCCAAGAACCTAAACAAGGCCCCCAAAATGAATTCTAGCCTTGTATACATTATGCTACACGTATATCAGAAATACTATGGCATTGTTCAAAAGAATGAGGAAGATCTGGGGGAGGTGAGTGGAGGGACGGGGAACAGGGCGCTGGACATTAAGGAGGGCATGTGATGTAACGAGCACTGGGTGTTATAAGCAACTGATGAATCACTGACCTCTGCCTCTGAAACTAATACTACATTATATGTTAATTAATTCAATTAAATAAAAATTTTAAAAAAATAAGAAAGCTGTGGTAGGGAGGCACTTCCCCTTTCCAAATTCATTTACAATTAGTTACAAAATTCTACAACTATCATCTGAGTCACATCTAACACTCAAATGTTTAATGATACCAAAGCATGGAATAAACTAAGCAAGGCGTGACGTGCCCTCATGTGCCACACTGCCACAGGCAAAGGGAAAAATAAATGTCGGAGATAGTAAAATATTGACTAATTTTAATAGAATCAAAAAAAACAAAAACAAAAGAATGAGGCAGACCTGTATGTGTATGTGCTGACACGGAAAGATGTTGTGGGTAAATTGCTGAAAGGCAAAAAGCAAGGTGAAGAGCAGAGTGGAGAGTATTATGCCAATTTTGTAAAACAAACTATATACATGTGTTATAAATACAGACATAGAAATATTTTTTCCATTAGGGCCAGGAAGAACATACATATCCATTAATACGCTTCCCTAGGGAAAAGGATTCGAAAGGTAGAGAACCTTCCCTTCTATTTTATACAGTTCGGCAGTGTTTGCATTTTCTTAAAATCACAATGCATTATCTCCATTTTTAAAAATTAAAAAATTTAATGACTTTTTAGATTTAGTGGAGATCATTTCGTAGCATAGACAAATACTGAATCATTATATTGTACACCTAAAACTAATACAATGTTCTATGTCGATTATGACTCAAAAAAAATTAAAGCAAGATTCTAGTCTATTAAAGGTCATATCAGACTATTCCCAAATAAATGACTTCTCATTATTGCCCTTTAATCCACGGCTACAATACCTAACAATAGATAGGGCTGTCTCTAAATGGACCAGCCTTTAATCTTTAGGACAAGGAGAACAGGAAGATACCTCAAAGCCAGGAAAGCAACTCGACAGACCGAATGGGCAAGAACCATATCCAGCTCTATATCTGTGATATATGAGTGTCAGCACTGGACTAATTCTAGAGAGATGGATGGAAAGACTCACCAGATAAAGGTTATTTTTGTCCTGAAAGGCATACTGTAACTGGGGGATCCAAGGGCTTGTGCTCCGAGATAATATGTTCCGTTCTTCCTCAAAAAATGAAACCTAGGGGAAAAAGAAACTCTTTAGACAATTATAATAGTATTGGGGTAGGGTGGGGAGAATGCCCTACCCTCCCTCTGTAAGCCAAAATTTATGTCTCTGATTCACAAAAAGAAAAACCATCCCTTAGCCCAGCACTCCACAAATTTCATTCATTTGCCTACTTTGCTCACCATTTTTGCCAGATTTGTATATTATCTGTCCAATTATTGACTTAACTCCTCTCCTTAAAGTCAACTCACTTCTTTTCAATCTAAATATCTTTCTCTTTCTCTTCTTCTTCACCTCCTCTCCCTCAACAATTCAGTTTTAAAGCCATTAGGTGGAGCAGAACAAGGTAAGCATCCATGACAGGTGGTAGGGAGAGAGGGCCACAGTGGCCCAGAACAGGATGCCAGGCTCAAGCAGGATGAGGAGGGCAGTGACCATGTGTGGGGGCAGTCTAATATCGGCTATCAAGGGCCCACATAGGGTGAGGAAGGCACCCACATGCAGGGATAGCCTGGATCAGGGCATCTGAGCCCACCAATGGGAAGAGCGGCAGCAAAGACAGGAGTCCTGATGCACACAGATGCATAAAGTGAGCTAAAATATTAAGGAAAGAGAGGAGAGCTACAAACACAGAAAGGATGAACACTAGAAAAAACACAGTGAAGTTGGATGGGATTTGGAGGTATTGGTGTGAACACATGGTTTTTCAATGTACAGAGATATAAGTACAGATATAAATGTGTGAGTGTGTGCAGAGGTAGGTGTATTTAATACCTGCACGTGTATTCCCTGGCTCTGTTCCCTGAAAGGCGTCTGGAAGCAGTGATACCCCAACAGCAATAAGGGCACCTAGTGTCCAGATCTTGGCTTGTAAATACCCTCTTACACTGAAAGTTACTGCTCATCTTTGAGAAATAACTGATCGCAAGGGTGGGGCAGGCAAGAGCCGGAACATCTTGCTGTACCAGAAAGCAAGAGACAACTCAAAAACGGGGATGTGTCAAAAGACACAAAAACCAAACTGAAGAGACTCTCATGGCCCAACTTAGGGGACAGTTTGAGTATAAAAAAACATAATGACAATAATGGCTTGGAACTCATTGACTTAAACAGGAAAATGCAAATCCACACAACTATAAATTAATAAATTGAAAGTTTTATGAAGAACGGGTGCCTCCACAGTTTGAAAGCACCTCCCTATGCAATACTAACGTAATGACGAAGCAGAAAGGGGTGCCCCCACAGTGACGCATGGCAGACACCTAAGTGAACGTCGACGAGAACGTGACAAACTGAAACAAAGTCACTCGTTGGGATGCAGTGAGAAGAACAGAGCATCTCGTCTGTGATATTCCTGCCAGAGATCTAGCATCTGAACCTCAGCAACATTAGACATAGCTATAGTTTACAAAATAAGTGGTCTGTCATCTTCAGAATCGCCAAGGTCATGAGAGTCCAGGGAAAACTCAGAAGCTGGTCCAGATTGAAAAAGACTCAAAAGACAGGACAACTAAATGATACGTGGGATCTTGAGCTGGACCCTTTTGTTCTACAAGAATCTGAAACAACCAGCGGAGCATGAATGGGGTCTGAAGACAGTGGTAATGTAGCATTGTTTCTCTCCTGATTTTGACGGTTGTATTGTGGTTAATGGGAGAGCATCCTTATTGTAGGAAATGCACACGGAAGTCTTCGGAGATAATAGGGCATCGGGTTGCCAACGGATTTTCAAATGGCTCAGGAAGAAAAAAGTTGTTTGTACTTTGTGATCGTTTTCCATGTCAACTTGCCTGGGCTATAGCACCCAGCTATTCAATCAAACACGAATCTAGGTGTTGCTGGGCAACAAACACCCCACTCTCGTAATCTCCTGCTCCCGATCTGTGGTCCTTCTCCTTTCCCAGCACATAAAAGGTGTGCAGTGAGGGGTTGGCCAAACTGAAAAGCTTACATCTTTACTTGCTTGCCATGGACTCTTCGTCTGAGCCCTGAAGCTTCCGTTGAAATAAGCGGTCTCTAAGGACTCTTCTGGTTCTCACTGGGCCCGGGGCAGCTGTGCTGGCCTCTCCAGGTCTTGCTTACAGGATGTTGTCTCTCCCATCTCCTTCTCTGGCATTTCCTTTCACTCACTCCCTGTGCTGGCTTTTCTCTTCTCATGCCCTTAAATTCTGAAGGGTTGCCATGGCTCAGTTAAAGACTCTACTTTCCTTCACATTCACTCTCTTAAGGAACAGTTGGATAGCTTTCATTAGCTCCTGTGTGTGTCTGATTTTAAAAACCCTCCCAGCCCACACAGGGCACCTGGGTGGCTCAGTCGGTTAAGCCTCTGCCTCTCGATCTCAGCTCAGGTCTTGATCTCAGGGTTGTGAGTTCAAGCCCCACACTGGGCTCCATGCCCAGCATGGAGCCTACTTTATAAAATAAAATAAAAAATAAATTAAAATTAAAAAATAATAAAATGAAAAAATAAAAAACCCCAGCCCACACCTCACATAGGGTCATTGCGAGTCATTCACCTGAGGAAAGGCACACCTATCTGAACATCTCTATTGCTTGCCTGCAGTAGAGTATATTAGACTGTTTTCTTTTTACATGCACCACTTCTCATCTAAAACAAACACCGCAAGATCAGAACTACATTTAATGCCTCTTCTCAAGGACCTAGAAGCATACCACGCAGAACAGGTGCTCGGTAAGTGCGTCCTGATGATCCACGCTGGCTTCGGTATTGGGAGGCTGAGCAAGCATCTTCTATTCCTCCCTTCCAAATGATTTGCAACGTCCTGTCATTTCTCCTTTCGGTGAAGTTGCTCACATTTCACTGCTAAACACAGGCTACATCATTCTTTTTTTTTTTTTAAAGATTTTATTTATTTGACAGAGATAGAGACAGCCAGAGAGAGAGGGAACACAAGCAGGGGGAGTGGGAGAGGAAGAAGCAGGCTCATAGCAGAGGAGCCTGATGTGGGGCTCGATCCCATAACGCCGGGATCACGCCCTGAGCCGAAGGCAGACGCTTAACCACTGTGCCACCCAGGCGCCCCAGGCTACATCATTCTTGGACCCTGACAAGCAGCCTCCTGCCCTCCCCTGCTCCTTTGACTGGAGGCCGCAGTCACTGAGTCCTCGGACTCCGATCCCAACTTCCTCCTTCCAAAAAGTGTAAACGATCCCCAACTGCCTCACAAAGTAAACTGCCATTCTGAAAAACAGTTCTTGGGGGAATGGGGAGTTACCATGTAACAGGTACAGAGTTTCTATGTGGGGTGATGAGAAAGTTCTAGAAATAGAGAGCGGTTATGGTTGCACACAACACTGTAAATGCATTTATGACTAGGGAATGGTACCCTAAAAAGGATTAAAACAGTAAATGTTATGCTATGTATATTTTGCCACAATAAAAAAAGGTTCTTCAGGTTTCCCACCAGTGACCCCCCCCAACCAAATGTCTTGTTTCTCCCCATTTCCTAGTCCATCTGTTCTAAACCTGTAAGAAAGAAAAAGAAAAAAAAAACCCACACGCACACACATCTGTATAACGTTCTAGTACTCAATCCTCCGGAACATCACACACACACACTTCCACCTGCCACACTCCCGTCACGCCTCTCTTCCCAGAATCTACATTCCCTCTCAGCGGTGTGAACCTCCCCTGACCGTCCCTGGCTCACCCACATCTCTCCTCACTCCATAGTTGGTAAATTTGCTCACTGCTCTCCCTTCTGCGATGCTTTAGCTGCTAAGCGCCTGCTTTATACATTTGCATTTTTCCTCCACTTTCCAAAGTTGTTTTTAAAGCCTGTAACTAACAGCCATGGAGCTTCAATTCCTTCTGCAGGCTTCCCACGGAGTTGGGTACATTATCGGACACATGATGTGTGCTCGGACGTCTGTAACTAATAAATTGCTCTGAACACCAAGGCTGATGACTGTCTCTCTAGAAACTCGGCAAATGAATCAATATGTCTGGAGCAGCAGCCTTGTTTAAAGAAAGAAAAATACCACGACCAAAAAGAGAAGTTCTTACCTGCTCTTAAAAAAGCAACACCCTAGCCACTAAGCAATTTTATTTCATTTCTTCAAAGGCCTGTTTAAAAATCAAATACATATGCCCACAGCACAAATAAAGAAAATGCGCCCCAAAGCGAATGCTGCCTAACCCCACAATATGCATATCTCGAAACCCCCAGCTGACGGTCATGAAAGGTCATCTTAAATTTATTAGTTAAAAGGCCATGTTGATTCTGAAAGAGAGAAACGTTATAAAGAAATCAAAGGGAGCTTGTGAGCCTTCAAAATGAGTCAATAACAGTACAAGAAGAAAAGCTGAGAACGTGAGAGAGATTTCTGCAACCATCATGAACCAGAGAGTCACCGTGGAAAACTTGTGTGATCCCAGATGTCGATTCTGCAGATCATCGCCTCTGCAGTGAACATTCTGGCACAGAAAGGGAAAGGGCGTGGTGTTAAAATGCTCCTACCTGCTCTTGGGCCAACAAGGTCTTCTTCTTCATGACTTTCATGGCATAGATGTCCCCAGTCGCTCGCTCCCTTACCACCTGCACTTCGGCAAAGTGACCACAACCCACAAGACTTCGGACTTCAAAGTCTTTGGCTGAAGGCTGGAGCTCCTGTAACTCAGCTATGGTGTCGGAATCTGCAAGAGATGGAAGAGTTGTTCCCAGGTAAGGAAAGCATTTCAAATACATGCATCTTTATGAAAGCAAAAAAAAAAAAAGAAGAAAGAAGAAAGGAAAAAGTGTTCCTATGTGTTCCCTCACTGTCAAAAGACATTTAGTCACTTTCTCATCCGTCATGAATAATTATAAAATCAGCACAAAAGTGTTTTTATATGTTAAGTTAAAATTAAGGGCTCCAGAAATTCCAAAGCAGTTTCCATGGTAGCTATAATTTGAATCCTGTAGACTCAGAAAATAGGAGAATACAAATCATGCTTTTCTTCCTCCTCTCTGAAGGCTGCAGGGCAGTGTTCGGTCAAACATGTTTATCAGCACCACAGACTGGCTTACAATGTGATGGAAGCAACACGATTCCCATCTCAACCCACTTTGGAGCTGACTTCCAAATCATTCCATTCTAACCGCGTTCTGCAGTTTTACCCCAGTAACCCAGGTTTTATCCCACTATCCCATCTCCCTTGGATGGATGGTGTCAGAGCTACCTCTCTTCCCTTAATATATAGCAGTGCTATCAAAAAACAGAAAGTAAAACCAACAAACAAACAAAAGAATGAAGCCCTGACATTTGTTCTGCAGAGTTGGCAGGTCACACACCTGGAAGGGTTTACAACTATCTTCTTCTTAGCATACAGTCTTGTTCCTTTTTCAAGTGAAGTCTCTCAGTATCTTAGTCCGCTCAGGCTGCTACAACAAAATACCATAGATGACGTAGCTTAAACAACAGGCATTTGTTTCTTAGTTCTGGAGGCTGGGAAGTCCAAGGTCAAGGTGCTGGCAGACTGAGTTCCCGGTGGGAACCCACTTCCCGGCTTACAGAGAGCCGCCTTCTCACTCTATCTTCATAAGATGGAGAGAGAGGGAACCCTGGTCTCCCTTCTTCATCTAAGGACAACAGTTCCATCATGGAGGCCCCACCTTCATGACTTCATCTAAATCTAATTACTTCCCAAAGGCTCCACCTTCAAATACCACCATATTGGAAATTAGAGCCTCAACATTTGACTCTGCAGGGCGACACGAATATTCAGTCCATAACAGGTAGAGATCCTCCATATGTGAAGTATGGATTAAATGGATGGTAGATTTGGAATCTACCATATATTATTGACACTCTGAGAACACTAAGCTGGGACATCACTGGATATGCAATGACTCTAAGGATCTGAAAGAATGGAGTAGAACAGCTATATCTGACTGAAAAATTCAATCCTTCACATGACAGAGAAACTCCATATAAACAGGGGTTACACTCCAAAGGAAGACAAGAGGAACACAAAATCAAAATTATCCTGGAGAATCCCTCAGAAAGGTGCCATGATGAAGACTAAGAGACTCTTGAATTCCCACATGGACATTAAAGTCCTCCGGGCACTAGAGCAGGTTGCCATGCCCATGTGCCATGTCCATGGTTGGGCACGAGATAAAGCCAGGAGCTACATTCTAGAGTTACGCTTGGCTTGGCAAGTTATTCACACAGTGAGAGGAAATGAGTCCAATGAGGCGGAAAGCCATTTCATACCTATAGTTGTTGAGTAGCATATTGATAAATTAGCCAATGCAGTTTTGTTACCCACCCCCTTTCTTTGTGGCATGGGTGGTGTTGAATTCACTTGGATCAAAGGCACACATGATGAACTCCACTGCACTGGGTACCTTCCCACCCGCAGACCACACCTCTCTCTTCAGTCAGTCACCCTGAAAACACCTCCTTTCTGTCCCTGGGGAATCAGGCAAGAGTGCTGGGTAGGTTGGAATAAATTCACCATGACCACTGTAAAAAATAAATCTAAGGCACCTTCATGGAGAATTCCAGGCAAGGATGAAAACTGCACAATATTTTCCTTTTGCCCTGACATCCCTGTGCCAAGGCCTGTCCTTCTTCCCTGCCCTTTTTCCAAGTTTCTTTCAGATCAGGTATTTGAGTTATGAATTATAATTCCCCAAATACGCCGGCTTGCCACTTTCTGGGTTGAACCTGATTTTATTATTGCTTGCACACAAAACCAACCTCTCTCGATTCTCTGCTGGGCCTTGGCTCCCCAGGTTGCTTATAGCATTTGTCCAACTTAACTCTGGATCCGTGGCTGGTAACCACCAGGCATTTCAATCACGTGAGTAGAAAAACTGCTACAGGCAAAACCACAAGGATACTCAGAATTCTGAGAAACCATTCCAAATGTCTATGTGTTTTCCCAAAGGCTTTGGATTATTAAGGTGCACAGGTGAGATACTAAACTCAAGTCTATGACGATTAAAAAAAAAAAAAAAGACCCTCACAACTTCTCTCCCTACCAGCAGCTTCTGTGACTCCAAAACCACATTCCACTTCAGCCCTGCACACAGTTAGTTACAGCATTTAAGAACTGAATATTGAGGTGGAAACAAAGACCCAAAGCACTGTAATGAAATGCAGTCAAAGCACGCCCTTGTCAGATAAACATCTGGACCAAGGGGCAAAAGCCAACACAGCTGAGTGTATCCCTTCCTCTTCTGAAACTCAGTCAATTCAACATCTCGATTTCTAGGAATTTGTCCTTCATAGAAATGTTAGCAAATGTTCTGGAAAAAGACACACAGCAGGATGCTCATCATGAGCACTGCTCGTAATAGAAAAATAACCAGAAATGACCTAAAGGTCCAGAGGCGCCTGGGTGGCTCAGTAGGTTAAGCCTCTGCCTTCAGCTTGGGTCATGATCCCGGGGTCCTGGGATCGAGCCCCACATCAGGCTCAACGTGGAGTCTCCCTGTCCCTCTCCCTCCTCCCCTTTCCCCCCGCCCCACACTCATGCTCTCTCTCAAATAATTAAAATCTTTAAAAAAGAAAGAAGGAAGGAAGGAAGGAAGGAAGGAAGGAAGGAAGGAAGGAAAGAAAGAAAGAAAGAAAGAAAGAAAGAAAGAAAGAAAGAAAGGAAGGAAGGAAGAAAGGAAGAAGTGACTAAAGGAAATGGAAAGTAGAATCAACCTAAAGTCCACCCACATAAAAGAATATCAGGCACATGAAGTAGCTCAATCTCCACTAGAACATACACTTTTTAAAGGCAGGGATTTTTTTCCATGTTGATCACTACTGTAAACCCAGTACCCAACACAGAACCTGGCACATGGCAAGTGCTCCATAAATATTTGTTGAGTAAATATATTGCTAAGTGAGCACAGCTAGTAGCAAAATATTACAGACATATGATCCATTTTGTGTGAAATGAACGAGTGATGTTAGAACAAACATGGAAAGGGTTGGTTGATTGCTAGAGCAGGTTGACTGGTACACAGGAGTTCATTACACTATTCTCTTGGACGTGCTTGAAAATTTCCATAACAGGGGTGCCTGGGTGGCTCAGTCGTTAAGCGTCTGCCTTCAGCTCAGGGCATGATCCCGGCGTTATGGGATCGAGCCCCGCATCAGGCTCCTCCACTGGGAGCCTGCTTCTTTCTCTCCCACTCCCCCTGCTTGTGTTCCCTCTCTCTCGGGCTGTCTCTCTCTCTGTCAAATAAATAAATAAAATCTTTAAAAAAAAAAAAAAGTCCATAATATTTTAGAAGGACCAAACAAACAAAAAAAAAATTGCAGTATTATGCACCAAACTGGTAACAGTGGTTATCTCCGACAGAGGAGATTTTGAGGGATATTCCCTCATTTTGACCTTTTATACTTAACTTTGTATAATGTTTACAATTAGTAAGAAAAAATTCTTAAAGTTATAATTCACCCATAAGTACTACAGCTGTGAACATACAGAAGCTTCTGCCCACAGTAAACGTAGCTGAAAGAGCACAGGATTGCAGCTACTGTCAAATCACCAAGAACAGTCCAATTTCAACAATTATCAACACTTCGCATGTTTTAATATCAGTTTACTTTTTACACAAATTCTATAATACAACGCTTAAGGATTTACCACTTTGTTCACTTAGCAATATAGTCATTCAACCGATACTTACTGAACATCTACCATGTGCCAGACACTGTTTTAAGCACTGGGAATAGAACAGTAATTAAGAAACAAAAATCTCTTCCCTGGTTCCCAGACGCAGGTTCCCTGCTCCCTCCCCTCCTTTGGCTCAAGGCTGGGGCACCTCTTCAGGGCTCTACCTTCCTTCTCATTTCCTCCAACAGTCCCCAAAGAAAATCTCCATCTCTATAACAAGATTCAAGAAACTTATGCAGTAGCAGCTGTTGGGCTCTCTTTCCCATGTGAAAATGAAGTTTACATTCCAAAACAGAAACTCAAGAAGGAAAAAAAAAAAAAAAAAAAACCAACAACAAAAAACCAGCCATACTAATGTAATCACCCTTTTTCAATCACAGCCCCTTGGCCTTACTCGCCAGGAAGCTTCTTCAAAAATACAAAACAATTCCTTGCAAGAGAATTCATTAGAAAAAGCTACATTTCGCTAAGCCTAACCCTTCTGATTACTGAAGAAATTTAGAAGATCCACTACTTTAAAGTAACCAGAGGGCAGGGGTGCCGGGTTACTCAGTTGATTAAGCGTCTGGACTCTGGATTTTAGCTTAGGTCATAATCTCGGGGTCATGGGATCGAGCACCATGTCGGGCTCCATGCTCAGCAGGGAGTTTCCTTGAGATTCTCTCTGCACCTCCCCCTGCTCACGCACTCTCTAAATAAATAAATAAATCTTTTTAAAGAATAAAAATTAAAAATAAAAAAATAAAATAACCAGAGGGCAGACTCCAGACTGATGAAGGTACCTGTAGATGGCTTGATAAATTGTCTCGTAATTTCCCCCCCTCCACTCCCCACTTGGAAATTTAAATATTTAAGAAAATACGGTGGGAGTTTATTCAAACAAATATGGAATAAAGAAAAGCACCCAAGTACATTTTAAAAGTAAAGACACACAACATATTAAATATATGTTGAGATCGATGGCTACCATTATTGATGGGGTTAACATTTATTACCTCTTACGTGTCTGGCAACATAAGAGTCTGTGGTCTGTGCACTAATTGATTCAATCCCCGCACAACCTTATTAGATATGCACTTTCCCCATTTTGCAGATAAGGAAACAGAAGAGACAAGGTACAGGTGAATTCCAAAGGTCACTGTGGTGGCCATACGCTGAATTTAGCTATTTAGCCCATCACACTGCACATCGTGGCCCAGTGTCTGCTCAAGGGGTAAGCAGATGACCCAGAGCAGAGCTAAATAGAATCTTTCCTGAGGACTGTACTAATATAGACAGTGGAAGATAAACGTTGCACAGGGTATGGCAGCCAGTCTCCAAAGATGGTGCCCAATGAATCACACGCCTCCTAGAATTCACGCCCTTGTGTAGTTCCCTGCCACATGGAATCTGGGTGGCCCTATGACTCACTTCAAACAACAGAATGCAGCCAAAGAGATCCTCTGTCCCTTCCACACCTAAGCCCTAAGAAGTCCTGGCAGTTTGGTGTTTTCGGAAACCCTGAGCTGCTAAGTAAGAAGTCGACGTCTCTGATAAATGGACCATGTAGATCAGAGGTCAGCAAGTTTTGCTTAAAGGGCCAGAGAGTAAATATTTTAGGCTTCATAGGCCATTCGGTCTCCATCACCATGACTCAAATGCCTCGTCTCGTAAGAAAGCAGCAACCGATTTACATAAACAAATGGGCATGGCTAACACGTTCCAGTAAAACTTTGTTTACAACACAGGTATCCCAGGCTGTCGTTGGCTAACCCTTGATGGAGAGACCACACGGAGAAGCCAGGTGGAGAGCACAGAGACAGGGAAAGACCCAGTCATCCCAGAGTCCCAGCTAAGTCCAACCTTCCAGGCAACTTGCCAGACATCGAGCAGGCCATCTTGGACATTCTAGACCAGGAGAGTCCCGGGTGCCTGCAATCTCAGCCAAAGTCACATGGAGAGGAAAAATCCCCAGCTGAGCCCAGTCAACCCACAGAATCATGAGAGGTAATATAGGGATTACTGTTTAGGCCACTATAGTTCAGGGTGCTTAGTTACACAGCAAGGTCATATAAGGGACGGTTTCTCACACTTGGCACTGCTGAAATTTTGGGCCAGATAATTCTGTGATGTGGTGGCCCATCACTGCAGGAAGATTAACATTGTCTCTGGCTTCACCGATCAGATGCCAGCAGCATCCTTCTCCCCCAGGTTGTGACAACCAAAAATATCTCCAGACATTGCCGAGAGCCAAGAGGGGGGCAAAATTACCACTCGTTGAAAAACACTGATGTAAGGTAATCAAATACAAAAGTGGGACACGGACACCAGCAGCCAATTACCCCACTTCAAGGAAGATAAGAACAGGGTGTGGGCATAATAGCTAAATCGTGGAAGGAGCCGAGATGCCCTTCAACAGATGACTGGATTAAGAAGTTGTGGTCCATATATACAATGGAATATTACTCAGCTATCAGAAAAAACGAATTCTCAACATTTGCTGCAACATGGACGGCACTGGAGGAGATAATGCTAAGTAAAATAAGTCAAGCAGAGAAAGACAATTATCATATGATTTCTCTCATCGATGGAATATAAGAACTAGGATGATCGGTAGGGGAAGAAAGGGATAAAGGAGGGGGGTAATCAGAGGGGGGAATGAAGCATGAGAGACTATGGACTATGAGAAACAAACTGAGGGCCTCAGAGGGGAGGGGGGTGGGGGAATGGGATAGACCGGTGATGGGTAGTAAGGAGGGCACGTATTGCATGGTGCACTGGGTGTTATACGCAACTAATGAGTCATCGAACTTTACATCGGAAACCGGGGATGTACTGTATGGTGACTAACATAATAAAAAATCATTTAAAAAAAAAAGAACAGGGTGTGGGCAGAGCCGATTTATGCCTTTCATAGGCCCTAGGCATGTCTGCCTTCATCAGCCCCTTCCTCCATTAAAAAAAAAAAAAAAAAATCGAGGGGTGCCAGTGTGGCTCAGTTGGGTAAGCATCTAACTCTTGATCTCAGCTCAGGTCTTCTCAAGGCCATGATTTCAAGCCCCATGTCAGGCTCCATTCTAGGTGTGGAGCCTACTTAAAAAAAAAAAAAGAAAAGAAAAGAAACTATTAAAAAAAGTCAAAAATTATATTTTACTGTGACATTAACATAAAGATGAATATAACCCCAAATCATTATACATTATTATAATCATTTTTTTCCTATTATTTCAAAATTAAATTAAACTAATGAAAAGAAGTTCAGTTTACTAAAATGAAATACTGTGGGCCCTAAGCACTGTGTCTGCTATGCCTGCTAGATTATCAGCCCTGAGTGGGTATAAGGATGGAACCAGAGGACATCGTTTAAGACCCTGGGACCAGCGATGCCGAAAGTTTGACCCAACCCTGGATTTCTCAGTTTCATGAGCCATAAATTTTGGCCTAAGCTAGTTTGAGTTGAGTTTCTGTCACCTGCAACCAGAAGACCTGACTTACCTGGTCTCCCAACTGCAGCAGGTGGAAACTGACCTTGAAACTGGGTCTGTCTTCCTCCGGGCAGAGTTCTTACCCACAACTACCAACCACTAGCTCATTTGGCCTCCAGCATCTTTGCAGTTTTATCTAGTAGAAAAGTTTTCAAGAAAAAGTTCTCCAAACTTACACTTCCGGACAAAGTTGCTCACGTGCTTGATCTTCATCAGAGCAGGCTGACTGCATTCTCCGAAGAGAACGAAGAGGGCATCTAATATCCCTTCTCGGGAAAGAGGAGACATCTGCTGTTGAGTCAGAAAGGGTGGTTTCCCCTAAAAACAGCAAACAGCAGATGGAGACACTGTCAATAATGAAAAGCTTTGATCAATAACATCCACACAGAGTAAATTACAAGCCACCAACTCTAACTGCTCACGACACACGCTAACAGCACAATTCTGAGGCTTCATTCTCTAAAGCGACATCAATTGAGAGTCATTACGTTATCACTTGTAAGATTCCATTACTGTGGGTTTCTTCTACCAGCACCCGGGAAGAAAAACTTCACAAGCATGCCATTAATAAGAAAAGGCTCTCCTTTCTTTTTTTTATTTTTTTTTATTTTTGAGAGAGAGAGAGAGAATGAGCATGAGCGGGGGCAGGGGGGGGTCAGAGGGAGAAGCACTCCCCACTGAGCAAGGAGCCCAATGAGGGACTGGATCCCAGGACCCTGGGATCATGATCTGAGTCAAAGGCAGACAATTTACCGACTGAGCCTCCCAGGCAACCAAGGACCGTCTTTCTTAACAGTCTGAGGCTCATGGAAACATTTACTCTGGACCCTGCTTGTTCTGAAATGTTTCCACCTCTCTACAACAGGACACAATGATAGCTACTTCTTTCGAGTGTGCCCAGAGGTTTGTTAATATAACTGCAGTTTCTTTAATTCACTCGAACAATCTGGAGTAGTATGGACAGAGTGACCATACTAAAGCTGAATTTGTTCATGATCTAGACCAACAGTTGCAAACTGGCAGACTATATCTAACCCACAGACAAGTTTTGTTGGGCCTGCAGCATTTAAAATAATTTGAATTATCTGCCAATATTGAAAAATCAGGAAATTTCACCCAAAAGAGGGGGTGGGATTTGGGGGTTCTCCTGAAACACTGGAGGACCGAGCCATATTGCCCCACATTCCTGTCTGGTGATGCTGAGCTGTGGCTGAGTGATGTTGCCCCTCTGGGTAGTGAATGTGTTCTGCAGATGGAAGACTCCTAGTCTTCCTGACTCACTCATAGTCACCGCCTGGCCCCCAAAGACAGGAGTTTGTAACCTCTGGTCTAGAGCAATGATTTCCATGTGCCAGGCTATGGGTGTGTGGAGGTATTTCTGCAAAGATGGCCACCTACAGGCCCTCTAACTCTGTAGGTGCTTGCCACCACTCCCGTCAACAGCTGGAATCTATTTCCCCTCCCCTTGAATCTGTGCTGTCTCTGTGCCTTGCTTTAAGCAACAGGTAACAAAAGCGACACTGTGCCAGTTCAGGGCAGAGCTCTAAATATGCCTAGCAACTTCTGCTTTTGCTCTTTTGGGAAGCCAGTTGACATGTAAAAAAGCTTAGGCTAGACCAGGGGTCAGCAAACTATAGCCCATAGGCCAATGTGCCCCACTGTCTGTTTTTATAAATAAAGTTTTATTGGAATGCAGCCACACCCGTTTATTTACATATTGTCTGCAACTGTTTTTGTGCTACAATGGCGGAGTTGAATAGCTACAGCTACCCCAAAAGCCTAAAATATTTATTATTTAGAGATGAAAGTTACAAGGCCTGGATTAGACTACTGGATAATGAAAGACCTCATAGAGAAGTCAGCTGGAGGCACACCGAGATGTTCCAGCACCAGCCAGGCTCCCAATACAATATGGCCCCTTAGGTGACCCCAGCTGATATCACAGGGCGGAACAGAAGAACTGCCTAGCTGAATCCAAACAATCCACAGAATCATAAGAAAAAATAAATCACTGCTGCCTTAAACTTTGTGAGTGGTTTCTTATACAGAACTGGATACTAGAAACAGACTGGCTACATTTGAACCACCTGAAGAACTTAGATAAAAAACAACAACAAAATTATCTGGTGCTGGGGAGCCTGGATGGCTGTCGGTTGAGCGTCTGCCTTCAGCTCAGGTCATGATCCCAGGATGGGATCGAGCCCCGTGTCTGGCTCCCTGCTCAGCAGAGAGCCTGCTTCTCCTTGTCCTTCCCGCTCATGCTCTCTCTCAAATGAATAAATAAAATCTTAAAAAAAAAAAAAAATTATCTGGTGCTATCCCTACTGAACTAGAACTTTACAGTTTGTAGCTTACAATCTGTTTTATTAATAAGCTCACCAAGAGATTCAAACCTCAGACAGGGATGTGAAGCACTGGGTCACAAGCCGCCATACCTGTCACTTTATAGTTCTGCCACAAACTCCAAAAAATAATAAGTCTTTGTTCCTTTGTTCTTTACTGAGTTTAGACTAATTGGAGCAACAGTTCCCAAATACGGTACTGACGCTTGACCAAGTGTTCAAGTCTGCCACAAAATGAGAAAAAATGACCACATGATGACTGGTCTGTAAAGCTAAATACATTCAAATTTTAAAATGATCTTTTATTCTGAAATCATGTCTTTCCTCTGTTGGTGTTTCTTATTTTTTTTAAAGATTTTATTTATTTATTTGACAGAGACAGCCAGTGAGAGAGGGAACACAAGCAGGGGGAGTGGAAGAGGAAGAAGCAGGCTTCCAGCAGAGCAGGGAGCCCCATGCGGGGCTCAATCCCAGGACCCTGGGATCGGGCCCTGAGCCGAAGGCAGACGCTTAACGACTGAGCCACCCAGACACCCGATGTTGGTGTTTCTTAAAATGTCCCTTCTTTATGAAGCGAAAGGACCAGAAGATAATGGCTTTTCTCTTTATCTGTCTTTTTACATCCTTCTTACATCCCTTACTTGGCAAAATAAAAAGCTGGCAAACCTATGTTGGCCTAGCAAATTTGTGAAATTTTTTGGCTCAGAAATCTTAATGTCTGCTGACCACCTGACATAAAACTCATTGGGAAGTTAAGTTCAATGTTAAGTAGAAACTAAGACCTGGGGCGCCTGGGTGGCTCAGCCGTTAAGCGTCTGCCTTCGGCTCAGGTAATGATCCCAGAGTCCTGAAATCGAGTCCCGCATCAGGCTCCCTGCTCGGCGGGAAGCCTGCTTCTCCCTCTCATACTCCCCTTGCTTGTGTTCCCTCTCTCGCTGTCTCTCTCTGTCAAATAAATAAATAAAATCTTCAAAAAAAAAAAAAAGAAAGAAAAAAGAAACTAAGACCCAGGGACGTCTGGGTGGCTCAGTGGGTTAAGTGTCTGCCTTTGGCTCAGGTCACGATCCCAGGGTCCTGAGATCAAGCACCGCATCGGGCTCCTTACTCCACAGGGAGCCTGCTTCTCCCTCTACCTGACACTCCCCCTGCTTGTGTTCTTTCTCTCTCGGACTAATAAATAAAATCTTAAAAAAAAAAGAAAGAAAGAAAGAAAGAAAGAAAGAAAGAAAGAAAGAAAGAAAGAAAGAAAGAAAGAAAGAAAAGAAAAGAAAAGAAAAGAAAAGAAAAGAAAAGAAAAGAAAAGAAAAGAAAAGAAAAAAGAAACTAAAGACCCAGTCCAAAGTATTCACCTGTATGGAAAACAAAATCACTACTCTATCTAAACCTCATTAAAATAATATTATACGGGGAAAGAACAGTATCCGTATACCTGGTTAGGCAAATGTTAGGTGTATGCTACACTTACAAATAATAGCTTTCCTGGGGACAGGGAAGAACTCATCATGAAAAAAAGATGAACTGGAGATTTACCCACAACCCTTGCTATTATAATGGCATTTAAATATAATACACACTTAATAAATTCTGACATACATTGGCAGTGTTGCCAATGGTTACACACCCAGCCTCTGTTGTTAGAAGAAAAATGGAGCCTGGCTCTGTCATTTACACGCAGCATGATCCTGGGCAAGTCCTTGCCTCCCTCAATATCTGTCTCTTCCTATTTAAAATGTAAATAAGAATAGTCCTATGTCTGTTATGAAGCTGAAGATAATCAGGAGCATGCTGGCTCTGTACCCAGCACTTTGGAAACCACAATTATTACATAAGGAGCACATTATATGCCTTCCATCAATTTTGTAATAAGCCAAAAAGCTTTTGGAGTAAAACATAAAGGGGCTAAAACACGGCAGCACTCCAGTCAGCTAGTGTTAGGGACAGACTATTCATTTGTGAAAAATACCTCATGACTTAAAATGACAACAGGAATGGTCCCACAGAACAACCTGAGCTTTCAATCTGTCTCCATTCTGATCTGTTTGAACATTCCTCAATACCAACATTTTAGAGAAAGAATGTCATCAAGAAAGTATCAGTATTTATCATCATAGAGGTATCCTTGCAAAACTTCCTAAATATAATTACTAAGTAAACATAAACTTATTATTATAACTAATATTATTTCGACACTTAGCATCAGTAATAGTTGCCATTTATAACCACTGGCTTACCAAGAACTAAGCAAGAAGCTAAGTACTTTACATAAATTATATCTCATTTCATCCTCATGATAACCCTGTGAATTTGGTGCTATGACCTCTATTTGAAAGAGTGGCAAACAGATGCAGAGAAGGCAACGGAGTCACCCAAGGTAACACAGCTAACAAGTGCTGAGGCCAGGATTCAAACCCAGATCTTCACCACTACCTATATTGTCCCCCTGACTTGTGAATACATAAGTCAAACAAGGATTTCTACATCAACAATGTTTCATCTACATCAAAAACAAAAGAATTAGAAATCTACTTGGAAATTATTTCCTGAGCTTTAACATTTCTGGGGTGACAGAAAGGTTCTTTAGCTTGAGCAGAACATGGGTTTCACAGGTGTGGGTATTTATCAAGCTTCTTTCTTTTTTCTTTTTTTTTTTTTTTTAATAAAGATCTCTTGAATTGCTTGAGTGGTTCAATGGGTTAAGCGTCTGCCTTCAGCTCAGGTCATGATCCCAGGGTCCTGGGATTGAGCCCCGCATCAGGCTCCCTGGACAGCTGGGAGTCTGCCTCTCCCTCTTCCTCTGCCTGCCAATCTCTCTCTCTGTCAAATGAATAAATAAAATCTTTAAAAAAAAAAAAAAAAAAGATCTCTTGAATGAAAAATAGGATTACACCTATAGCAGTTTTGGCCAAAAGAATGCCTTTGTTTGTTTTTCTTTCTTTAACAAAAGGACAAACCTCAGTACAGATGAGCGAAGTGTGAGAAACGATAAAAAAAAAAAAAAAAGATCTCCCTTCAAGGACAAGTTCTACTCCTCCGTCTGTACAGTGGCTCCTTTTTCCAATACTATCAGCAAGTATAAAATACCAAATGGGATTTCTCCTAGAAGATTAGCCTCAGTCCTGTAAGAATAAAAGTGACAAGGAGGTTCCAAGGAAACAAACACAGGTGAACAGAGTTGGCAGCCTGTTACCTGGAAGAAATGATTCAGCCTGGAGGCTCGGCTGGCAATGGGTTCAGCAGCACCAGCGTCCAGCAGATTCCGTGCTCCATATTTGAACTTCAACATCTCTCCAATGGTGAGGAGATATAGGAGAAGGTCAGGTGTGTACTGCCAATTTGAGGAGGAAGGGCTTGAAAGATCCTGACCTTCCTCAAGATGTCAGGGATAGGAAGGTGAAAACCAGCCACCACAAAACAGATCTTGAGAAGTTCAGTCTGGCCGTGGACACTAAAAAATAGATTTTTACTCACTGTAACAAGAGATAATACACTTATCTGACATATTCTCTTACAAATAAATTTATTATCTGCTCCACTGATAATGTAAGTTCCACAAGGGCGGAGACACAGAGCCCAGTACATAGCAGGTGCTAATACTTATTGAATGATTGAAATAAGCGAATTACATAGTATGTTGGAAAGTAATATGTGCTACAGGATTAAAAAAGAGAGAGGTAGGGGCAACTGGTGTGTGTGGGCAATTTTTAACAGTGTAGTCAGAGTAGACTTCACTGCGAAGGTAACATTTAAAGCAAGATCTGAAGGGGGTAAGCAGTAAACCATGCTGATGGGCGGGGGAGGCAGGAAAACTGTGCCGCGCAGAGGAAACAGCCAAGGCTAAGGCTCTGAGGCAGGACCTGACCTTGTCTGACAATAGCAGGGAGACGAGAGGGGCTGGAGCAGAGGGAAAGAGGCGGGAAGTAGGAGGTGACTGACGGTACCGAGAGTGTGAAGTCACTACACAGATAACAGGGAGCTGCCGCACTCCACTAGACGGAATAATGCAGGTAATGCTGACAGGGAACGAGGCAGGGCGGAACACACAGGAGACCCCCTCCAGGTTTAAGAACGGAACAATTCCTCCTGCCCTGGACACCACCTACATACCTTTAGGCCCTCTCGAAAGAGGGCGCGCGCACCGCCAGCCTGGGAAGACCCTCGGGCCCCCGGCAGCCTTGGGGGCGGCAGCACCACCCTCCCGACTACGGAAGGGAAAGACGGGACTGGTGTGGGTGGAGGCTGCCCTGCCCCTAGCCTTGCAGAGTGGGGTGGGGGAGAAGTGGGCGTGGGGGGTTCAGACTCACGCTCCGTGGACCCAGCCAGTCTGCGTTCCGCTCCGCCCCGCGCCTCCCGCCGCCGCGTTTGAACCTGGCGGACGGCGTGGGCGGGTCTCAGGCCTGTCCGGACCAATCAGAGTGCCCGCTCCTAGGACGACCCACAGCGTCCCAACCAAGCCCCACCCAAGTCCTTAAAGGGATAGAAGAAGTGAAAGGGAGAACCAATCCGATTGTTTCTTCCTCTGACTCTAACCAATGGAAAACGGGGAAGAATGAACCCGGCAGGGCAGCTCCTGAAAGTTTGAAATTGGCGGTTAAGCAGGATGCTACTTTTAAGGACGCGTCTGTTAGTGTCTAGGATCCCTGGGGAGGTCGCCAGGGCGCTGTCCTCTGCTATCATGGCCACTTGCGAGGAGGAAGGCAACCAGGCCACCCTGGTCTTGTTCCTTAAACCGGACTAAAGGCGAAATACTTGTTATTTGGGAAAATCAGGTTGTTCTGTGCTACAGCTGGGTCAGGAAATGTTTTGAACTGCCTGAACTGCCATCCTGCCTCGGTTACTGCAACTTTGGGCTGATTACCCAGCGACCAATAGGTGAACGTATTGAGATTATCTGAAAGGACGTTTTAAAATCGATTAAACGCAGGAGATTTAAATAGGCACTTCAGTAAAGAGGAAATCCAAATGGCCAACAAACGTATAAAAAGGTGCTCAATCTCGTACATGATCACGAAATAAGAAAAATAAAACCACAATGAGATATAACACTCACCGCTCCCTCCCCCCAAAAAAGGGAGGGAGATCTGTTTTTCAAAGATGTGGAGGCGCAGTTATTTATACATAGCGGATGGGACTATAAATCAGTACAGTCTCAAAAAGTTTGGCTCTATTTGGTAAAATTGAAGATAAACACATTGTATGGCTCACATGTAGAAGAATGTACAAAGAGTATTGTATGACATAATGGCAAAAAAAAAAAAAAAACACCTGGAAGCAACGGCAATGTCTATCAGCAGTACAAAGTATAATTTTTTATACTGCGGTGTTTTCGTACAGTAACGAAAAGAAAAAAATACAGCTAAACATAATGACAATCAGTTTTGAAACAACGCTGAATGAAGGAAATGACAATAGAATAAAGTATGATTTCATTAATATAAATTTCTAAAGCAGACCAAAAACATGTAAAGGGAGGGATGTATGTACAGGTGGTAAAACCATGAGTAAAGCAAAAGTCAGGAGAGTGGTTCCCTAGGGTTAAAATGGAGGTCATTCAATCTGTCAGGGTGCTGCTATGATCTGTTTCTTAACCTGGATGGTAATAATATGGATGTTCATTTTAGAATTATTAAGTTGGGTGTGCATGTATGTATATACATGTTCTATTTATGTATATAAAAAATTTAAAGGGGGGCACCTGGGCGGCGCAGCCGTTAAGCGTCTGCCTTCGGCTCAGGGCGTGATCCCGGCGTTCTGGGATCGAGTCCCACGTCAGGCTCCTCCGCTATGAGCCTGCTTCTTCCTCTCCCACTCCCCCTGCCTGTGTTCCCTCTCTCGCTGTCTCTCTCTGTCAAATAAATAAAATGTTTAAAAAAAAATTTAAAGGAGGAGACAGTCTTTCCTGTTCTTGTCTAATTCCTACACTAGATGGAACTGGAGATGTGTTATCACTTGCACCCACACACACACACAAGTGTGTGTGCATCAGTACAAAACCAAAGCAACAGACTTGCTGCATACACTTTTTTCCCCAAATGTAATTTGTTCTTCCTCCCGGGGACCATAATGATAGCTACTATTTATCAAGCCCCTTCCCTACCAAGCACTTTATCTCATTTAATCCTTACCACAATCCTAAGAAAGAGGAACTATACTCCACATTTTACGGCTGGAAAAACTGAAACCGAGAGAAGTGGAGTGGCTAACTTGGGGGCATTCAGCTTTAGGTGGTGGAGTGGGGTTTGGAACTCCGGGACTATCTGACTCCTTTCGTCTTACACAAAACCTGCTTTTCAGAAGAGGTTAGAAATTCTTCCAGCCTCTGCGTTTGTCATGTTGCAAAGGCTGACCCAGTATAGAAAGATGTCAAGCAAAACTAAGAAATGCTTTTAAATGACATGTTGGGGATGGCAAGGTGAGGGGAGATGCAAAGTGGGTTGTAGCCAGCTGTTGACTTGATATAAAGAATCTCAGTAAGGTCTGAAGGTGGATCTAGTCAACGCTTCTGATTTTTCTAGTCCAGCCAAACCTGTTAGTTTCCTGGCATCAGAAATAGAAGGCTTTACCAGAATCTTGGGACTCGTTCATCCTAAATTAGAATGCAGTGTTAGCAGCACTGTTTTGCACTGCCCTGAATCCTGCCTAGATATCCTAATTTCCCGTTAGAACAATTATTGGCCTCTGCAAACCCCTTGTGAAACAAGACAGGAACTAAAGAACAAATAAAATGAATACAGAAACATACAGCGACAAAACACATTAACTCCACCAATTTTCTTTCAGGAGTAGTAGCTGCACAGAAAGTGTATGGGGAGAGCAAATAAGGGACCAAGAGTGGATATGCAGGTACTAAAAGGATAAGACACTGCCAAATAGACCTGTCATTGAAACTAGACTGACAGGGGCGCCTGGGTGGCTCAGTCCATTAAGCAGCAGACCTGGTTTTGACTCAGGTCATGATCTCAGGTCCTGGGATCGAGCCTCACATCAGGCTCCATGCTCAGCGGGAAGTCTGCTTGAGGATTCTTTCTCTCCCTCTCCCTCTGCCCCTCCTCTCTCTCTCCCTCTCTCTCTCTCTCAAATAAATAAATGTTAAAAAAAAAAAAAAACTAGACAGACAGGAAACCTAAGACCGTATGTTTATTCTTGCACAAAATGAAACCATGACCAGTCCTATGCTGAACATGAATCCATGACCATTATCATAGTAAGGATTCCGGAAGAACACCCTCATAACTGAGCCATAATGAAGGACCTTATGACATTCCTGCATTCAACCATTCATTTATACAAAAAACATTTATGGTTCCAAGCACTGGGGGTACCGAAATGAAAAAGACACCCTTCTTGTCCGATTTGCAAAGGCTGAGTATGGTGGGGAAATGGGGCTGTGAGCAAACAATCGTGAAATACTGTGAGAAGTTCCTGTAGCAGTGGGAAGTACAGAGCGCTGGAGCAACCCAGATGGGGGAGGGCAGGTGGTATGTGGCAGCAAATAGCCAAAATCTGAAAATGGAAGGAATGTGATGGCCCTCAGAGTGGTCCACTGGGAAATAACACAAGCGGAGTTACTCCAAAGCACCTGGAAGGAAAGACTGCAAAACTCAAACCAGCCTTAGTGGAACCTTAAGAATGATACATAACCATTCCCCAACAGACAGAAAAAGGATCTGAGGAGCTAACCCCATTCTAGATATAAAGAGATAAATCTATTCTGGTCCCTTTGGCAAGCAAGAGTTCCTCAAGCTATTTTAGCTGTAGGTAACTTCTAAATCATGACAACAACTACCATTAACTGAGTGCTTTCTAAGAAGCCATTGCCAAGATATTACCTGTTTCCCAGAGATGTGTCCCCACCACTGGTATGAGGGACAACTTTCAAGTCACATACAAATGTCACTTATTTTTTAAATTATACATTTTACTGTGTTAGGAACAATTGTAACTAGTTCATCAAACCAGGTATTGTAGGATGTTTAGCGTATCTTGGCCTCCACACACTAGATGCCCCACTCACCAGCATACACTCCCAGTGGTGACAACCAAAAATGTCTCCAGACATTGCCAAATGTCCCCTGATAAGGGGAGGGACCGCCCTGGATAGAGATCCACCTGTTATAACTGGATGATGTGAAGTTATCCAATGAATACGTTAAATATACTTTATTTACACCAACAGAACTCACAAACATATCAAAATATGTTTTCCAGATTTTAAATATAAAAATGTTAACTGTTAGAAATATCATTCTGACACCATTGCTTTCAAAATGTTTTCTCTGAGTTTGAATGAATGAGTTTTGTTTTTTGTTTTTTGTTTTTTTGAATGAGTGATTTTCTATGTTTTCCTTCTTTGGCCTTAGACAAAACTTCTAACAAGGAAAGATCAAAGTTCCATTAAATGGCAATTAGACTTCCTGCCATTTGATTCTAGACAATTTTTCTATGATGCTTGAGCATGTCAGTTAATTGTGTTTCTTCAACAATGTGATAAACTGTTAAACATACCTGTAATCCCTCAGCCCACTGATTTCAGGAGGGTCTTACCATCTCCAGTCCATATCTAATGCACGAAATGCAGGCACTTGATTTACAACTATTTCTTAAGAACAACTATGGGGAAAAAATGCCATCAAGTCCCTACAGAGTTCAAGAGAATGAAAAGAGAAGCCACAGACTGGGAGAAAATATTTACAAAATACACATCTGATAAAGACCCAATGTATACAAAGAACACTTAAAACTCAACAATAAGAAAACAGCCCAGTGTAAAAATGGGCCAAAGACCTTAAAGGACACCCCACTGAAGAAGATATGCAGATGGCAAAAAAGCAAATGAGAAGACGCTCCACGTCCTATGTCATCAGGGAAATGCACATCAAAACAACAGTGAGATACCACCACACACCTAGTAGAATGACCAAAATTCAGAGCACAGATGCCACCAAATGCTGGTGAGGATATGCAGCAACAGGAACTCTTGTTCATTCCTGGTGAAAATGCAAAACGGTACTGCCACTTTGGGAAACAGTTTGGCAGTTGCTTGTAAAACGAAATACTCTTACTGCACAAACCCAGCAATTACCCTCCTTGGTATTTACCCAAAGGAGTTGAAAGCTGCATGTCCACACAAAAGCTGCACGTGGATATTTATAGCAGCTTCATTCATAATTGTCAAAATCTGGAAGCAACCAAGATGTCCTTCAGCAAGTGAGTGGATAAACAAACCGTGAAACATTCCAGACAATATAATATTATTCAGTGCTGGAAAGAAATGATCTATGAAGCCATGAAAAGACGTGGAGGAAACTTAAATGCATATCACTAAGTCAAAGAAGCCAATCTGAAAAAGCTACACACTCTATATGATTCCAACCATTTGACATTCTGGAAAAGGCAAAACTTTGGAGACATTAAAAAAAAAAAATCAGTGGTTGCCTGGGGTTGGGAGGGAGGGATGAGTAGGTGGAGCACGGAGGAATTTAAGGTGAGCACAACTGTTCTGTTTGATACTGTAATGATGGATACATGTCATTGTGCATTTGTCCAAACCCATAGAATGTACAACCCCCAGAATGAGCAGTAATGTGAACTGTGAACTTTGGATGCTGATGACGTGTCCATGTAGGGTCATCAATTGTAACAAATGTGCAACTCTGGTGAGGGGATGTTGATGACGGGGAAGGTTGAGGATGTGGGCATCTTTGCGGGGGGCGGGGGGCACTGTTGGGTCTACCACAACCAGCTAGGTTGAAGAAGAGTTGATGCAGGCAAGGATAGTGGGAGATAAAGTCAAAGTTACTCCTTTTTAATGATTAAAAACATACTCATTAAAAAGGATTGTCTTTGCAATTTCATCCTTTGAAACTAACTGGGTTGTCCCTTTCCACAGTAAATTACATTAAGTTGCACTTTTCTACTCCTTCCGCTCTTGGACTGCCTTTGTAATGTTCTCTTTCTTTCTCAGCATTGTCTAATAAAGTTAAAACATTTGGAGAGACTACAGCATGAATTATTTCAGCTCTGTGTATGTAGATGTTGAGAGAGGCTGTCTGATCCCCAAAAGCAGACCTAGCTGAGAGAACTTTGGGAAGAAAGGAATCACAAAACGTGGAGTGGGTGGAAAAGGGTGTATTCTGTTGCTCATTACCATCACTTTGTAGAAAAGCCCAAGATCTCTATTTGGAGGCTTGTGTGTATTGGGGAAGACACTGGCCAGTCTTGCATGGTTTTTTGGTTTTTTTTTTTTGTTTTTTTTTTTTTTTTACTTATTTTATGATTTTGATAAAATACATAGAACATAAAACTTACCACCTTTACCATTTTTAACTGTACAGTTCAGTGGCATTAAGTACATTCATAGTGTTGGGCAACCATGACCACCACCCATCTCTAGAACTCTTCATCTTGCAAAACCAAAATTCTGCACCCATTAAATGCTAACTCCTCATTCTCCACTCCTCCAAGCCCCTGGCACCCTCTGTTCTTTCTGTCTCTCTGAATTTGCCTATTCTAGGTAACTCATGCAAGTGGGATTGTACAATATTTATTTTTGTATGTCTGGTTAATTTCATGTAGCATCATGTTTTCAGGGTTCATCCACATTGTGAAATGCATCAGAACTCCATTCCTTTTTATGACTGATACTCCGTTTATGTATATTTTGTTTATCCCTGCACCTGTTGATGGACCCCTGGGTTGTTTCCACCTCTTGGCTGTTATGGAATAATGCTGCCATGAACATCGGCATCCAAGCATCTGTTTGAGTCCCTGCTTTCAAATCTTGGAGGCATCTTAGGAGTGGAATGGAGTTGCTGGATCACAGGGTAATGCTACATTTAACTTTTTGAAGAACTGCCAAACATGCTGAACTTGCTGTTTTCCACAGCAGCTACACCATTTTACGTTCCCACTAGCGAGGCATCAGGGCTCCAATTTCTCCACGTCTTCACCGATGTTTGTTATTTTCTGTGCTTATGTTTTTATAATAGCTATCCTAATGGGTATCGAGCAGCATCTCACTGTGCCTATTTATTTGTATTTTCCTTGCTTAGCAAACGAATCTTTTCTATGAAATGCAGGCAGTTCTCCAGATCACACTCATTGCACACTGTCTAATAAACACCTATACTTCACTTCCAATTGGCTTTAGGCTCCCGCCTTCAAAATTACTTCGTCCGGTGGCTCCCTTATCTTTCAAGCACCTAAGGCACAGCGCCTCGTTTTGCATTTTGCCTCACCGAAGCCGAGGCGCTATCTAGTGGCCCAATCGGGTAACTGCAGGTACAGCCCCCTTTTTACTCAAGCCTGTGCCAATACAGAATCCTCGATTATATTTTATTTTTCTTGTGATGGCCATCTGGTAGCACCATGAAAGGTGAGATCCAGATCCGATTCAGAAAGCGACGTTTTTACAAAGACCATATAGCTAGGCTTTCACCCCAAATGACAATCCGTTCTCCAATGTCCTCTTAATTGGACCCCTTCCTCAAATATGAATAATAGAAATGCAGCTGACATTTTAAATGCAACTGGTTTGTTGAACAAGCATTCCAAAAAAGAAGTAATTTAATTTTCTTCCAGTCTCTTCCTTCAGTCATTCTCCATCAAACTTCCCTTTTGCACCCTTCAAAGATGTACCTAGCAAACCCTAGGTTTCAGGTTTCCTCAAGTTCCCACAGTTCCTTGTAGTACCACCTGATACTTCACCTTCCCCTCCCCAGAACAGGCCAGAGTGAGGAGGGTGGTCTGTGCGGGTGGTCTTCTCATTCATGCTCTTTCCTCTCTCCCTTGTTCCTTGAAAACTCCTTTGAATTGGGGGCGCCCGTCTGACTCAGTCAGTAGAGCATGTGACTCTTGATCTCCAGGTTGTGAGTACAAGCCCTATGTTGGGTGTAGAGATGACTTAAAAATAAAATCTTTAAACTCCTCTGAATGGACAAAATGGATGAAGGGGATTAAGAGGTACAAACTTCCAGTTATACAGTAAATAACCCATGGAGATGACAAGTACAGGATGGGAAATATAGTCAATAATGTTGTGATACACTTATCACAGTGAGCATTTCGTAATGCATATAATTGTTGAACCGGTATGTGGTACACCTGAAACTAACTTAATATTACATGTCAACCATTTTTAAAATTTATTTTAAAATACTAGGAAAATTAATGGGGCGCCTGGGTGGCACAGCGGTTAAGCGTCTGCCTTCGGCTCAGGGCGTGATTCCGGCGTTTTGGGATCGAGCCCCACATCAGGCTCCTCCACTATGAGCCTGCTTCTTCCTCTCCCACTCCCCCTGCTTGTGTTCCCTCTCTCGCTGGCTGTCTCTATCTCTGTCGAATAAATAAATAAAAAATCTTAAAAAAAATAATAATAAATAAAAATAAAATACTAGGAAAATTAAAAAAAAAAACTTCTCTGATGTTTGGAGCCATGACTAGAAATTTTCCCTACGCAATTATCTGACATCAGAAATGGACTCCCAAAAAAAAAAAAAAAAAAAAAGAAATGGACTCCTAACTGGACTTTTCCAACTACCGCCCCCCCCCCGCCCCCGCCCAGCTCATACCCTTAGCTAAGTCCCAAGGTGTCCATTGCATTCACTCCTGCCTCACCCAACAGCAAGAGTTGAGGCTCCTTCACTTTGCCCCTTCTTTCTGCCTCTCCGCCTGTGCACCCCAGCCATCTCCTTCCTATTTTTCTCCCTTTGCTCAAAGGGCACAAGAATAAGGAAAGGGAGTAAGTATCACTCAGAGTAAAGGAGATCATGTTATCAACAGGTGAGACCGTAAGCTTAAAAAATCCAAGAGACTCAACTAGGAAATTATTAGGACCCACAAAAGTTACAAAAGATAGTTCAAAATAAAATGAATGCACAGAAAAATCAATAGCTCTCCATTATACCAGCAGCAGCCATTGAATAATGTGATGGAGAAAAGATTCTATTCCGGTAATAGCAAAATATCAAGTTCCTAGAAATAAACTCAACAGAAGAGCAGAGGCCACATAAAGAAAACTATAAAGCTTGACTGCAGACATAAACACAAGATGTGAGTAAGAAAACGCAGAGCATGGGCTTGTTCCTAAATAGGAAGCATCAGCATTGTAAGAAGTCCCTTTTCTTCCCAAATTAACATTAAAATGAAGAGCAGGATAAATAAATGGTGGTCTACCTACACAAGGGAATTCTACTCCGCAGTAAGAAGGCCTGTACTATTGATACATGCAGCAACATGGATAAATCTAAGATCATTATGCTGAGTGAAAGAAGCTAGACACAAAAGAGTACACGCTGTAGGATTGCATTTATATAACATTCTAGAAAGGGGAAAAATGAAAGCAGCTGGGGTTGGGGGTGGAGAAGAGGATTAATTGCAAAAGGACAGGAGGGACCTTTCAGAGGCTGATGAGAACATTCTATACCTTGATTGCACTGGAGGTTACATAGTGTGTACACTTGTCACAACTCATCTAAATGTATCCCTAAAATGGTGCATTTGTTGTATGTAAATTATACCTCAATAAAGTTGAAAGAAAGGAATGCAACTTCAATAGAAATGCAATTAAAAAAAAAAAACTTTAGGGTTTGGAGGAGAGGTGTGGCAGAGACTTAAGAAACAAAAATAAAATTCTTTGGCAAGCAGAATTGCAAGCGATCAGCCAAGAAAAAAAAGCGTAAGCTCAGAAAGTGTATCAGCAAGTTAGCTGCCCGGGGCACCTGGGTGGCTCAGTCTAGTTAAGTGTCCTGCCTTCAGCTCAGGTCATGATCCCAGGGTGCTGGGATCAAGCCCCACATTGGGCTCCCTGCTCAGCAGGGAGTCTGCCTCTCCCTCTCCATCTGCACTCCCCCAGCTCATGCTCTCTTTCTCTCTCACTCTCAAATAAATAAATAAAATCTTAATTAAAAAAACAAACAAGTTCACTGCCCAAACAGAGGGCCACCTGATCCTCCTGGGGAATGAGATGCCTCCGGTTCCTCCCTATTGGCAGGGACTCTCCATCCCTTCATCTCTAAGGAAGCCTCCCCCATGGGGAGGGCGGGGAACAATGCCAGACCTTTCCCTACCTCCACTCCCCACACAGCCTGGAGTGGAAGTGTGAGCGAGGCTGCAGATAGCAAAGAAGTTTTGTCCCTTCTTACAGAAGAGGGGCACCCCAATTTTTCCTTCTCTCTTTTAAACCTGGGGTCCATGAAGCGTTCTTACATCCTCCAGAGTCACTCAATTACAACGGCAATCAAGAGGTTCAAGCTCCTTTACAATGCTCCTTATACCATAGATATCTCCAAAAATAAACTGTTTCATGGCCTAAAAAGAAGGCCCACCTATAAACCAAAATAAATTCTAGGGATTTAAGAGGGGAAAGATGCAAACATTGGGTAGCAGATTCCAGTGCACATGGAGCAGGAAAGAGGAGAATAGGGATAAATTGATTTTGTAAATTCCCACGGGGTTGCTGTTATTTAGCATGAAATGCTTGAAAAGGGAAGAACAGCGGACTGATGCATCCACACACTTTGTGTTCACTGCAGACAAAAGCAAGACAGTGCCTTAATGTGACTGATTTTTCTGGGCCTAAAGATTTTCCACAACCATTAAGACATTTCTCTTTCAATCGGTGTGCTTGGTGGTATATTTTTAGAATTGAAATTTCTTATTAAGGGGTGATGTGGCTTGAAGATGATCACTCTTCTGAGCTAGTTTTCTCTCTGCTCCCCATTAATGGGGTCTAAAAAGCAGACTGAAAATAAAGGCTTTGTGACTTCAGGAACATAATTCCTAGCTCACTTTCCTGTGCCAAGTAAAAACCATTTCCAGCACTAACACAAACGCATTACAGCTGAGATTCTCTACCAGTTTTTCACTCTGTGGAGCTAAGATTGTTCAAGGAACGAGAAATCGTTAAGATTTGAAATTTATCGGAAATATTCATGGCAGCCAGCCAATGACAGAAATTGGGACCTATCTCGCCATGGTAACTTATGGAGATACTCTTTTGTTTTCTGAGCTATTGGAGTGTCTTTCTGTTCACTGCTACTCAATAAAACGAGAATGCCCCTATAAGGTGCTTCTGAATGCCTGCTGGAAATTAAATGGAGCACATCACTCAGCTCTGTATTAGTTATCTAATGCTGCGTACAAATATTGCCACAAACTAGTGGCTTAAAACACCACACGCTTATTTACCTCACAGTTTCTCTGGGTCCAGGCACATCTGAGCCAGATCCTCCGTAAAGATGTAATCAAGGTTTCGGCCAGGCTAACAGTCTCATACCAAGGTTTCACTGGGAAGGAATCTGCTTTGAGCTCAGCTCCTTGAACGTGGTAGCGGTAGTTTCTTGCTGGTTTATAGTGGAGGTCGCCCTCAGTTTGTCTTGTGGCCCCATCCACAGAGAAGCTCACAAGCCAGCAGGTTGCTTCCTCAAGGCTAGCAAGGGAGGGTCTTGCAGCAAGACAGACCTTTACATCATAAGTAACTTAATCACAGACATGAGAGGTCATCACTTTTGGTTAGAAGCAAGCCACTGGTCCCACACACGCATAAGGGGAGGGGATCACACTAGGACATGAACATCAGGGGGCCAGGATCATGGGAGTCTCCTTAGAGTCTGTCTTCTGTGTTGTCTAAACTGACTGCCAACATCGCTGTGGTATAAATGTGATGACCTGGTTTAAATGAAGATGAACTTCATCCCTGTGGTTGAAGATGGACCATCCTCTGCCATGAATCCTTTAATTCAAGAATAGCATTTTCCACACAACTGAAGGCAATCTTGGATGATTCCCCTATCTTCTTATCTGCTCCTTCTTTCTCCTTTTCCCGACAACCTCCCCTCCAGATACTGAGAATCCACATTGTTACTTTACAAGGCACATCTCCCTGAGGGCACTGCTCGGACACCCCCCCAGTGGGGACACGCCTGCTGCCATGTGTCCAGGGAGGTCTCTACCATCACCACTATCACCGGCTCAGTGACTAGTGCCTCTGCCGGGCAAAGCACAGTGTTAGCCATAAACTGCAAAATAATGAGGCATGATCTCAAGACATTTAAAACCCAGATGGAAACTACACTAGGGTCTTACCGAAGAGAGGATAAAAGGACCACAAACCTAAAGGACGTAGTAGACAGCTTTTGTCCACCTTGTTTGAATTTTTAAATAACGAGCATGCAGGGGTTGAGAGTAGCCATTTCTTATCCTACCTTCTGGAAACAGAATCCCCAAGTATCCTTTGTGAGAGTCCCCTCTCCCCTACATCTTCTCAACCATAAGCTTCGGGTGGGATTAATCCCACCCCTCCTCCGGAGATTGGCCTATGCCTGGCGTCAGCCAATCCGTTTACCGCATGCCTTTCCTCTACAGTGAGTGATTGGTTCACAATTGAGGCAGCAACCGCACCAAAGCCAATGAGAGGTAAGAAGTTTACTGTGGCCTCTGGAAAAGAAAATTCCCTCACTCTTGAGGAAGTCTTCAAAAGAGTCTCTTCCCCCGCGCCAGTGATAACCAATAGAAATATAATGTGAGGCAATTTTTTAAAAGATTTTATTTATTTATTTATTTATTTATTTATTTGAGAGAGAGCGTGAGAGAGAGAGAGAGAGATCACGAGCGGGGGGAGGAGTAGAAGGAGAAGCAGAGTCCCCACTGAGCAGGGAGCCCGTTGCAGGACTGGATCCCAGGACCCCAGGATCATGACCTCAGCCAAAGGCAGACGCTTAATCTATGGAGCCACCCAGGTACCCTCATATGCAATTTTTAATATTCTAGTAGCACATTTGAGAAAGCAAAAAGAAAAAAGTGAAACTAATATTAATAATATATCCTGTGTGAACCAACATACCTAAAATATTATCATTTCGATATGTAATCAGTCTAAAAAGTGTTAATAAATATTTTACTTTTTTTCATACTATGGTCTTTCAAAGCTAAAATCTACACTTACAGCACATCTCAATTCAGACTAGCCACATTTCTCAAGAGCCATATGTGTGCCCCCTGGGCAGTAGGGCATGCAGATGCAAAATTAGATCTGTACTCGTGGGACACTGACCACATCTAAGGAAAAGGAGTGGAAATAAACTGGGTTCTTGGTGACATCATTTGAGTCACCGGATTAAGCATCACTTGAAATTAGCATAACCTCAGAACATTTCAGTTATGTAAGCCAATAAGTTTCCTTTACTGTTTAAATTAATTCAAATCAAAAGTTCTACCACTTCCAAACAAAAGAACTGATACAGAGGGTAATAGATAAAGTAAAACAATCTATTATGTGCCCAAACCGAAGAAAGGACAGTAAGCATAAGGAGAAGGGAGAAATCAGCCTGGGGAGAGGAGGGTTTCACAGTCACGAATGGCACTTTTGACATTTGGGGCTGGATAATTCTTTATTGTTGAGGATTGCTCTCACAATAATCTTGGCAATAGCTCCGGCCTCTACCCACTAGATATCAGCAGCACTCCCCACCTCCAGTTGTGGCAAGCAAAAATGTCTGTAGATATTGCCAACTGTCCCCAGTTGAGAGCCAGTGAACCAGAGAGGGGATTTGTAATAAATCTGGAAGAAGGGGTGGGATGCATTTATATAGGAAAGGCATTTCCAGTGGGTACAATGAGATGAATAAAGGAACCAGGAAGAGAAAACAGAGGCTCATGAGGAAATCAATCAAATCATCACTGCTAAGTCCCAGCTGTGGCTGCCAACAACAATCAGAGCATTAAATTTTATCTGAAAAATCATCTTTTTTTTTCAAAAATTCTATCATACACTGTTAGTGGAAACCTGAATCAACACAAACCTTTTTCAGAGGGCAATTTGGCAGTATCTATAAAAAGGAAAAATGTTTTCTACCCTTTTTCTCCACAATTCTTCATCCGGGAATTTACAGAAAAAAACAAAACAAAACAAAAAAAACTTCACCTAACAGAAAATAATAATAATAACTGAAGAAGACAAACGGCCATTCGTAAGGGCTTGGTTGAATTCAGTACAGCAGAGTTACAGCATTAAATACTATGTATCCATTTTTTAACAATGACTTTGTGTGCAGAAAGGAAAATATCGGAGATAACTTGTTAGATTAAAAAAAAAGAGTAGGATATAAATAAGGTGTGTCGTATAATCTGATACAAATAACATGAATATTTACATGTATTTGGAGAAAACGAGGGAAATATATATTCAACTAAATGGTGGTTATCTCGGGGACAATGCATGCTGTGAGAGGATAAAGAAATGAGTCAGTTAAGCATCCGACCCTTGGTTTCAGCTCAGGTCATGATCTCAGGGTCGTGAGATCGAGCTCCCATGTCAGGCTCCTCGCTCATCGTGGAGTCTGCTTGGAATTCTTTCCCCCTCTCCCTCTGCCCCTCCCACTCCTGCTCTCTCTCTCTCTCAAAATAAATAAATAAATCCTAAAAAAAAAAAAAAGGAATGAGAGTTACACTTTCTATATACATTGTATATGTAACAATTTGGAGAAAAGCTCTTATTTTCTTGGCGTCAGAAGTTATCTTCCACCCCCACCCCAGCCCCTGGCACTCCCTTCTGCAGAAGGAAACCTATTTTTGTTTGGTAAAACTTTTATATGTGTGTTGCAGGGTGGATCCAGTTGTGTGCTGGTAAATGTTTAAGAACTAGCTCTTTGGGGGTGGGGACCCTGATTTATAGTGTTTGCCAATTTCCACGACGTAAACACTCCAACTGGAGCCCATTTCAAGCTACCAAGATGATTTCGCTGAAGGCAGAACTGAGAAGAGAAACACACCATCCGTTCTTCCAGAGCCGGAGAGTGCCAGCTCTGGCCCCCACTCCCAACCATTCTTGACAAATAATGGATGCATATTGAGCTGCTTCCTTCAAAACAGGATCAGAGTCAGACAAGCCATCTACTGAGCTTTTTTGTCTTTTTGAGTGGGATAGGCAAGTTGAGAGCCAGAAGTGAGTCGTTCTAAAAATCGAGGGGGCATTCAGGTTTCGAGAGGGAAGAAAGACAAAGAGAAGGGGAGGGAGAGGAGGGGAGAGAGGGGGCTGACTTTTAGAGAGGAAATTTTAGCAGAACAAAGGTGTTTACAGAGATTACTGCCCAGTGTTGCCATGTGGACTGCGAGGTAACCCTTCTTCCCCCACTTTCTCAAAACATCTTCAGCTAAGCTCTGTCACTTAGTGGTGTGTCACCAGCTGGACCCGGTTTCCCAGGATTGCCCTCAAGTGCTGAACGCAGCCCCAGAGTGGATGCAAGCTAAGACCTGTGGCTCTCCTGGGAGACTCGCAACACCTGGGTCAGACGTATTTTGGTCATGTTTGGTTTTCTCAGTAATGAGCACACATTGTTTGAGTTCTCAGCAAAAAAAAATACTTTTTTTAAAGATGCCTGCACCTCAGACCATGGAGTTGAGAGTTATTTCCTTACCTTACTCAGCAGAACATGGCCTAGGGACCTTTGTGCTTCGGGAGGGGAATCAAGTCCTGCAATGGATTATAAACCAGTTGGGTCCATTTAGAAGAGTGTTCTCTTATAGAAAATAAGCTCCCTAAAACTGCTTGTCTCCTGCCATTGTGCTTTTATTACAAACTTGTGACAGAACCTTTCCGAATCTGTTCAGAAACCTCAAACACACTAATACGCTTCCCCAAACCAGCTGTGTAAAGAGGAGCCATCGGCACAAACTTGCCCTGTGGTTCAAGTTCCTGAGACAGTACTGATCTCGTAGGCTAGAAAGCTGGAAGGAAGGCATCCGGGTGTCTGACGTGTTCCTCCAACGGGATGTAAATGTGGTTTCCTATTACAGCTCAAGTGGGAACATTAAGGTCCAGGGCCTGGACCTGGGAACAGCAAGGTTTTATTGAGATATGATTCACAGATCATAAAATTCACCCATTCTGAGTACTTTCTGGTGAGTTTCTTGAGATGCACAACCATCCCTATAACCCAGTTGGGGAACGTTTTCACCCCCTCCATAAGCTGTCTCATGCCCATTTACAATTAATCCCCACTCCGCCACCCTATTCCCAGCCCTGAGCAACCACTCATGTACCCTCTGTCTTTGTATTTTGGTCTTTCTGGGCATTTCCTATAAATGGGATCATGCAATTGCTGGTTTTCTTGTGTTTGGCTTCTTTCAGTGAGCATAATGTTTTGGGGTTCATCCGCATGGTAGCGTGTGTCATTACTCCCTTCCTTTTTATTGCTAAGTAGTGTGGCTAGCACACATTCTATTTATCTGTTCCCCAGTTGATCGATTTGGAGCTGCTTCCATGTGGTGGCTATCACAAATACCACTGCTACTGAACATTCTCGTGAGCTGCTTTGTGTGAAGGCATGTTTTCGTTTCTCTCCGGGAAATACCGAGGAGCAGGATGGCTGGTGAGGAATAAGGTTTCAGTCCGTGGTAAGATGTTAGACGTATTGCTGTGTTAAATAGCTTTGTTGTCATTCAAGACTCTTCCAAGGCCCACGGATGCAGTTATGACTCCTGTTCTATCTGGCAATACTATTTCCATTAAATCAGGGTTTCTTGACTTTGGCAGTATTGATATTTTAAGCCAGATAGTTCTTTGTTGTTTTGGGAGAAAGGGGGATGTACAGTGTTCTGTAGGATGTCGAGAAGCATCCCTGCCCCCCACCCACTGGATGCCACTAGCACGCTCCCCACCCCTGTCCCACTTGTGACAACCAGAATTGCCTCCAGATATCACTGAGGGTTCCCTAGGGAGCCAAGTCTCCCCTGGATAAAAACCACTGTATTCGACTTTACTTAATAGATGGAAGGTGTTCCAATCCTGCTTCTGACCTGGGGGTACTCAGTGGCTGAGCACACGGCCTGTTCTGGCTTCCACACTCAGAGTAGGTGTGTGGGTCCTGTCTTGGAATGCTCAGCATTGACATCCTACATGTTGCTTTATTTAATTTGTTCTAAATCAGTAGTTCTCTTGTGGTTCGGTGTGTATGTGTTTGTTCTCAAATTGGGCCAAGAGAAGAAGTGGAGGGCTGCAGATGGCACAGCCTGTAGTCTCTGTCTATTTAATGCAGATGAGTCTGTCCTGGTGGAATTTATTCCAAAAGTATGAATTTAAGACAACATGTAATAGGTACTCAGAGTGTTTACACAGCTCTGCTTACAAGAAGCACAATGCAAAATAAAGTGGGTATTTGTTGGTTTCTTGTGTTCCTATTTATTTATCAATCTTTCCTGCCAGGTATATACTTCTCTCTTAACACACAGCACTCTGCTTGCATTTTGAAGAACTTCTCCCTGACTGTGGGCAGCGGGTAGGGCAGAAAATCCAGGATGCACGGTGGAAGCCCAAAGGAGTTTCTGTAGCCGCTGTTGGCAGATTCCTGCTCTCTAGATCTAGGTAGTGGGCATGTGTTTCAGTTAGCTATTGCTGTGCAACAAACAGTCCCAAACTTAGAAGCTTAAAACAACAACAATCTATAATTTCTTACAATTCTGCAGGTTAGCCATCTGACAGATCTTCTGGTCTCATCTGGGCTCATCCACATGGTTGCCCTCAGTTGGCTGGGCTGGACTGAACTAGATGATCCAACATAGTCTCATTCAATATCTGGCAGTGGGTGCTATCATCTGCAGAACCTCAGCTCTCTTGCATGTGGCCTCTCATCCTTCTGTTGGCTAGCCCCGTAGCATGGTAGTTTTAAGGTTTGGGGAATATAAGAGCAGAGGTTGCACAGTTTTTTAAGACCTAAGCTCTGGAGCTCACATATCATGTCTGCTGCATTCTGTTGGTCGAGGGAAGTCATAAGGTCGACTCCAATTCAAGGACATGGAAAAATAGACTCCCCCTTTTGTAGGGAGGAGCAGCAACATCACATTACAAAGAGGGGTAGACAGAAGAAAGTGTGATTCACTGAGGGCCATTATTATGATCTAACACAGCAAGTGGTCAGCCCACTCCAATTACTCTCTCCTGGGACTCCAGAGCAAGCTCTGCAGCCTCTCTTGGCACTTCAGAGTATACACAGATCCTCCTCGAACCCCTTTAGATTGTGTGTGTGTGTGTGTGTGTGTGTGTGTGTGTGTGTGTGTGTGTGTATTTGGTTTGAGTTGGCCAGTGTTGATTCTGTTACTTGCCACCAAATACTAGTAATACATATATCAGGTCTATTGAGTTGAAGACCCTTCCCAGATACTGGCATATAAGGGCACATGTCCATTTTTCTGTAGGTTATGGGGGGTAGATACCACGTTCTGGAGAAATGTCTTGTCCCCATTCCCCAGTCCAGTGGTGGTACCCTTTGCCTATGTCTGTACAATGAGATCCCAACTCCTTGACCACATTTGTTAGGACCAGGAGTAGAAAGTGACCCTACTGATCCAAAGCAGACTATTTCTCCCAGCCCTTGAAATCAGGACATGAGAGTCCATCAGGCTCTACTAACCCTTGAATAAGGTCATGTAAACTCAAGGACTAAAGATGGTTACCTTCCACTCTATGCAGAAAAAGAGAGAGAGAGTGAAAGTTGATGTGCAGAAAGAAAGAAAGAACAGAGGCACTGACAGGAGAGAGTTGAGAGACCACATAGCATCTGAAAAAAGGGGCCTGAGAGATGTTTGACTCCTGAGAGCTTTCTAGTCCCTGGTTCTTGTCTTCTGGCCAAATGGTTGGTTCAGGACTCAGCAAAGACTGGATTCAGGTCAATGAGAGAGAGTGAATTCCAGGACTCATGTAAGAGACATCAGAAGATGCATTCTTTCTTCCCCTGGATGGTGTGGCATGAAGATGTGAAATGTGCTAAAAATAGCAGAATCTGGAGCAGTGCTAAGACCCTTCAGTAAACTCTGAAGATGATGCCAACACTACGGAGTTAGAAAGAAGAGGTGAGAAGCAAACATGTGCTTGGAGACATTTGCAAGCCATTGAATCAAGCCTTACCTGAAGGCAGCCCTGCAAATAGACTTTCAGTTATGTGAGCAAATAGGTAACACATTCCCTGTTATTGTTCAAGCCATCTGGAGTTAGGTTGAAGCCAAAAGCATTCTCATTGACAACTTACTACTCTTTTAGGGGGTGACAGATGGGGGAAATTCAGGCCGTGTGCCATTGAAAAGGACCTGACTCCCAGAGCAAAAGCTCTGCAGGCTCTCTTGGCAATTAAAGGGGTATTCACAGATCCTCCTGGAGCCTCTTCAGTTATAGAAACCACATGTGTGAGTCCTCCAACAGAACGTATTGGATTGTCCTACGTGCGCAAGAACTCAGTAAATTTGCTGATCAATTGGAGATTTTAATTTTGATTGAGTCTTTGAAAATCATTCCTATGCTTTGCATCTTTAAGTGTGAAGAAGTAGGCAAGAACAGAGCAAGTGTCTTCGGGCTCATTCTGGGCTCTTACAACCCACATAAAGCTCAGAAACTCATTTATTTTGCATCTCTGGCCATTGATAAACACAACTCTCCTTGCACGATGTTGACCCAAGGGCAGGATTCGGAGATGATTTGGGACTTCCGAATACGATCAGAAGAGCAGCTGAGTTTGTGGGAACTGATCAGATAATTCACTTTAATCTCTTCCTGCTGCTAACTTATGAAAAGGAAGCGTGAGCTCCATTTTGTGGATAAGGCAAATTGAGGCATATGGTGGGGATAAACTCAGCTATGGAGTGACAAGCTCTAGCAAAGGTACTCACATTTGCTGCTGTTCTGAGCTCTTAAATCACCTCTATCACATATTATCTACCTGCCTAGACACCTAAAAATAGAACTGGAGGCTGCTGGTGAGCCAGGAGGGGCAGGCCAAAAAAAAAAAAAAGACCAAAAAAAGGCCAGGGGCATTTTAAAATTATAAATCTAGTTTAAATGACCAGGACATGCATTATAGTGACACAGTGCAGGGACCTCATTAGTGACTGACTTTAAAGGGTTATTAGAATTGTCCAAAATGAATACCTATCCTTCCACAATTTCACGGGTAGAATCAAATATCATGAGTAAGTATGCAATCTAGCAGGTGCTCACATGCCCAAGGTCTAAAAAAACAAATCAAGAAGCTATTCTAAGATAGCTTGCAATAAATTTTGCTTTCTCCTTTACTAGCATTTGGTTCAGTTTCGTTCAATAAGCATTTATCGAGTACTTACTACATGCACAGCACTGGGCATTTCATTTCCATTTGTATGATGTTCAGCTGTCCCCTCAGTCTTCTAACTAAGCTCTTCCAAGTTGAATACTATTTTCATTTCCTAAGGCTGCAAAACAAAATACCCCAGACTGAGCAATTTGAACAAAAGAATGGTATCCTCTCATAGTTCTGGGGGCTAATAGTCCCAAATAGAAGTGCCTACAGAGCCATGCTCCCTCCAAAGGCTCTTGGGAAGAATCCTGCTTGGCCTCTCCCAGCTTCCGGTGGCCCTGGTGTTCCTTGGTTTGTGACTGCTTGAAAGTGTCTGCCTCTGTCTTCACGTGGCCTTCTCTGTGTCCATGTCTCCTTATTTTGTAAAGACACCAGTCATTGGATTTAGGACCCGCCTAAATCCAGGATCATTTTGTCTTGAGATCCTGAACTAGTTACATCTGCAAAAGCCCTATTTCCAAATAAGATCACATTCTGAGGTTCTAGGTAAACATGAATCTTTGCAGGGTGAGGGACACTATTCAACCCACGACAAATGCTGTCTTACAAAAGCATGAGTGAGCAACGCCGATTTCACCAAAGCTTTTGGAAGGGAGGAGGAGGAGGTTTAGATGACTCACCCCACAGCAGATACCTTGAAATCTCTCTGTCACAGGTTGGGTTCCCAGGAAGCAGACTCTAAGATGGAGATTAGGATAGAGGGTGTTTATGAAAGAATGCTCGACCCTTGTGAAGTGAGGGGAAGGACACAGGGGTTGGGGTGATGCAGCCACATCAAAGGCCTGAGTATGTCACCAGCTAGACCCCAAGACCTGAACTTTATTGCTCACATGCTTATACCCAATTGACTGTTGTCCTACATGTTTCTTTAAGCTCTTCTTTCCAGCTTAACTCTTAACTCATGCAAAAGACCTGATGGACAGAGCATCTATAACAAAAACCAAAACTACCCCTCAAGCAATAATAATAATAACCCCTCTGGACAAAGAGCTCTGGTTGGCCCAGACCACCCAGACCCGTTCGAGCTTAACCGCTGACTCACCCCTGCACAGGTGGACCATGGATCGAGTCACAGAGTGACCGGTAGCTACCTTTTCCTCATTATAATATGAAAATCTCTGCCGGGAGAGGAGCACAGACCTCATTTACATAGCATTCCTCACCCCCAGGGAAGCCTGTTTCTCTAAACATGTAGACGCAGACGCATCCGCAAAGAAAACTGTCTGACTTACTGTTAGCTAGGATGCAACGGGAAGTTATCGCAGTAAGAGGGCTGCATGCTATCAGCAGAAGGGAGGAGCGGAAGGGACAAAGGCAGGTAAGGAATGTGTTTTGTTTTGCGGAATCAACAGTTCCAGCCAAGGAGACAACCAACCAGGCATTTTACCTGATGGCCCCTTGCTAGGTGTGTCTCCCCTGATAGACCCTTACCTGAGCCAGTGTGAGCTGGAGTGGAGCTGAGACCCTACGCAGAAGCCTCCCTGAGTCCTGTGGAAGTTACCCGGAGCTCACCGTAATACTAAGATCTCTATAGATGACTACTATCATACTAAGACTTTTCCATCATTTTTTGAATGTATGAAGTATGCCCTAGCATGTTGACATTCTAGGCACGCACAGTTGAACCAAAAGTGCCATGCAAACTCCCTGCCCCTGCCGCCCCATACACTGAACAAGAGCTTCCTGTACTAATCCCACGGGGAGATCGTGCTTTGAGAGCTATCTCCCTGTCTCCTTACCTGTGAAAGTAATAAAAAGGTCTTTGCTTTCAACACTTCCTTCTATAGTATTCAATATGATGCACCCCAAGTGGCAAACCCAATGAGTTCGGTTACGTTGCCAGTAATGCTACCTCCTTAAAAGATATTGATGGGAATAATAAAGAGCAACCAAGGTGTTTGTTAATGTTAATTGCATAATGAAATGAGAGCTGGATGTTGAGGAAGAAGACAGAGTCTAAGTGCTAGCTCCACCACTGGCTGTGTAACCTTGGGAAAATCACTAGTCTCTAAGACTTCAGGGCAAGGACCATGTCTCTTTTGATTGTCACTGTTATGCACCACCCGGCTAGTGCCTTGCATAGAGCAAGTTTTTAGTAAATATTCCCTGGGTACACGGAGGAATGAACCAGTTGTGCCTGAGCTTTGGTTTCCTTGGGGTAATACTGAATTAGTAAGGATAGGCTACATAATGATTTCCGGAATGCGGTCCCGGCACCAGGAGCAGCAGGCTCTCCCAGGAACTTTTCAGAAATGCAAATTATTGGGCTCCGCCCTGGATCTGCTGGATCAGAAACTGTAGAGCAGCAGTCCAGCATTTCCCATTAAGAACCACTGGGCTAGGTTATATCAAGGTAACAAAGTCAAAATCTCAACGGCTTAAGACAAGTTTATCTCTTGCTCATTGCATCTCATGTTGAAAAATGATCGTCATAGTAATTCAGGGATTCAAGCTGCCATCTTGAAAGCTGTTGGTTTCCATGACAAAGGGAAAAAAGAAAGTATAGTGAATCATGGATTGGATCATTAAAGCCCCACCCAGGTGTGACGTCACTTCTGCTCACAATTCATTGTCCAAAGCAAGTCACAAGCGCACATTCGACTGCGAGAGAGTGGGGAAGAGCACCACATCTACTTTGTAGGATTGTTGAAAGAATCAAGTTAAATAGCAAATAGGGAAGCCTTCTGAGAACTTTTTAAAGCTATCCCAGTTTAGGAAGGAAACAAACTGAAGGTTGCCAGAGGGGAGGGGGTGGAGGGATGGGGTACCTGGGGGACGAACATTGAGGAGGGCATGTGATGTAATGAGCACTGGGTATTATACAAGACTGATGAACCACAGGAGTGTACTTCCGAAACCAATAATACGTTATATGTTAATTAATTGAATTTAGATTTTAAAAATGTTTAAAAAAAAGAAAAACGTGGAAAAAAAAGAAATTATTTATTTCTACTCTTGGTATAAAAGGGTTTGTTCCCTGGCTGTTTTGCTCATTGTCACCTTGGTTAAGGGATAGCTCAGAGTAGTGGAAATATAATGCTGAGTTTTAAAGCGGGAAGTCACAACCTGTAGGTTAAGTTCAGAATTTTCTTTTTTTTTTTTTTTAAGAAACCGGCTTTGAGAAGACAAAACGATAGATATCTGTAAAAATTACGATCCACACAATACTTAGCACATAGAAGGTATTTGATACGGTTTTGTTAGGCACATTTTGTGATTTTATTTCCCCAATGATTTATACAAATTATTGTGTCTCACAGTTGCAAAGATCGGGTTTTTTGGAGCAAGATTTTTGTTGCTACTCCATTAGATGTAGGGCTCATCTGACTGGCTCATTGGACAGTGTGCAGAAGTCCAACCAGAGTTCAAATCCCAGTTCAGTCACTTATTAACGGGGTACCCTGAAGGAAGCTATCTAAACTTTCTATGCCTCTGTTTTCTTATCTGAACAATGAGGATAATAGTAATACTTGCTTCCCAAGTTTGTTGAAAATATTAAATGAAATAATACTTGTAAAATGCTTAGAACAGTGTGTGTGCATAGTTAAGTATCCAATAAATGTAAGCTATTGTATTGTTAGTTTCAAACTTAGAATAAAATCCAACCTCTGCCAATAACCTACAGACCCTGCTAGAACATGTCCCTACCACTCATTAACCTAGCACTCAAAAGCTACGCTGGCCTTTTTTTTTTTTTAGAGAGAGAGGGGGAATCCCAAGCAGGCTTCACACCCAGCACGGAGCCCAACATGGAGGAGCTCAGTCCCACAACCCTGAGATCATGACCTGAGCTGAAATCAAGAGCCAGACACTCAACCGACTGAGCCACCCAGGCGCCCCTGACCTTCTTTTTCTTTTTTTTTTTTAAAGATTTTATTTATTTATTTGACAGAGATAGAGACAGCCAGTGAGAGAGGGAACACAAGCAGGGGGAGTGGGAGAGGAAGAAGCAGGCTCATAGCGGAAGAGCCCGATGTGGGGCTCGATCCCATAACGCTGGGATCACGCCCTGAGCCGAAGGCAGGCGCTTAACCGCTGTGCCACCCAGGCGCCCCTGACCTTCTTTTTCTTAAATATGCCAAGCTTCTCTGTGCCTCAGGGCTTTTGTACCTGCCATTCCCTCTGTCTGGGCTCTTCTACCAGCCCCACGGATGGCTAGCTGTCCTGTAGTCTGTTTAGTGGTGCAAATGCACCCTCTTAATACAAAGATCAAATCACCATGTTGTATACCTGAAACTAATCTAACGTTATATGCCAGTTATATATCAATGTTAAAATGTGCCCTCCTACGTGGGTGGCCACACAATCCAAAACTAGCCATTCTAGTTATTTAGTTCTTTCCCGCCACCCTGGAATTTGACTCTATAACCATCTTGTTCATCTGTTTACCAGTTATCTTTCTCAGCACTTATATAATGTCATTTTCTTAAGAACAGGGACCTTGAGGGGATGCCTGGGTGGCTCAGTCGGTTAAGCCTCTGCCTTCAGCTCAGGCCATGATCCCGGAGTCCTGGGATCGAGTCTCCCTCTGCCTGCTGCTCCCCCTGCTTGTGTTCTCTCTCCATCTCTGTCAAATAAATAAATAAAATATATAAAAAAAAAAAACAAAAACAGGGACCTTGAATGTTTCCTTTACCACTGGAAGCAAACTCCTAAACAATGCCCAAAACATAACTCAGTACCCTATAAATGTACTTTGAAGAGGATTCGGGGCTCTGCTTCCCTTTTGAGATATTGGCGCTCTGCTCTGTGAGAATATCTCCTCTATAAACTTGAGATGACAATGAATTTCTGCAGCAGAAACATTTTTCACATTAAATAGACGGATCCAAAAATGAGGAGCATCTGGGAGCCATGTGTCGAGGAAGTGCCATTTTTAACAAAGGGCTCTCGGGGTCAGCGTCCCAGCTGATCCACTTCCCAGCCTCCCCACAGATGCCCGGCAAAATATCGTACTCACAGCCAAATTATTTTTGCACATTACTACGCGAGAGCTATGCACAATGTCCTAACAATTGTGTATAGATTTGCGTAGAGAAACATAACATTTCTCGTAGGTTTTTTAATTTTCTAATTTCAGAAGAATTGCAAGCCCGTCATGGAAAATTTGGAAGATAGAGAAAAGCACAAAGAAAACACCAATCTCCCAGACAGTGGACTATTTTGATGTATGTACTTCCCAGTCTTTTTCCTATGAATGTTTTAAAAACAAGTCTAAACGGGGGCGTCTGGATGGTTCCGTCTGTTAAGCGCCTGACTCTTGATCTCCGCCCAGGTCTTGACCTCAGGATCACAAGGTCAAACCCCGCATGGGGCTCCACACTGGGCATGAAGCCTACTTAAACGTAAATAAATAAATAAATAAATGTACTGTCTAAATTGCCTTGGAGTCAAATTTTTCCCTTAGTAGTATATCAAGGATATTAATATTTAATATACTTCTACAAAAATGTTTATATATTATAATCTATTCAAATGATTTTAAATAGTATAAAAATATATCCCCATGGTTAAAAAAACAGTCAGTAGTAGAGAAGAGTAGAAAAGGGAAAAAAAAAAACTTCATGCTACTCCTGTTGCTGAGGGTTTCTTCTATAACCTCCCAGAATATTCTGTGTATATACACAAATGAAATCACTGTATTATTATTCAACAAGTTATTATTTAATGTGACAATATATTTTAGATATATTTCTATGGCTGCATGGTGTTCTGTTGCATAAATAGGCCATAATTTTTTAACTAGTCTCCACTTGGACACTTTTGTAATTCTTAGTTCTTCGATACACACAATGGTGAAACATTCTTTCTCTGAATAGTGTTTCATTCTGAATAATGAAACATTATTGATCTCTGTCTCTCTCATAGATAGATGTGCATGTAAGATATCTATCTATCTATCTATCTATCTATCTATCTAATCTATCTACCTAGATATCTATTTCTCTTGTAAATTGCTTAGACTAGTGCCCGCATATAGCATTTGGTATGGTGTATTTTTTTGTTAAGATTTTATTTATATGAGAAAGAGAGCACGAGTGGTGGGGAGGAGCAGAGGGAGAGGGAGAAGCAGACTCCCCGCTGAGCAGGGAGCCCAGACACAGGGGGCTTGATCCCAGGACCCCAGGATCATGACCTGAGCTGAAAGCAGATGCTTAAATGACTGAGCCACCCAGGCGCCCCGTGGCATGGTTTCTCAACTTCAGCACTACTGACATCTTGGACCAGACAAAGCTTTGTTGCAGGGAGATTTTCTGTGCTTTGTAGAATGCTTTGCAGCACCCTTGGCCTCGACCCATTAAATGCCAGTAGCATCTTCCTTCCCAGTTGTGAAAACCAAAAAATGTCTCCAGACATGGCCAAGTGTCCCCTGGGTATAAAATGCTCCCTTAACTTCCTACCCCCCCACCCCTGTTGAGAACCACCAACATCCTGTCTTTAGGTCTCCAAGTGAATCTGATATGCAGGCAGAGTTGAGAACCACTGGTGAAAATAATGCTACAGTAAATGGTTTTGGGTTTCTTGGGGTTTTTTTACTTTAGTTTTCTGGGGTGTTTTGTGGATTTTTTTTACTTCAGTTCTTTAGATTTGTTTAGGTATAATTGACATACAACATTATATTAGTTTCAATATATACATACAATATACATTCAAGATATACATACAATATATATGCAATATAAGGATTAGATATTTGTACATATTGTGAAATAATCACCCAATAAATCTAGTTAATGTCTATCACCATATATAGTTACAGAATTTTTTCTTGTGATGAGAACTTTTAAGATCTACTCTCTTAGTAGCTTTAAAATATGCAACATAGTGTTATTACTAATAGTCACTGTGCTGTGCATTACATTCCCACGACTTATTTTATAACTGAAGGTTTGTACCTTCTGACCCCCTTCACCAATTTTGCCCACCCTCCAGCCGTCTCCTCTGAATCAGTTCTCTGTATCTATGAGGGTTTTTTTTCCCCACATATAAGTGAGATCACACGTTATTTGTCTCTCTTTGTCTGACTTATTTCATTTAGCACAATGCTCTCAATGTCCATCCATGTTGTAGCAAATGGCAGGATTTCCTTCTTTTTTATGGCTGAATAATATTGCATATAATACACCCCCCACACACACATTTTCTTCATCCATTCATTCATTGATAAACATCTAGGTTGTTCCCATACCTTGGCTACTGTAACTAATGCTGTAGTGAACATAGGGATGTGTGTGTCTTTTCCAGTTAGTGTTTTCATTTTCTTCATATAAATACCCAGGTGGAATTGTTGGATCATATGGTTGTTCTATTTTTAATTTTTTGTGGAGTCTCCATGGTGGCTGCGCTAATTTACATTCCCACCAACAGGGTGCAAGGGTTCCCTTTTCTCTAATCCTCACCAATACTTGTTATTTCTTTTTTCTTTTTTTTTTTTTTAAGATTTTATTTATTTGACAGAGAGGGACAGTCAGCGAGAGAGGGAACACAAGCCCGGGGAGTGGGAGAGGAAGAAGCAGGCTCCCAGCGGAGGAGCCCAATGTGGGGCTCAATTCCAGGACCCCGGGATCACGCCCTGAGCCAAAGGCAGACGCTTAACGACTGCGCCACCCAGGCACCGCAATCCTTGTTATTTCTTTTCTTCTTGATAATAGCCATTCTGACAGGCATGAGGTGATATCTCATTGTGGTGTTGATTTGCATTTCTCTGATGTGTCATGATGTTAGGCATCTTTTCATGTCCCTGTTGGCTGTCTTCTTTGGAAAAATGTCAATTCAGATCCTCTATCAATTTTTATTTTTATTTTTTTTTAAGATTTTATTTATTTATTTGACAGAGATAGAGACAGCCAGTGAGAGAGGGAACACAAGCAGGGGGAGTGGGAGAGGAAGAAGCAGGCTCATAGCGGAAGAGCCCGATGTGGGGCTCGATCCCATAACGCTGGGATCACGCCCTGAGCCGAAGGCAGGCGCTTAACCGCTGTGCCACCCAGGCACCCCGTTCTCTGTCCATTTTTAAATCAGATTGTTTGGGTTTTCTTTTTGCCGTTGAGTTGTGTGAGTTCTTTATATATTTTGAATATCAATCCCTTATTGGATATATGATCTACAAATATTATCTCCCATTCAGTACATTGCCTTTTTGTTTTGTTGATGGTTTGCTTTGCTGTGCAGTGAATGCTTTTAAGCAAATAATGTTGCATACATCTCTAATTACTTCCTTACGATCAACTCAGGAAGTTTGCACCTCTAAAGTCTTTTTTAAATAAGATTTTATTGGGGCGCCTGGGTGGCAGCGTTGTTAAGCCTCTGCCTACAGCTCAGGCCGTGATCCCGGTGTTATGGGATCGAGCCCCACATCAGGCTCCTCCGCTATGAGCCTGCTTCTTCCTCTCCCACTCCCCCTGCTTGTGTTCCCTCTCTCGCTGTCTCTATCTCTGTCAGATAAATAAATAAATAAATCTTTAAAATAAATAAATAAGATTTTATTTATTTATTTATTTGTCAACGAGAGAGAGAGAGAGAGAGAGAGAGAGAGAGAGGGTGCACAAGCAGGGGGAGTGTCAGGCAGAGGGAGAAGTAGGCTTCCTGCCAAGCAAGGAGTCCGATGAGGGACTTGATCCCAGGACCCTGGGATCACAAACTGAGCCCAAGGCAGGTGCTTAACTGACTGAGGCACCCAGGCGTCCCCCTCTTAAGACTTTCGACACAGTTTTGTCAATTGCCCTTGAGAAATTGCACTAGTTACTCTCCCATCGATGCTGCTTGAGAATGTCCTCTTCCACTCACCTTTGCCAATTCTGAATATTATTGTGAATCAATCTGATATGTGAGAAACAATAACACATTTAGAAGTTGCCATTTCATAGTCCACATTAAAAAGAAAACCTAGCACAGAATATGCCAAACATGACATTCAGATCAATCTTTTTCATATTTCCTGGTTGGTTCCATCACTTGCCAAAGCCCGAAGGGTTCAGATAAATTTCTGTGCTGACCTACACGAGTGGTGGTGTGCTGGTAAATGTTTAACAACTGGCTCTTTGAGAACTTAAAAAGACAAAAAAAACCCAAAAACCTGGTTTGTCGTGTTGACCAATTTCTGTGGTATTAATAGGCTCATTGTGGCCAATTTCAAGATATCGATTGTGATGTCATTGAACGTGGAGGTAGGAAGAGAGGCACACAGCTGGCTCTTGGTGGCTAGTAGGAGGGTCTATCTCCAGCCCACTACAGCCTTGCACAAATGTTTGAAATGATTGTATAATTCAGGTCCAGGCCCTACATCTGCTAGTGAGAAATTAACTTATTCCTGTTAAATCGGGTCTGTGTTAACAAGGTAGACAACAAGCAATTAAGTGATGGATTTGGCCTATGAGTTCAGCTTGGATAATGAAAATTTTGAAAAAGAACAAGGACGGCAAGTGCCAATGAGGGCTTATGTCATCCAAGATGCTTATTCTGAATGCCCAGTGACCTAGAATACTGTTAGCTCGCTGCTTTCTGTAGCAAGTATCTAGACTTGACTTTGACACTTGCAAGATATCCAGCCTTGAGCAGGTCCCTTAATCTCTGTGCCTTATTTTCTCCCATGAACCGGGGAGGAAAAGAGGTATATTTTTTCACAAGGGAGCTGTGCAAAGCAGTCCACGGGCACCAGGTACTGCAGAAAGGCCATCTGCCCTGATGATGAACGCAAAGGCCCCGAATGACAAGTCAGCTGACTCCAGCTCTGCCCACACTCAAGACAATTTCAAGACTTTAATAATCATCGCGCCCAGCACAGAACAGAATTGCATGACTTGACTCGCTAAGCAGTTTCCCACTGACAGCAGTCAAAACAAGAATGAGTTTTTCTCCTTCCCAACATAAAAAAAGCAACATATAAGATCAGATTCCAAAGAGAAAATCACCTCCTAACTGCAGAAAACATTCCATTATTCGGGGGTTGTTTAACCCATTTAAGAATTTCCTAAACCAGTAGTTCTCAATCTTGCTTGCAAACCAGAGTCACCTTGGGAGGGTTTTAAAAAAAAAAAATACAGGGTCCCACCTGCAGGGATTTTGGCTCAGGTGGTCTGGGGTAGGGTCTGAGAATTTTTTTTTTTTTTTAACTATCCAGGTAATCCTAATGTGCAGCGAGGTCTGAAAACCACTGACCTAAACCAGTGGTCCCTAAACTTGAACATGCAACAGGGTCTCTTGGGGGAAACTTACTAAGGGTGCAGGACCTTGGTTCCTGCCCAGAGATTATAATTGGGTGGGCTTAGACTAGGGGCCCTGGAATCTGCAGGCATTCTGACACTTTCTTCCTCTTTTTTTTTTTTTTTTCCTTAACCTGCCCAGTCATATTTGCAGCAGAAATAGGAAAGGAAAAAGAAAGGAGTTGATATTTGAATGCATTAGTTTTGCAGCTGTTCCAGAGCCCATTGAGGGAGCTGGGTGAAGCTCTTGACCATAAAAAGGTTTGGGATAAGCAGTCCAATGCACTTTTCTGTGTTCTTAACCTGGCAGGACACACACACATGTACACACACATACACACACGTACACACAGGTACACATGCTTCCACACAAGTCCCTGCTATGCAGCCAGTATGTCCACACTGATTATTAAAATGTTGAAACACTTCTATCCCAGCCAGTAAATAGCTGCTCCCTTCAAGGCTGTCCTCCTGCCTTCCACCCCCATGCTACCATTGGGAAAGCAAGAGAGACTTGACTCCTGTGAAGCCACTGGTCTAAGGCAAGAGTTAAGTGTCCGTATGCTGGGACACCTGGGTGACTCAGTTGGTTAAGCATCAACTCTTGATTTAGGCTCAGGTCGTGATCTTGGGGTCCTGGGATCGAGACCCACATTAGGCTCCACATTCAGTGGGGAGTCTGCTTGAGGATTTCTCTCCCTCTGCCCCTCCCCCTCCCTCCCTCCTTCTCTCCCTCTTTCTCTCTCTCAAATGGATAAATAAATCTTAAAAAAAAAAGAAAAAAGTTTCCATAGGCTTAAAGACAAATACCTACTTCTGGGAAAGAGAAAAAAATGAGAGCTAACAGCCTTCCAGGAGTCATGGTTGTCTGGGCAAAATTAGAAGTAACCGTTTAGAGCCTGCTTGCACAAATAGTTCTATTTTCCAGGAGCCCTGGAAGAATGTCGACCCTACAGAGAGGCATCCCGTGACTGTCTTGTGTCCAGCAAAAAGTAACGACCACAAGATAATGACCGTGGGACTAGAGGACGCTTCACCACTCCCAGCCCCTCACCCTTTGCAAAAGTGCCTTTATAAGCCTTGCACGCCACCCCTTCGGGAAGAGATGTTCTTTCTTGTCGGCTCCCTTGTACCAAGCTATCTCTAATAAACTCCACCTGCTTTCTTTCTCTCAAGTTCGGTGTTCATTTCTGTGACATTGAGACTCAAGAACCTGGTCTTGGGGATCCAGTAACACTACTACCCCGTCCTTCCTGGGGTGACTCTCCCCACAAATCAGACACAAGAACGTCTTGTCTTCTGAGTTCTGATTGACCTGGTCAACATGCCATACTGTTGTTGAATATTTCAAACATCCCACGCACTCCCTCTCTACAATAAAGATGTGATACTGGAAGTGTGCACAGAGAGGTATGGAGGTGTCGAGAAGGGAGTGATTAATTTCTACCGAGAAGAGTCAAAGAAAGACTTGAAAATAAGTAGCTTTTGAACTGGATCTCAAAAGATGAAGAGGTTTCCAGCAGGTAGGGGAAGAAAGTATTTTAGACAATGAGCAAAGGAACAGAAATGGGAACTGTAGTGATGAGGGGGGGTAGCTGACCTCACTAGAGTACGGGACAAGAAAAGAGCTTAAATCATAGGTTGGTGCCAGGTCAGGATGAAAATTGAATGCCATGTTTTATTTATCTGGTATCGCAGTGTTTCTTCAAAGTGTGGTCTAAGAACTGCCCCACAAAGAATTACCTGCACGTTTGTTGTTTAAAATGCAGATTCCTGGGGCGCCTGGGTGGCTCAGTCGTTGAGCATCTGCCATTGGCTCAGGGCCTGATCCTGGTGTTCTGGGATCGAGCCCCACGTCAGGCTCCTCCGCTGGGAGCCTGCTTCTTCCTCTCCCACTCCCGCTGCTTGTGTTCCCTCTCTCTCTGGCTGTCTCTATCTCTGTCAAATAAATAAATAAAATCTTAAAAAATAAAATAAAATAAAATGCAGATTCCAGATCCCCGTTGAATAGTAAATTCACTGGAAGCTCGTCTCTACAGTCCAATCTGTACATTTAACAAACTCCTCTGTTCAGGACTCACTGTTAATTTAGACAGTGGGGAATGGTCCAGGGATGGAGCAGTGACAGGGTTTGATCATACTGGGATTGCAGTGAGCTGATTCTGGAGAGGAGAAAGTCGGGAATACATCAGGGAGCCCCGGGAGAATTCCAAGCAAGTGATTCTGGTCTGAAGTAGGTTGTTGGCACTGGGGATGGTGAGTGGAGGCTGGACATGGGACAGACGTGGGAGGCGATGGCAGCAGGATTTGGTGACTGACTGGAGACGGAAGGAAAGAGAGGAAGGAGTCACAGAGGACCCCAAGGTTCCTCCGTTTGTGACTGACTGGACGGCCGTACAAATTGGTTGTAGGAGCAAAATCAAATTTGGAGAGAAGAGCAACGCGTTTTGTTCTGACGCACTAGAATGCCTCTGGGACAGCAGTGTGGATAATCGGTGAGTGAATGGATGGTCAAGCCCGTCATCAGGAAAGATGATGCGGCTGGAGACAGAAACCAGAGTGTCCTTGGGACACGGGTCATAATTGAAGAAATGGAAATGAATGAATTCACTCAGGGCCGACGTCTCCATCAGGCATAGCATGATGTTAGGGACCCATGAAAATGTTTTAATTGCTTTTAAAAAGCTGAAGAAAAAATAAATGTTATAAAAATATATTCCACCTGGATTATATTCATCTTCATACCTCTGTAATCATAGAATGTATTTTTAGTATCTTTTATGGAGGGGCCCACAGAGGCAAAAGTGCTCAGGCTTACAAACATCATAATGTGGCCCCAAGTCCACGCAGACAGAGGAGAGCCGAGGCCAAGCTCAAGGAGCTCTTCGGTTCTGCAGAGGCTTCTTGCCTTCTCTGTGTGGGGACCCCCTTTGGTTGTCCTGTGAAGCTGAGGGACCCTTCTCAGAATGCTTGAAATAAAACACATAGGGTTACAAAGAAATCAGTTATATTGAAACACACTTATCAAAATACTTTAAAAAGCTCCTTTGGGACATTGTAATGTGTGTGTGTGTGTGTGTGTGTGTGTGTGTGTGTGTGTGTGTGTGTGTCTTTATTAATGCACTAAATAATAAGATTCATGTGGCTCCTGCTGGTGACAGTCACAGGCACCACAAACACTCCTGTGGTTTTTTGCTTATGTTCATGATGGAAGGAGATATGCTGATTTCAGTGAGAACTTAGTGAAAATGAAAGAAGCAATTTCTTCCCCATGCCTGAATGCTATCCACATTCCCCCAACGGTCTGTGGGTCCTGGTTAGGAACTCCTAGTCTAGTGAGTGTTGGGGAAGGGGTGACAGAGAGAGATCAGAGGAACAGGAACAGAACCAAGAAAATCATGACCGAAGTGTGGAAATGTTTCATACGAGCTACCCTAGAAATGTGAAGACAAGGAGCGTGGGGGGAGGCAGCCATCGTTCCAACTAAACTATCAGCCCATGGAGGACAGGGATGGTGTCCTGTGCTATCCAGGAATGGAGGGTCGTAGTGTTATCGTGAGGATTCTGTGAAGTCGATTCGACCCGTCACCAGCTATAGACTGAAGAAATGTTGCCTCCAGAGGACACACACAATGAGGAATTTTCGGTAATGTATAGATGAGCCGTAATAGACAAAGTAATTAAAATAGAAATCTATTAAGTGTCCTTGAATCCTGGTAGCCTTTGGTCACTGTACATTTTCCCCATTGGAGTGCACCAAAATTATATGGAGGTCTTCGGGCCAGCCAGTGCACGATAGCTTCTATGGAGAGGGCTCTTACCAACCCCCCCACCATCTCAGCTTAAGCATCGCTTTCCCAGGGAGGCCCATCCCGACCCCTCCCAAGGTTAAATCACCCTATGACACATCTCCATGGCTCTCTAGGTGGGTCGTATCACACGTGTAATTCCTTACTTGTCCAATATTTGTCTCTCTTTTTCTCCATGAGGATTGGAACTGCATCTGTATTCCCAAGCCAGGGGTCAAATGTTTGTTGAATGGGTAATGGTTGGATGGATGGCCGTCTGGGATAGAACTTAGAGAACACGTAATCTGTTTGACTACTTCATTGCCTCATCGATTTTCACCAATTTTTTCCCTGAAATTTACTTCATAGATCCCCTAAGTTGAATCCCCGTCACCAAGTCATATTAACTTCAGGCTCTGAACACAGATTGCTGTCACTTCCAATTTGTCCCTCAATGCTTGCTTGCTTCCTTTGTAGCATTCTCATGGTGGGACATATGGGTGGGTTTGAAGTAGGGAAGAGCTGGGGAGGGGGTAGTGAGTGTAGGGGAATCAGCTTGCTAGGGACCAGGAAGAACCATCAGTTACTTTGTTCCCTTTCTATTAAATAAATAAATAAATAAATAAATAAATAAATAAATAAATAAATAAATAAATAAATAAAGGAACACCTGGATGGCTCAGTCTGTGAAGTGTCTGCCTTTGGCTCAGGTCATGTTCCCAGGGTCCTGGGATCGAGTCCCACATTGGGCTCCTTGCTCAGCCGTGAGCCTGCTTCTCCCTCTGCCTGCAGCTCCCCCTACTTGCGCTCTCAGTCTCTCTCTGACAATAAATGAAAGTTAAAAAAAAAAAAAATCCCCTTCTAAAGCCCTCATGGACTGACCAGAGGAGCCTCTGAGCGGAAACTTGCTCTTTGCTGCCATCTGGTGGCTTTTATTGGAGCAGTTCCCATAAGAAAAAAAAATTCCACCCAACAGTTATGCGGCGCCTACTGTGTTCAAGGCTCTGTGCCAGGCAATCTAGAGCTAATTCCTTGCGCTGTTATGTTCCTTTACCAATGATGAAGCATTTTCACATGCAATATTTCAACTCATCCTCATAGCCTTGAGCAGGTAAAATTATTCCCATTTTGCAGATGAGTAAACTGAGACTCAGCTTGCATAGGGCATTGCAGCTGATCAAGAGCAGGGTTTATATGAGGTTAGAACTCAGGTTCTCTGACTCCCAGTTCACTGACTACAGCAAAACGGGTATTACTTCTTTGGTTTTATTCAGGGTAGAAGACAAAACAAACAAACAAGATCTCCAACAGTGAAGGCACATGGATCCTGAAAAGTGACAAATAAAAGGAAAATGGACCAAGAAGAGAGAGAAGAAAGAAATGGCATTGCTATGGTTTTTTCCAGTTCTAAATTTATTGATTCCAAGTAATATTCCCCAATGTTAATATTTCAGATCAGTGAGAGACAAATAAGAATCAACTAAGATAGTAAGTCCTGGGAATGTAACATACAGAATGGGGACTCTGGTTAACAATACTGTAGTATATATTTGAACGTTGGTAAGAGAGTCGATCTTAAAAGTTCTCATCACAAGAATAAAATTGTAATTATGTGAGGTGGTGGTTCTTAACTAAATGTGTGGTAATTATTTTGCAATATATAAATATATCAAACCATCATGTTGTGTACCTAAAACTAACACAACATTATATGTCAATTATATCTCATAAAAATAAGTAAATTTTTAAAAGAGAAAAAGAGATCAACTAGTGCTTTACTTGAGGCTTGACATTAGAAGGAACCCTGAAATAACTCTTCCTTTTTTTTTAAAGTATTTATTTATTTATTTATTTATTTATTTATTTATTTATTTATTTATTTATTTATATATTTATGTATTTGAGAGAGAGCACAAGCTGGGGGAGCAGCAGGCAGAGGGAGAGGGAGAAGCAGTCTCCCCGCTGAACAAGGAACCCAATGCGGGGCTCAATCCCAGGACCCCGGGATCATGACCTGAGCTGAAGGCAGATGCTTAACCATCTGAGCCACCCAGGTGCCCCATAACTCTTCCTTCCGAAGCAGGTGTCTTCCATAGTATGTTCTCCAAACTTACTGTTTACACAAACTCCCTGGGGAATGTATTAAAATGTAGCTTCTGATGAAGTAGGTCTGGAGTGAGACCTGAGACTCTGTTTCCAACCAGCCCCCAGATGATGTTGATAATGCTGGACCAGGAGTGTACTTTGGGTAGCAAAGGTCTGGAGAAGGGTCTGCAAACTTTTCTAAAAAGGATCAAATATTTTAGGCTTGAAAGTCATACAGTCTCTGTATGACTACTCAACTCCACCATTGTGGGCTCTTGATTCTGCCATTAAGATGCAAAAGCAATCTTAGAGAACACGTGAAAAATGGGTATGGCTAGGTTTCAATAAAGCTTTATTTACAAAAACAAAGGCTTGCTGGATTTGGCCCACAGGCCATAGTTTGCTAACCCCTACTCTAGATATTTCTATTCCTGGATGAGCTTTATGTATGTACCGAAAACGTGTTTGACTGAGGTGTATGTGGAGTGCTGTCCTGGTTGAGATCACATGTTCCTAGACCCAAAGACCCTCACCACCACTCCATACTAAGCCATTGCCATTCATTTACACCTTCATACTGGGTATCAGTCTGACAGCAGGTTTCAATAAAGTAATAGAGAATTGGAAAAAATATTATTCATACTACTTATTAAAAATTCATACTACTTATAAATATTCATTAAATATTCATACTACTTATAAAATATTATTCATAGTACTTGTTATGTTCCAGGCACCGTTCTATGTTATTAATATATATTAACTATTTAACTCTCAAAACAACGTGAAAAGGAGGTACTATCATCATGCCCATTTTGGGGATGAGGAAATAAATGTTAATTAAGTCACTTGCCCAGAATCATATTGATAGTAATTAGTAGGGTCAGGATTTGAATGGAAGCAGGCTAATGCCAGAGTTTCTGCCCTTTTTCTGCCTCATTATATTACTCCTGAAAATGAGAAGCCATTGGTAAGAATAGTTCTTAAATTATTTTCTGTTGTATAATTTGCTGAAACTAGATCTGTTAGTGGGGTGTATTTTGTCATTCACTAAGTTCCCTTAGTGATACAGTATATGGGTGTCATTTTCCAAAAGTCCGAATAGAAATAAACCAAACACTGGCAATTCTCAAATTCATTTGTAATCTGAGTTGTCCCTCTTTTTCTAAACTGCTTTAAACACCACCCTTAAAACAAAGAGTTCAACAGAGCTTGGACAATTGAGTTTTCTAAGCAGTGTAGCCGGGTACCTTGAAAACTTTCACCTGCTGTGTTCAATGGCCTCCTCCCAAATTGGGAAACAGGACCTCCAGTGTATCTCAATACACCAAAACCAGCCGTAGAGTGTGCCACCAAAGTTTCTCTGTAGAGGTGAGTCTTCTTACTGAAACTGCTTTATATCCAAAAATAAAGACCGTATCTGTTGTACAGATCAGGGATTCTCAACCTCAACACTACTGAGATTTGGACAAGATAATGTTTGGTTGTGGGAGCTGCTATCTGTGCATCCTGGGATGCCTATAGCAGCATCCTGCCCTCGTCCCACTAGAAGCCAGTTAGCATCGCCCCACTTGTGACAGTCAAAAATGTCTCCAGACATTGCCATTATCCCCTGGGAAGGCAAAATCACCGCCGATCAAGAGCCACCAGGATAGGTCAATGACAGTTTACAATTCAAGAATGCCCACCACCATCTGTTCGGGGGAGTATACCTTAGCACAAACCCTTTGAAGAGTGATGTTGGAAGTAGGCTTTGGAAAGCAATCATTAAAATATTCAAAATATTTGCATTTGGAAGGAAAGGGAAAGGATTTACTATTTATAGCCCTGGAAATGTAATAGATTCACGAGGAGTAAAGGTTTGATAATATGTAAGTCTTTATTTTCCCTGAGTGATAGACACAGATCCAGTAGCTGACAGCTCCCCATGATCCCTGAGGCCCCTGGATCATTGATCTGAGGTGTCCGGCTTCACTGACTTAATCTACACATTATTCCTGGACTACAGGGGTTGGTCCAAGGGTGAGCCAGTCCAGATTACTTCCCTGGGGTTCTTCTAGGGGGACATGGTGGGGAAGAGGGTGTCTTACCTCTCTGGTCACAGGGCTATAAAGATGAGAGCCCAGCATCTAATAGCTTGTGTACCTCCCTCACCTAGTAAAGAAGTCGTTCTGAGAAAATGAAGCCCGCAGGCAGAGAGCAGCATGGGTGAGAGGCATGGAGAATCCTTGTGATATTCACATGTCAGGTTCTGCCCATCCCTGTAGCCAACTCCAACCAGGACGTTCCCATGGTTTTATTATGTAAGCCAATGTATTCAAGCTAATTCATGTTGGATTTTTGTCTCTTGCAACCCTTAGGTTTTGACTAATACACCCTAGCGAAGATGTAAAGAGAATTCACATTATGACCAGGAGCACTGACGAAATTCTGACTTGTAAATGTCCTGAGGAAAGAATCTCTGTGCAAACTGGGGTGTGGGGGAATGGGGGAGGGTGCAAATTCACCTATAGTCCTATTCTGTAAATCTCATGGTAGCTCTTGAAAATTCTCAGCCCATATGGCTACCTCTTTCCACATACAGATGGCCTCCGCAATGCCTCCCATTTGTTCAAAGGTTTTATACTTCCCAGAGCTTTTGTATTCATTACCTCATTCGCCTTCCACCATAATTCAACCAGACAGGAAGGAGAGTCTACCATCCCTGTTTCCAGGTGAGAAAAATGGGGACACCATGTGCCTAAATGACTCTTTTATGTAATGCAGGGATCTGGAACGAGATCAGCAGTTCTCAAATTCAATCAGTCATGAACTGTGTCATGAGTGATTTGATGCTAATGGTTAAAGTACTGAAGCTTGAGAATGATTTATCTTTTTTTAAATAATACATTATCTCTATAACAACCTAATTCTCACCAGCATTCAATATGCTCTCCCAAGTGGGAGAAAAAGGAGTACAGTTACAGCTGGCATATTGGGAATTCCCATGGGGATGTTGGGCCTGTGAATGCCCGACCATGTGCATCGTAATAGAAAAAAGGCTAAGAGTCAATGGATTAGCCAGGCCCGGAAAGCTGCTTCCAGCAATAAAATTTGGTGATTCACCCTAAATAAGCAATGAATTGATGGCATTCAAGATCAAAACTGACTGCTTTTCCCGTCCGTGTTTCTCATTAAGGGGCACTCATTTCAAACAGTGGTAGGATGTTCACCAAATACATCATCCCAACCCAGACACTTTTAAGAGGAAAAGGGCATCAATAAAATGGAACATCAGGGCAACAGATGAACAGAAATTGTGTTGAGAAAACCAGAATTTGAGTCACCTTAAGTATATGTAACTTAAGAAAAGTAAATTTATATAACCGGAAACCATCAGACCTGCCCCAGGAACATTCCTCTAAAGGCGAGTTGGATATGTCTTGGTTTCATTCCCCCAGAAGCAGACCCCGAGACAAGGATTTAGGTGCAAGTATGTAGTGTTTGGGGAGGTGAAAGAATTATCTATAGGAGAGTGAGAAAGTGAAACTAGAGAAGAAAGGCAGCCAATAAGAGCATGTTGTCAAGCCAGATACCGCCGTGGCGACTGGAACATGCTCCCCTGTGGTCGTCACAGAGAGGCGCCACCCAAAACCCCCTTCGGCGGAAGACTGGCTGCAGGGAGTGTAGCCAGCAGATGGCCCCCAGCTCTCAGCTCCTTCAGGGTCTGCCTCAGGGGTACAGAGCTGCCTCGCTCAAGGTTATGCCCTTCCCAGAACACCCTTACCTGCTAACCAAGCAAGACAAGGCTACAAAGGCTGGCCATTTGCACCCGAGGCAGGGCATTTCAGTGGGCAGTCCTCACTCCAGAGCTTCCCTCTGGGTGGGCCAAACCTTTGTCAAGCCCGTATGGCAACTAGACTTTTCCTCTCCTTTCAGAGGGAGAGATAAGCATTTTCTATCCCAATAAGCATTTTCTATCCCAAACTCCAAATAAGCATCTGCTTGCAGAGAACCTATCCCTAAAACCATTCCTGTAGAGGAACTCAGGGTATTCATCACAATGTTTTCTCTTTTCTATATCTTATGATGTTTTGACATTGGAGGGGAGCCAGGGAGAGACTGCCACCGTGAAGGCTGGCTAATTCCTGGGACGGGTGGACGGCTTGCCTGGAGCATGCGCAGTCACGTGCAGACGACGTGATTCAGCGCCGTGCCCCCAAGTGCCTGCTCATCGAACTTTCACACACCAAGCCAATATGTCCCCCCCCCCCCGCCCCGAATCAGCCCAGAACCAGGTACCAGAGCCCACTGGAATGATTCAAACTAGCCAACCCTAAACTGTTTCTCCTGCCTCACCTTTCCTGTAAAACCAGCAAAGCTCTGGCTTAGGCTCTCCGCTCATTCCTGCTTCTGCCTCCCGACCAACACCTGACGCCTCTTCTGTGGCCCTGCGAGGTATGTATGCCCCCTTTCTTTGCGGAAGGTAAGTAAGAAAAAAGCGTTCAATGGCATTAGCCTCTCCGTGTCACCATTCTGTCACTGTAGCGGCTTTATTCGTAATTGCCCAAAACTGAAGGCGACCAAGTCGTCCTTCAAAAGGTGGACAAACAAATTGAAAGAAGTCAATCGGAAAAAGCTAAATATGGCGTGATTCTGCGTACATGACATTCTGGAAAAGACAAAGCTATAGAAAACAGTAAAAAGTGTTACAGTAGAAAGAGATAGCAAGAGAACAGTGCTTACCAGCGGTTTGGGGACAGGAGGGAGAGAGGAAGAAGTGAAGCGCAGACAATCTTTAGGGCAGCGAAACGATTCCATCTGGTTCTACAATGGTGGAAATTCGGCATTACTTGTTTGTCAAAATCCCATACAACCGCAGAGCACCGAGAATGAACTCTAATGTAAAGCTAGGGACTTCAGGGGCACCTGGGTGGCTCAGTCGCTTAAGCGTCTGCCTTTGGCACAGGTTATGATTTCAGGGTCCTGGGATCCAGCCCCACATTAGGCTCCCTGCTCAGTGGAGAGTCTGCTTCTCCCTCTCCCTCTGCACTCTCTCTCTTACTCTCTCAAATAAATAAATAATCTTAAAAAAAAAAAAACCAACTAGGAACTTCAGTGAAATATATATTGATATCAGTTCATCAGTTGTAAAAATGTGTCACACTCATGTATGACCTTCCAAGAAGGCAAACAGAGCAGAGAGAAGGAGCAAATGTCAACTCTGGACTATCTGCTCAATGTTCTGCAAACATAAAAGGGTGCCAAGGACAAAAGAAAACAAAATTTAAAAGTATGGGAAAGAGGGAAGATGGAAAAACAAACCAGAACTGTGGAGGGAATGCTCCAGAACCCAGGTGTCCCTGGGCTCAGACAGGACAGAGGAAAATTAAAGCTTTTCCAAAAAGTGACAGAAGTAACCCGTAAGACAGCACTTCACAGTATTACAATGGCTAGAATTCAAACAGCCACAAGAATAAATAAATAAAATAAAATAAATAAAATAAACAGGCGCACAGAATGATGAGTGTTGGCGAGGATATGGAGAAACCAAACCCCTCATTCCCTGCTGGGGGGGAATGTGAAATGGTGCAGCCACTTTGGGACACGGTTAAGCAGTTCCTCAAAGAGTTAAACTAGAGTCACCATAGGACCCTGCCATCCCACTCCTAGGTCTGTACTGAGAGCAATTGAAACCAGGGATGAACAGACATGTGTATGCCCAATGTCCATTGCAACATTACTCATAATGTTGCAAAGAATCAAAACAAGGCAAGCGTCTGTTGAGGGATGAAGGGATGAACAAAATGTGGTGATATCCATTTGCCAATGGAATATCCATCAGCCTTAGAAAAGGAAGTATGGACACCTGTTACAGCATGGATGAACCTCGAAATCATCATGGTGAGTGAAAGAAGCCAGACATGAAAGGTCACGTATGGTATGGCTCCATTTATATGAAATGTCCAGAAGAGGCAAATAACTTCGGAGACAGAAAGTTGATTAGTGGTTTCCAGGAGCTGGGAAGAGGGAAATGAGTGCTAATGGGTACAGGGTTTCTTTTTGAAGAAATGGAACTGTTCTGGAATTGGATAGTGTTGATGGTTACATAACATAGTGATTATACTAAAAACCACGGATTATTCACTTTCAAGGGATGAATCTTATATTATGTAAATTATGTCTTAATTAAAAAACCCATAAATAACAGAAGTACCAAACCATCTCTCTCCTCCTTTGCTAAGATCTACGTGAAAATGAAGCTTCCTAGAATAACCTACTTGTGGATAATTGAAAGGCAAGAATTTCTCTTTCAAAGGCTAGACTTTTTTATTTTAAGATTTATTTATTTATTTTAGAGAGAGAGCACGCGAGTAGGGGGAGGGACAGAGGGTGAGAAACCTCAAGCAGGTTCCCCAGTTGAGTGGGCGGCCCAAGGACCCAGGGCTCAATCCCAGGATCCTACGATCATGACCTGAGCCGAAAGCAAGAGTCAGACGCTTAACCGACTGAGCCACCCAGCCACCCCTCAAAAGCTAGACTTTATAGTTTCTAGTTAGTGCTTTATTAAATAAAACTACTACACTTGCCTCTTAAGGGAAAAATATTACAGCTCAAAACTCCAGATACCTACATGCCTGTGACCCACCATTTAAAACAATTTCTTTCTGATTCATTGGCTGTAAAGCAGTCACTCAATTTCTAGCATCTGAGAATCCTGGGGAGCCCAGTTCCCAACACTGCTGGTAATTCTTTTCGCAATAGGGGTATTATTGAGAACAGTTTGCCAGGACACCTACGAGCAAAGATTAGGTTCATAAACAGGCTGTATTTGAATTACCATTGGGTGTTTTTAGATGCACATAACCTGCTGGGTATACATTTTAAAACACCATCTCTAGATCTATCTTTAGCCCCTACTTTCAAGTTTGTGCTTGTGAAAATAAAAATATCCACATGATAGTAATTTCAGGGGCAACCTTGACCTTATGAAACACACAATTCCAGTATGTTGGTGGATTTCTAACGGGTGGTGTATGGGAAACCTTACTGTATATAGGTCCTATAAATCTCATTTGCTCATTTCACCAGTATTTCCCGAATACCTACTGTGTGGCAGGCACTGTTCTAATCAGTAGATTCAAGAAAAAAAGAGGCTAGAGGGTCTTATGCCTCTGTATCGACATCTGGTCACAGAGCTGGTTTATAAACAGCCTGTGTCTCTTTGTGCTCTGTGCCATTCTGGAGAACAATCATGAAATGCTTTCAATGCTAAGCACAAGTGAAAAAGGCCTCTGTTCCAAGAAGTTCAAAGACGGGGGAAAAGGGTCAATAAATAAAGGAGAAAATGTGAGACCTCAGTAGTATTTATTTATTTATTCGCAATAAATAAATTCTGCCGTGTTCCGGAAAAGATTTAAGACAGCTTACAAGGATACATAAAACATAACCGGATCGCATAATGCTAAGAAGGAAGGAATGGGGCCAGAAATGAGAGTAACACAGAGATCAACATGATAGATGCCTCTGTGCTTACGGCCACAAGTGTAATAGATGCTGTGGGGGCCCCGCCCAGAGCCCCTCAACACTCATCTCTGTACACCAAAGCATACTCATTGCTATACCTGTGGCTCTCTGAATAAGGGCTTTGTTCTAGCTTCTGGGAGAGCCCAGAAGTCACAGAGAGTTCGTGTTCCTAGAAACAGCCCTGCCCAGTGATGGATGGGAGCTGGTAGATGAATATCCCAGCTTTCTCTCCCACCACTGACTTAACATGAGACATGTTCTCCACGGTCTCTCCAGGGCTCCCAGGGGTGCCGAGCTCCAATCCACACTCCTACCAAATATTAAGGAGGCTCCACGTCCAACGTGGGACTCAAATTCATGACCCGGAGATCAAGAGTCATACGCTCTACTGACTGAGCCAGCCAGGCGCCCTTTTTAAAAAATTTTAAACCTTGTTTTGAGTCAAATTTGTCTGACTGACTTTGTCTTTCTCTTTTTGATGACTTATCTCCTGGGAGGTCCCTAGGTCCCTTGTGCAAACAGGATCCATGTAAAATGTACAAGGTTTCTTGGTATATGAGATTGTTACCTAAAATACTGTTGAATATTGGAAGATGTCTACCAGAATCAATCAGTTCTTAGTTCTTCTTCTAGCATTAAAGAACAAAGCTATTCATTGAAGCTACTATTGGATCATCTGTATGAAAAATGCGTCTGGTTACTCTTGTGCTCTAAAACGATCAATGGCTCCCCATTACCCTTAAAATAAAATCTAGATTTCTTAATATGGCCTACTGGCTCCTGCTTGCCAGTCCCATCTGCTCTCCCTTTCCCTTTTGCTCATCACATCCTAGCCATATGGCTTTCCTTTCTTGTTCCACAAACACATCAAACTCTTTCCAACTTTGAGGTCTTTGCTTCTGTTGTACCTTCTTCTGCCTGAAGTGTTCTTCCCATGGCTCTTCCGTATGGTTTTTTCTTCAACTGTCATCCTCTCGGAGAGACTGTCCAGCCACCTTATGTAAAATAGAGGATGCCACCTCAACTTCCCATCACTTGATAAAATTACTTTTTATCAAATCTATATATTTATTTTTTCCATAGAACTTACCAGAATCTATGATTATCTTATTCACTTGTTTTCTGTCTCCTTTCCCTGGAATCTAAGTTCCACAAGGGCAGGGACTTTGGTATTTTTGCACTGAAATTCCCAGCATCTAGCATAGCGCATAGCAGACAATATTCAGCCACTATGTTGTTGGTGAATGAATGTGTATAAGAAAGTGCTTATCTTTCTGTTCTCAAGAGCAGAAAGGCATATGCTTTTGATTTATCCAAAACCAATAGTATATCATTAAAGTATAGGTTAAAAAGCAGGGAGGCCAGTACATATCGCTTATTTTCCCTCATTTAAAACATTTTAATGATTGGGGTGCCTGGGTGGCTCAGTTGGTTAAGCACGTGCCTTTGGCTCGGGTCAAGATCCCAGGGTCCTGGGATCGAGTCCCACATCAGCCGCATCAGGCTCCCCGCTCAGTGGGGAGACTGCTTCTCCCTCTCCCTCTGCCCCTCCACCCTGTTCATGCTCTATCACTCTCTCTCAAATAAATAAATAAAATCTTTAAAAAAAATTTTTAGTGATTGTATTATAAGACCATTCCTAGAGATTCTGTCTCTCTTTGAGCATCAGTAGCTAGCCGGAGAGGAGAAAAGCTTTGTCAAACCCTTGCAACTTAATTCATAGACAATTTCTGGTCCAGGCTAAAGGAAAGGTCTAAAAAGTCTTCTTTATAGACTAGAGTCTATAGGAAAGTCTAGGGAAAGGTCAATAAAATTGGCAAACATATTATTCCTAACCAGTCTGTTCCACATGGTAGCAAAAAACTCTACAAGTTCATAGTAGGTGCTCAAAATAATTTTTTTTATTAGTGTCTAACTTGAGTTAGATCATTGACCAGACCAGCACTGTCCAATAGAAATATAATGTGAGTCACATGCATAATTTTAAATTTTCTAGTAGCTACAACATAAAAAGGAAAAAGAAAACAGTTCAAATTAATTTTAATAGTACATTTCATTAAGCCCAATATCTGCGAAATATTATTGTTTCAACATGTAATCAATATTCTTTAAAAGAGTTATTTTACTTTTTTTATACTAAATCTTTGAAATCTGGAGTAAGTGTGATTTTATACTCACAGACATCTCCATTAGGATGATAAATTTTTGGGCTGGGGGAATAATAAATTTGAATGGAAATAATTGCTCTGCATTTAAATTTCAAAAATTTATAGTGGAAAAAGTAGATTCAGGTACCCAAGTAATTCCAAACATACTTAAAAATTTTCCAATAGCAGAACTATCACTTTTTAAATTTAACATGACAACTAATTACATTATGCTAAGTAAAAGAAGCCCGACGCAGGAGGTCAGAGATTGTACGATTCTATTTATATGAAATGTCCAGAACAGGGAAATCCACACGGACAGACCAGAGATCCGTGGCAGAAAGGGGCTACGCGTGGGGAGAGGAGAATGAATAGCAATTGCTTAATGGATTCAGGGTCTACTTCTAGGGTGACAAAAATGTTTTGGAACTAGATAGAGGTGGTTGCACACGATTGTGAATGTGCTAAATACCATGGAATTGCTCATTTTAAAATGGCTAATTTTGGGGCACCTGGCTAGGTCAGTCGGTGGAGCATGCAACTCTTGACCTCAGAGTTGTAAATTTGAGCCCCAGGTTAGGGTGTTGAGATTACTTAAAAATAAAATCTTTAAAAAATAAATACAGGGGCACCTGGGTGGCTCAGTTGGTTAAGCATCTGCCTTTGGCTCAGGTCGTCATTCCTCAGTCCTGGGATCGAGCCCTGCGTTGGGCTCCCTGCTCAATGGAGAGTCTGCTTCTCCCTTCTCCTCTGCCCCTCACCCCTGCTTGTGCTCTCTCTCTCTCCTCTCTCCCTCTCTGTCAAATAAATAAATAAAATCTTAAAAAAATAAAATTAAAAATAAATACAAATAAAATGGTTAATTTTATGTGAATGTCACCATGATTAAAAAATTGAAATTAGGGCACCTGGGTGGCTCAGATGGTTAAGCATCTGCCTTCAGCTCAGGTCATGATCCTGGGGTCCTGGAATCGAGTCCCGCATCGGGCTCCCTGCTCAGTGAGAAGTCTGCTTCTCCCTCTCCCTCTGCTGCTCCCCCTGCTTGTGTTCCCTCTGTCGCTGTCAAATAAATAAATAAAATCTTTTTTAAAAATATTAAATAAATAATTGAAATTAATGGAATTCAAGTAAAATTTCAACTTGAGTTCTTGCATCCCTCAGCCTCAATCCAAGGGCTTCACAGCACCAGACTATGACATCGTACAACACAGGACCCAATAAATTCATTCCTCTGCAGAGGCTTCTTTAAACATTCATTTCTGTGTTTGGGGACCTGGCTTCCCAGCACTCACCGAAAGCTTTCAAGGTGAAGTGTCCCAGTTTATTTAAGCACCACCTGGCCGCCACTGAAGTGTCACGTTTCCATTTCACGAGAGGTAGCCATGAATCTGATTGCTCCTGTTCCACACGATTAGCACGTTTTGGGTGACAGATTGTTAGGATCGCCACGCTTTTGAGCATGTTGTGATTCGTTTCTCTGAAGGGCGTGAGGCAGCCAGAAGTTTGCAGTCTGTGCTTGGAGAACTGACTTACGAAGGCTTTCCAGCAGCCCTCCCCTTCCAGCGAGTTGGAGAGACGCAGACGAGGAATGAGCTCACAGAGAGAAGGCACGCGCTGGTAGGAGCACATATCACAAGAGTAGTTTAACTGATGAGGGGCATACACCTTAAGAAACCCCAAGGATGATTCATAGGACTCAGAAGGATCTGATGAGCTCATCTAGTCCATCCCAGATGATTAAGAGCAACTTGCCCGTTTCTTTCTACTCTCCAGACATAAAGATCCACGACGATTCTGGTTTGCTCATTGCACTAAATTGTACCTCTTGGGTATCAAGAAATGTTTTCCTAAGTCTTCCTTATCAAAACCTCTGTTATTAGTTTATCTTTAAAGCTCTTCGCTAAGTCTGATATCATTCCATGATGACTGTTCCCTGAATGTCAGGACATTTTACCTGGAAATAACCTCCTTAGCATTTTCTCACATTTTTTTTTTTAAAGAGAGAAAGAGTGGTGGTGGGGGGGGGCTGCAGAGGGAGAGAGAGAATCTTAAGCAGGCTCCACGCCCAGCGCAGAGCCTGACGAGGGGCTGGATCCTGAGATCATGACCTGAGCCAAAACCCAGAGTCAGTTAACCAACTGAGCCACCCAGGCGCCCCTAGCATTTTCTCACTTTTGATGCTTCTGCATCCCAAGATGATTACTCAGTTTGTAGATTGCCTGGACTATTTTTTTTCCCTCTCTTTCTTGCCGCCCATTGCCTTTTTTATTTTCTTCCTCATCAGATTGGAGAGAAGAATAAATAAAATTTCCACCTGCTCATTTTTTTTTTTGGTCAGTCCAATAGTGGAAATGTGTTCAAATTTTATCTAATATTGAAGTAATAGCTATCGCCATAAATCTATACCTTTCTTATTTATAACACAAGCCTTGGGTACTTTCTTTAAGAAAACAACAACAATAAAATATAAACCGTGATGGCACATTCAGTCTTGTTGCTGATGAAAATGATGGCTTTGTAGATGCCTCTGAAGAAATGACAAATATTCACCCAAAGACTTGCTGTCATTCATACCTCTTTCAAGGTTAAACTTGGCTGTATGCAATGTTCTGTTTGTAAGGTTTTGATTCCAAGTAACAGAAATGTCCCATGGCTAGCATGAACCAAACAATAAAAAGGGGCAAGGCAGAAGAGAAAGTCCAAGAAGCAATGCTAGAAGTATTTTGTCACATCAAAGGCAAAGTTAAATAACTAAAATTTAGAGAAGGAAGAAACCAGGGTCAGTTTTGTGAATCCGGCAGTAGCTCGCAAACTTATCTTTCTGGAGCACTGCCATTAACACCACTTTATTCCTGGTCTCCTCCGACTTTGTTCCTTTCCATTTCCAATTCCACATTCTTGGGAGAGAGCCCAGTGTGGGTCACGTGAGCTCCAGCCACGGCCACAGAAGCTGAGTCCTGCAGTGTCCTGTGTAAGGGGGAGGGTCCCAGGAAAGAGGAACCCAATTTCATCCAGTAGCATTTTTCTCGTTCTTTGGAGACCTTTAAGAGTTGGTACAAGACAGAGGTGAAACTAACGTGTAAGAGGGGTGACATTTGATATGCCCAAATAAGAGAATACACATAAGGCAAATTGTGTATTCTAAAGATGACACCTTGATTTGCACACAGGGAGACCCATATTGGACTTCTGACTTGAAGAACTGTAAGAAAATTAATTTGTGTTGTTCCCAGCCACAGAGTTTGTGGGCATTTTTTACGGGAGCAACAGGAAACTAACACAGAGGCTCTAACGCTGTAGCTAGTGCTAGAATCATCCTCCATTTATCATCTCCTTCCTCCACTATCCATCCAGATTTCCCTCATCTTCAGCTGTATTTTGGTTGGTCTAGGTGATTTGCCTGGTGGGGTCCCCAGACATTCATCCCCAAGGAGTGTGAATGTTTAGGTGCCCCTCATAGGTTGCCGTTACTGTAACTGTCCATGAACGGTCATCCCAAGCATAGAGGTATCAAATGACACACTAGGGAATCCTCTGGGTTCCAGACATTCTCTGTCCCACCCCCATTAAGTAGCAGCAACCCGATTCCCCATAACAATCAGAACTAATTAACCCAGGCAGAGTGGTATCTCCCTTCTCTGCCTCTCGGTTCAATGACAGGAAGAGCCCAAAGTGACTACGTATAGTCACAATGTGCAATGCAGCGGAGTCCACGCTGTGCCCCCAGCCTAGGTACTCCTCAAGAAATTAGGAACTCTTACTCTACAGAGCCCACGTTTATAGGGAATGAGAAACACAGAACCCACAAGTGGATCACTGGGTATAATTGTGAGAAAGGCTGCTCCTTGATCTCCAGCCCTCAGATACTAGCCATAGAGACATAGTACCTCACCCCTTATATGTTGCTTATTGGTTTGGAGTGTAAATCAAATCTTTCAAGATAACACCCAGCCCTGCAAGGTGTAGTAACCAGGCCTTCCACAGGTGTTTTATAATGTAGACTTTATTATTATTCAGGTATAGGGAGGCCAACAGATCAGGAGATGTTTGCCATTGAAAATAGAGTTTGTTACCACGGTGCCCGAGAGGAGGGGGAGCACTGTGCCAAGCAGGGCCACACAGCGAATGGTAGGTCAGTCAGGAGGTATGGACAGCCAGAGGGTGGGGTGGGGAGGGAAGGTGGAGAAGAGCCTTTATTGAGGTTTTCATAGGAAGAACATAGGAGACAGGGTAAGTAGGTTTAGGATTGGCTAATTTGGATAATTTCGATAGGCCCTGGGGTGTAGGACCTGTCTCTAGGTGTGTGGTACCCGGCGCTGAAGTAAGGCAGGTAAACAGTGGCTCAGAGTATAAGAGCCCAGTAGAGAAGGTGGGGGGGGGGGCACAAGGGCTCTGGATTGGCTGGTTTACATATGAAACACACGCTCACAGGCAAGTCAAGGACTGCCTCTGAGAATTGGCTAGCCCTTGGGAAGGGCAGTCTTTCCAGGGTCAGCAAGGCCCCAGAGGTCAAAACAACAGGAACACATAGTTACTACAATAGGCCATTCCATCGCTCTATCAGACCAGCCATTTCTGGGTGATGGGGCACTTAGTAAGAGCAGTAAAATCCATGGTCATACGCCCATTAGCCTCTTCCTTTGCTGTAAAATGGGTCCCTTGATAGCCAAGGTTACACAGGATATTACGCCATTACATGCCATCTGCAGGCCACCCCATGGTGATACTAGAAGAGGCACTTAGAAAGGGAGGGAAACCCATATCTGGAATACAGAATACCTTAAAAGGGTGAATTTCTAACTTCTGCAAAGTGCAAGGGTCTGATTGATGTCTTGGACCTGCCACCTGGTGGCTGTGGCTGATTTCCCAAGAAGCTCGGCGACATATTGATCTCTACTGCTAGCAAACGGGTATTCGGCAATGACATTGCTAGAGAGCCTTGGGGGTTCTGTGGTGTTGTTGGGCCCACATATGATCTCCATCCCTGTTGCCATGGTCACTTTGTTTAGGGGCCATTGTACAAGCTATGAGGGCATCAGACAATTAGCCCATACTGAAGATAGAATTTCTTTCTTTTTATAACCAGCATAATAATGCCTTTTACATAGTCATTAACAGGTATTGTTGCATTTGATCTATTTATTCAATAAACATTTAATGAGGACCTACAGCGCGGTAGCAAATGGGATAGGTTAAGAATATTGGCTAAAAGTTTCTGGAAGCAAACACTGAGAAGTTTTGGGAGGGGGTGGGGGGAGTCACAGAGTGAGCAGGATATTTAAAGAATGGGAAAATGCAGGAGTCAGTTTGCAATACAAGCCTAACAGAGCCTTGGTCAACCCATGTCTTAGTCCGTCTGGGCTGCTGTAACAAAATGCCATAGACTTGGTGCCTCAAAATAGCAGGACTGTGTCTCTGACAGCTCTGGAGGCTTGGAAGTGCAAGATCAAGGCGTTGGTAGATCCAGGGTCTGCTAAGAGCCCTGGTGCATAGACAGTGATTTTCCTGCTCCAACCCCACATTGCGGAAGGGAGAAGGGAGTTCCCTGGGATCTCTTCTGTAAGGGCACTGATCACATCCTGAAGGCCCTACCTCCAAACACTATCACATGGGGGATTAGGTTTCAGCCTCTGCATTTTGCAAGGATACAAACATTGGGTCAACCCAGCAGGAAGGTCTTAGGACAAAAGAGCCGTCACTTGATATGCCCTCATCTTTTTAGCCCAGAGGTAGGCTGCTCTGGGAGGGACCCTAGGAAGAGTCCTAGGTGAGGCCAACTTTGCAGGAGCTGAAAACGGACCACACTCCTCATAACTGGGCAGCAAGCCCTTCCTTGAAGAGGACATGGCACATTCCTTTGTCTACCAGAGTCCACCTCTAGCTCTGCTTGGACCCCCATCTTCATGTTCTCTCAGAGTCAGCTCCTCCACGGCTTCCATGGGCCTCTCTTCCTGAGGGAGAACGCAGAGAGGAAGGGATTCGTTGGATGAGCCACAGCCCTCACCATGGCAGTCGGTCTAAAGGATGCAACTGATACTCAACTTCTTCCTCCTCCACCAGCTCTTCAGGATTCACCGTGGCCTCAGCTACCGTCTCAGCTACCTCAGCTATCACCACCTGGCTCTGATGTCTTACCTGGTGATAGGATTCAGACTCTCATCCCTAGACGTTAGCCTGCAGGAAGGTTATTAGAGAAAGCTCGTGGCATGAACACCGGGGGGGGGGCAGGGCAGTGGGGGGAATGAAGGAAGCAAGATTAGACAGAGGGAGACCTTACGGTACGGTCACACAGCAAGATTTCAGCTGATCCCATAGGGAGCTCTGAAGGTGGGCTCAACCTTCACAGCTGTCCCCCACTGGGGTGAGAAGACCAGGCCTTTTTTGCCCTTGTGTGGGCATCTCACTGGATGCTGGCTGCACTGGGGAGGTGGGTGTGAGACTGGGAGAGATGGCTTTCTTTGGCAGAGGGCAATTCCCACAAAGGGCTCACAGCCTGAAGGCTGGTAACTGGGGTGTCAACCGGTGGCACTCACAGCAGCTGGGGCAGGTGTCCTTGAGTCCTGAAGGGAGGATGGGGTGGTGCCAAACACAATAGTCCTGTCTGTGTCCAGGACCCAATGCCTGTCTTTCCCTGTCACCGTCTCAGACTCCTCATTAGACTTGTTTCTCACTGGCTCCTCTTCTCAGGATTTTTCTTTTAATTGTGGTAAAATACACATAATAGAAAACTTAACCATCTTAACCACTTTTTTAAAGATTTATTTATTTTTGGGAGAGATTGAGAGAGCCAGCATGAGTGGGGAGGGGGGCAGAAGAAAGAGTCTCATGCGGACTCCCCGTTGAGCGTGGGGCCTGCCTCGGGGCTTGATGTGGCACTTGAGGCAAGGCTCGATCTCGTGACCCATGAGATCATGACCTGAGCCTAAACCAAGAGTTGAACATCTAACTGACTGAGCCACCCAGGAACCCCCCATCTTAACCATTTTTAAGCATACAGTTCAGTATTGTTCAGTACAGGGCGCCTGGGTGGCTCAGCCGGTTAAGCGCCTGCCTTCGGCTCAGGTCATGATCTCAGAGTCCTGGGATCGAGTCCCACATTGAGCTCCCTACTCCATGGGGATCCTACTTCTCCCTCTGCCTCTCTCTCTATCTCTCGTGAATGAGTAAAATTCTCTTTTAAAAGATTTTATTTAATAAATTTGAGAAAGAGAAAGCGTGAGCAGGGGGAGAGGCAGAACGCTCGATTGCAGGACCCTGAGATCACGACCTGAGCCGAAGGCAGACACTTAACCAACTGAGCCACCCAGGCCCCCTGAATAAAATCTTTAAAAAAGAAAATATTGTTCAGTATATTCACAGTGTCGTGCATCAGATTTCCAGAACTTTTTCATCTTGCAAGATAAACTCCACAGCCACATTAAACAACTCCTCCTTTTACCCTCTCCCCAGACCCTGGCAAGCACCATTTGACTTTCTGCTTCTGGGAATTTGACCACTCTGGGTACCTCAGCTAAGTGGCATCATACAGTATTTTTCTTTTTGAGACTGTCTTATTTCACTTAGCATAACATCCTCGAGGTTCATCCATCTTGTAGGATATGTCAACACTTCCTTTGTAAGCCTGGATAATACTCCATTGTGTGAATATACCACATTTTGTTCATTCATTCATCCAGCAATGGACACTTGGGTCGCTTCCCCCTTTGGCCATTGTAAATCACGCTGCTATGAGTATGAATATACAAATATCTCTTTAAGACTCTGCTTTTGATTCTTTTGGATACAAAGCCAGATCTAAGATGTTTTTGTCCAAGACAGGCTTATTTTTCATTAGCTTAGTTCCTTTCAGGCTCAGAAAGAGGCAAGAATGAACTACCTACTGTCTTCCTAGGGAGGCAAATCTTGTAAGTCAGAATACTCTGGTAGGGTCAAGTTGATGGATATTAAACCTGGCTCATGATTAATTATGAGCCACTGTATGCCATGTAATCATTTCTGCTTTTTCTACCAAAGGGAAAGAAACCATCTGTAAAGGAAATTTCCCACATGCTGCTTGAACTGCTTCACCTTTTGTTATCCTAACTGCCAAGGTTAGTTAATCACAAACAGGACTTGGAGAAATAGTTTCTAGGATGAAAGAAATTCAAGCAGTCAGGGGGCCAGCTCATTTCCATGCTGAAGCTGATGAGGGTATCTTTGTGATGACAGGGGAAAGGGAGACGCTGGGAGGGGAGGTTAGGTGGAATTGGAAAAAAACTTTGCTAAGAATATGATAGTACATCATTTTGGGGGCCTGGTTGTAGTGGGCTGAGCAATACAGGTTTCCTGCATATCCAAAAGTAGAGCCAAATTGATGTAAAGCAAAGATGCAATTAATATTTCATAAAGGCAGAAATCCTCTTCCTATTTCTTTCGACTGAAATAGGTACCAGTGTTAAGTCTTTCATAAAAGCGAAGTGGCATAAAGCAAACTTTCAGATAGCAGGGAACACTTGCTCCTGAGATTTCGAACAACAAAAACGAAAAGTGCATTCCTTGGGGTGCCCGGGTGGCTCAGTCATTAAGCGTCTGCCTCTGGCTCAGGGCCTGATCCCAGGGTCCTGGGATCGAGCCCCTCATCAGGCTTCTCCGCTGGGAGCCTGCTTCTTCCTCTCCCACTCCCCCTGCTTGTGTTCCCTCTCTCGCTGGCTGTCCCTCTCTGTCAAATACATAAATAAAATCTTTTTTTTTAAGTGCATTCCTTATGAATTAAAAACAAACAAACAAACAAACAAACTCGGGCTTCTCCTCTAGAACCTATCAATTTGGAAGAAGCACATCCACTTCAGGGTTTATTTCTTCTGTTCCTGTTAAAGTTAAATCCAAACAGCATGACTCAAACCAAAAGTTAAAAGCGGCAGCAGATGTCTTTCCTTCGTCCCAGGTAGCCAGATGAAACGGGAAGGCGCTAAAAGTAAACTGAAAATTCAGAATTCATTTTCTTAAGGAAATTCTCAACTTTGCAACTCACCCACACAGAGCTGTGTGTGCAAGTGGATAATTGATACTGAATATATTAATAGCGAAATCATAAGCATGCTTCTTAAAATAAGCAGAACTGTACCACAGTGGTTGGGAAGCAGCCTTCAAAAATAAATAACAGAGAGAACTTTCTACCATAGACGACTCATTCTTTTTTTTTAAGATTTATTTATTTATTTGAGAGAGAGAGAGAACACAAGCAGGGAGAGGGAGAGAGAATCCTCGAGTGGACTCCCTGCCAAGCTTGATCCCAGGACCCCAACATCATGACCTGAGATGAAATCAAGAGCCGATGGTCAACCAACTGAGCCACCCAGGTGCCCCTAGATGACTCATTTTAACGATCATTTTAAATAATATTAGATGACTACGCTAGACACTCCCAAGAATGTGTTCTGAAAAGATGAACCAACCCTAAAGATTACATTGTTATGGTTCAATGTTTAGTAGGCTATAAGAGACTAAAGTTGGTAACATTATCCCCTTGGAACTTTTTTTATAAGAGCAGTTGTATGTGATACTGTACATGTTTTCAGTTTGGTACAACAATTCTCTATCTTAATGACTTGCCTGATGCTCATTTCATTGAAAAAAAATGGCAAAAAAAACAAAATAAAACATGCAAAACCCAGGGCACCTCTGACTTTCTCCATAATTCTCCCTTAATTAATTGGTAGAAACGTGGACAAATTTAAAACCTCCTTTTATTTGTTCCCTTTGGCAAAGATGAGATCACCTATAATTTTCAAAAGAGGCTTCGCTAGTAAACACAGGAAGTACCAAAAACAAGAAAAGAAAAAGCCAAGTTGAAAAATATAGGTTTCCAAGTTTCTGATTCTATAAAAGCTTTGCTAGCTTACGGAGACAGCTGGTTCTGATCTGACACCTTGCTCAAACAATTTCCTCTTTAATTTCTCTGTTCTTTCTCCTCTGGCTCCTATATTTACACCCACCCAGAAGAAGGTTCCACTCACTCAGAATTTCAAGGGAACAGGTAATGAAAGGTAAGTGAGGTTAGGGACCTGAACTTGTGTGAACAATGAACTTTTTACTCTTCTCCAGGTGGCTTCAACATAGAAAGGCTTCTCCAGCCCTAGGAAATGGTCTAGGGTTCATTTTTTTAAAAAAATATTTTATTTATTTATTTGAGAGAGAGAGCATGAGTGAGGTGAGGAGCAGGGGGAGAAGCGGGCTGTCCGCTGAGCAGGGAGCCCGGGACTCCGGGATCATGACCTGAGCCGAAGGCAAATGCTTAACCGACTGAGCCACCCAGGCGCCCCAGGGTTCGTTTCTTAGAGTAACAGTTTGAGGTCATATCTTATTTGGAATACCTGTTACACAAAAATCTAGTGAGCTTCCACAACCCAATTAAAGTCCTGGAGACCTAATCTTAGCTTTAAAGTCAAATACCTTTTGTGTGAAAAGAAAATTAATTTTTATCATGGCAGTTGTAACTGTCTTTGATATAAAATCATATCCTTCACCTTTTACTTTCAAAACTTGCTGCAGCTGAAACAAACCATTTTGATCTGATCTTTGACATCTTGAAGGAATCCAATTACCATAATAACCTAAATGTTAAATTAAGGGCAAAAACTTTCTAAGAATGTTATTACTACATGTTGACATAAATGTCCAATAGAGTGAATCAGCTTAGGTGAACACAGGCTGATTTCTGTTTTTAGGTTAACTATAATAGAGTGCTAAGGCAGAAGAGACTAAAGAAAAAGCCCATTTGTGTATCATTCGTTCATATTTGAATGTTCACCATGGCCAGCGAGAGAGGGAACTCAAGCAGGGAGAGGAAGAAGCAGGCTTCCAGCAGAGCAGGGAGCTTGATGTGGGGCTCAATCCCAGGACGCTGGGATCACGCCCCGAGCCGAAGGCAGACGCCTGATGACTGAGCCACCCAGTACCCCTCCCCGCTCCAATTTTTTAAAGCAGCCCAGAGTCAGTGAACTCAGTGAATGATTCCAGAGTCAGGCAATGAGGAATTTCAGGGAGTTTTCTTTGATTTGAATGAAAATCCTCAGTCCAATTGGAGAGTCATTGATCATCGCTGTGAAGGTTAATTTTACTTGTCAGCTGGACTGGGCTAAGGGATGTCCAGAGAGCCGGTGAAGCATTCTTTCTGGGAGTGTCTGTGAGGGTTTTTCTGGAAGAGATTAACATTTGAATCGGTAGACTGGTAAGATTGCCCTCACCGATGCGGGTGGGCCTCATCTAATCTGTTGACGGCCCCAACAGAACAGAGAAGCAGAGGAGGGCTTGAGCCGAAACATTCATCTTCTCCTGCCCCCAGCTATTGGCGTTCCTGGTTCTCAGGCCTTTGGAATTGGACTGAATTACATCAGCTCTCCTGGTTCCCAGCTTGCAGATGGCAGATCGTGGGACTTCTCTGTCTCCACAATCACGTGAGCCAATTCCTACAATAAATATCCTCTTACCTATGTATCTTATTGGTCTTGTTTTTCTGGGGAACCTGAATACAACCACTTCCAGTAAAATAACACAGGGTATGTTATCACCTATCTCAGGTTAAATAATTCTATTTGCTCACATTTTCTTTTTCCCCTATAGGCCAATCTCAGTCAGCTAAATTCTACAATTTGAGAGTGTTATTTAGGATGTTGGCAATACATTTCTGGGAAGGTTAAAACATACTCATGCATCATCATTATCAGTCAGGACTTCCTTGGCATTAATAAATTTCTCACATTGGTCACAGTAACCCTGCCAGGCCCTAGGAACTTGCAAGGTGGTTAGGTGAAGGCCAGTGCTTGGGGTGCTGCCTGTGGGGGTGCTGGCTTTATCTTACCTTGGCAGAAAATCCTGCAGGTGTGAGGTGCTTGGGAGCAGAGGGCACCAAAAAAAAAATAATAATAAGGTTAAAAATAGGCAACAAAGATAAATCTTTCACAGGTTTGCTTGCACGTTGGGAATAAGAATTATGCAGATTCCAACAGAAAAGAAGATGTGCTCTGCGAGGTCAGACTTTTTCTATCAAGAAATCTCATAAGGTAAGAATATCTTGGAGCATTTCCCATTAATTACAAGATTCAACCCTTACGCAGTATGTATTATGTACAAGGCACTGTTCTGAACACTATATGAAGTTACTTATTTCATCATTACAACAACTCTATAAGGTAGGCACTATTTGAATCTCCACTCTCAGAGAAGGAACCTGAGGTTCAGAGACATCTGTGGCTTGGCTCTGGTCTACGATCTGAAAGGATTAGAAAGTTAAAAGGCTTGATTTTGCCAATACATCAAGAACGGGTCCATATTGTTGAATTGAACTCACATTAATTAGAGCTTACTAAGTCCACTGTTCAAGACTGGGATGCTAAATTATTCATTTATGATGAGAAATGTAAACTCTTCAAGATCACAATGCTGAGATTGGCCTGACTAAAGCATCCCCCCCCTTTTAGGCAGAGAAGCCAAGTTACAATCAGAACACAGCTTAAGGGTGACCTGGTTGGCTCAGTCAGTAGAGCATGAGACCCTTGATCTTAGGGTTGTGAGTTCCAGGCCCACAATGGGTGTAGATATTAGTTACACATACACACACACACACACACACACACACACACACACACTGAGCTTAAGGAACATATCATTAGAACAGAGAGAATTAGATAAATGAGCTAAAAAAGCATCCCTCGGGTTAGTTTTTTAGACATACTCTGCCCCTCCTGGGATGACTCTGTAATGCTAGAAAGTCCATTGCTGAGCCATATTTTAATAGGACTCCTGATATTTACCCCTGCAGTGCTCCTTTTTCTATGCCTTCAAATAAACCAACTTCTCTTCTGAAAGACAATGTTCTTAAAAATTGTGTTGAACCCCTGAATTCAAGCCCTGTTCTGGCTGAGGAGTGACTGTATATTTAGCTCTCTAGATCTCTGTTGTACCATCAAACTAGTCATATTTGTAAACTTCACAGAGCCTGGCGCAGTCATCCTATAAGGCGAGTCTCCAGTAATGTTTGTTGAAAGAATGAGAGGGAAGGAAGGAAAGGATAAATGCACCTTGATGTCAGATGATTTAAAAATAGCTCTCCCGTCACTATGGAAAACAGTATGGTACTTCCTCAAAACATTAAAAATAGAATTACCATATGATCTGGCAATTCCTCTCCTCGGTAAGACTCCAAAGGATTGAAAGCAATTTGAAAAGACTCAGAGATATTTTTGTGCGCTCACATTCATAGCAGTGTTATTCACAATAGCTAAAAGGCGGAAGTAACCCAAGGGTCCATTGACCAATGAATGGAAAAACAAAATGTGCTCTATACATACCAGCGAATCATATTCAGTCTTAAAAGGGAAGGAGATTCCAGGTAGATGTTACAACGTGGATGAGTCTTGTGGACATTATGCTGAGTGAAAGAAGCCAGGCACAAAAGGACAAATACTGCATGATTCCCTTTATGTGAAGCTCCTGGAGTAAGTCGGATTTGTACAGATGGAAAATACAATGGTGGTGGCCAGGGGCAGGGGGGAGAAGGGAACGGGAAGTTCGTGTTTCATGGGAATAGAGTTTTAGTTTTGCAAGACAAAAAGAGCTCTACAGGTGGATGGTGGTGACGGTTGCTTAACACCATGAAGGTACTTAATGCCACCGACTGAACACCTTAAAATGGTTAAAATGGTAAATTTCATGTTACATGTATTTTTACCACAACTGAAACAAAAACAAAAACATAACAGGGACACCTAAGTCGGTTGAGCGTCCAACTCTTGATTTCGGCTCAGGTCATGATCTCAGGGTTGTGAGAGCGAGACCTGCATCACATGGGGCTCTGCGCTCGCAGGGGAGTCTGCTTGAGAGTCTCTCCTTCTGCCCCTCCCCACCCTCAAACAAATAAATAAATCTTTAAAAAGAACACTCACGGGGCGCCTGGGTGGCACAGCGGTTAAGCGTCTGCCTTCGGCTCAGGGCATGATCCCGGCATTATGGGATCGAGCCCCACATCAGGCTCCTCCGCTGTGAGACTGCTTCTTCCTCTCCCACTCCCCCTGCTTGTGTTCTCTCTCGCTGGCTGTCTCTATCTCTGTTGAATAAATAAATAAAATCTTAAAAAAAAATAAAAAGAACACACACACACACACACACACACACACACACACACACACACACAAAACCCAACCAAACAAAAACCTCTTCCATGCTGACTCATGGCTTGTGTTTTTAAATCTGAGCTCTGTTCCCGCAAAACCAATATATAAACTCAGAACAGACTGCAACACAGAACAGAACATTTCAGGTAAAACCATACCATATTGTCCCTACTTGCCAATTAAAAGGATAGGCTTTCAATCAAGAAAATGAATACATTATTCATGGTTGATAAACAAAGCAATTTGATAGTGGGTTGACATCTACTTTCGCCATCTTAACATACTTGTTTTTTTTTAGATCTGCAAGGAACAACCTACCAGCTGAGTGCTGTTGAACAAAATCATTATAGGATTAGCAGTTTTCTGACCCACTTACTAAAAAAAGCTGAATCACTCAGTTGAGACCCCAGGGAAATGCAGATTTATACCTTTGACGTATTGCTTACTTTTTTTCCCTTCAAGTAAATTAAATTCTGTAACCAGTTTTCAAGTCCTTGTCATCTTTTCTTTTAATTTAATATCATATATCTTCTTGAATATAAGCCTTTGCGGGCTCTTGATTTTTTTTTTTTTATTCTTTTTATTTTTTCAGTCTCTTGGGTTTTTTTTAAATGCAAATGTATAATAGAACATGCATATAGCTTTCTTCTATGCAATTATTTTCTAAACCCTCCTAATCTTTTCCTTTATTAGACTGGGGGTGGGTGGGTGGAGTGGGAAGAGAAGCCCCATGCACTTTGCTGCCGGTGGGACTCTGAGAAGATGGGGAAGGTGGTCACTCCGCCCATGGTCACACAAGCCCCGTTAAGGACAGAAGCTTGCATTCCCAAGGCAAGAAGCCATGGTTACCTCTATTTACCACAACTAGGTCTCTACCAGTGGTTTTCCAAACACAAAGAAGAACCTTTCTCCTCCTGTCAAATATTCTAGTCCTTCTCCATCCAGTATAACTTCCTTTAAGAATCTTCCTTCCAGATGAAAAAAACCTTCATTTGCAAGCCCACTGAAACAATTCCTGACCCAATATCTCATCAACAGCTCACTCTTATAATTGCTATATTTATATTGATTACGTACTTGTCTTATTTCCCTGCCTGGGCCAGATGTCCTTGGTCATAGCCAAATCAAACGACCTAATTCTGTAATTATCTGTCTTTTTCTGGCATTAGCACCAGGGTTCTGTTGCCCAGGTTAGTAACATCAGAGGGAACCCTGCATCCTCCTTCTTCTTTACTCCCACTCCCAAACATCCAATCAGTCTCTAAATCCCAGCAATTCTTTCTTTACAACCTCTCTGACATCTTTCATTTCCACCCTATCTTCCAACTAGACTGTTCCAGGAGAAGCCCAGCCTCCACCTTGAGCTCATCCTTAACACCAGCGCCACATTAACCTTCCTGAACTACAGCTTTATTCAGATCACTTCCCAGTTTGAAAATCTCTAGCGGTGGGGCGCCTGGGTAGCGCAGTCGTTAAAGCGTCTGCCTTCGGCTCAGGGCGTGATCCTGGCGTTCCGGGACCGAGTCCCGCATCGGGCTCCTCTGCTGGGAGCCTGCTTCTTCCTCTCCCACTCCCCCTGCTGTGTTCCCTCTCTCGCTGGCTGTCTCTCTGTCACATAAATAAATAAAATCTTAAAAAAAAAAATCTCTAGCGGTCAACGCTAGATAGTTGAAAGGACCACAGGTTTTATAAGCAACTCCCCAACGCTGCCCTTGACCGGTTGCAAGATTTGGGGTAAGACCCTCACCCTCTCAAAACCTCAGCTTCCTTGTCTATAGTATATGGGTAAAAATACCCATCTGTAAGGGTTGTTGTAAGGTTCAAGCAAGATGATGTAAGCCAATTCTTTGGCTGCCCAGAGTAGGCACTCGATAAATGGCAACTTTCCTTCTTCCTCAAGCCAGTGCCAACCTACCCTTTTTAAAACTTATTCTTGTCCTCCTTTGCTGTTCTGGCCTCCGTATCTTTGGAGAAGCTATTCCCTCTACTTGCCTTGCCTTCCATATTTGTCCGTGGAATCTTCTATGCTCTTTAAGGTTCAATCTCATGAACTGTTCCTTGATCAGTTTTGTCAAATATTGTCAATGGCATGCCAAGGGGAAGTGAGAGCTTGCTGCCATTAACACTGTTGGAATTGCCAGCTCATAGAAATAACAAAAGGCACACAAACTTTTAGTTTTATGCCAGTGTTATCTAGCAGTCTCTTCCTTCTCTGAATTCCAAAAAATATATAGTATAACTTATAAGGTGTTTCATGTACTGTTTACTATAACTCAACACTACTTACAGTTGACCCTTGAACAATGCAGGGGTTAGGACTGCTAACCCCCAGTGCAGTAAAAAATCTGTGTATAGTTTTTGATTCTCCCAAAACTTAAACTACTAATAGCCAACCACTGAGCAGAAACCTTACGGATAACATAAACAGTTGATTAACGCGTATTTTGTATGTTATATGTACTATAAACTGTATTCTTTTTTAAGATTTTATTTATTTATTTTGAGAGAGCATGAACGTGCAAGCAGGGGGAGGGGCACAGAGAGAGGGAGAGAGAGAGAATCCCAAGTAGACTCCATGCTGAGCACAGAGCCGAGTGCAGGGCTCGATCCCATGACCCTGAGATCATGACCTGAGCTGAAACCAAGAGTCGGAAGCTTAACTGATTGAGCTACCTGGGTGCCCCTAGACTGTATTCTTACAATAAAGTAAGCCAGAGAAGAAAAGTGTTATTAAAGAAATCATAAGGGAAAGAAAATACATTTATAGTACTGTACTGTAGTTATCCAAAAAAATCCACATGTAAGTAGACCCACGCAATTCAAACTCATGTTGTTGACGCATCAACTGTATAATTATAGTTATTTCTTTTTTCTTTTTTTTTAAGATTTATTTATTTGAGAGAGAGAGAGAGCAGGGGGAGGTGCAAAGGGAGAGGGAGAGAGAGAATCTCAAGCAGACTCCCTGCTGAACATAGAGCCTGATGCAGGATTCGATCCCAGGATCCTGAGATCATGACCTGAGCCGAAATCAAGAGTCAGACACTTAACCGACTGAGCCACACAGGTGTCCCTTTAGTTATTTCTGCTCATGGTTTCTATCCTTTATTAAATTGTAAACTTTTTGAGTCAAGTATCACAGCATATGTGCCTCTGTTTCCCCTGTATAATAACCAAACACCGCAGAACAATAAATGTTCTAAGTAAATGAAGAGCTTAATACAGACTATACAGACCGTGTTAATATGTAGTAAATCTGGCATTCTGAGATCAAGAATCTTATTTAACATCTTACTGAGTGAGCTCTGACTATGTACAGGTAAAGTCTTAGTGCTTTACAAGCATTGTTCATTCATTATAAAAATTTATCCAGTACCTATTATATGCTAGGCACTGTGCTATGTCTTAAGAACACATAAGTGAACAAAATTATTTATTTACACAATGCCTGGCAGTCACAGAGGTTAACTAATTTGCCCATGGTTATTCAGCTATTACCTGGGGGAGCCTCAATTTGAAACTGGGTCCTCCCCTAGAAGTCATGTTCTTAACCACTATATACATATATTTCCTCTGGTGTAAGCTACAGACAAACCACAGTGGTTGGATCCCAGCCTGACCACACTCTCTTACACTAGCAATGATGGAATCCTCCTTGAGGATAGGGATCATGTTTTCATAAATCCTAAGGTCTCATATTTTAATTCCAAATCCATAACAACTTCTGATGTTATTCAGTTAATACTTACTGGCCAACTGCCTGGATAACTATACAATCCATTGAATTTTCTTATAATTTGGGAGTTTTATTATTATTTTTTAAAGGTTTATTTTATTTGAGAGAGAGCACGAGTGGGAGAGGTAGAGGGAGAGGGAGAGAGAATCTCAAGCAAACTCCGTGTCGATCGCAGAGCCCAATGCAGGGCTCAATTTCACAATCCCGAGATCATGACCTGACCCAAAACCAAGAGCCGGGCGCTTAACCAACTGCACCACCCAGGCACCCCTATAATTTGTGAATTAAAAAAAAATGAATTCACCCATAAAAATATTTAATCACCAATAAAAGCTTATTTCTTCCAGTTGCTGTCGATTATAAATTAAGTTATATTAGCTGGTGTGTTATTCCAGCTATCTTTCAAGAACACTTGCTATGCCTACAAATCTCACAGCTACATGTACACTCCAGACACAAGCACAGCTACATTCTGTAGGACAGGCAGTGAAACCTTGGCTCTTCAGAAAACGACAATTTCTCTGATAACAGGAAGACATCAAGAGGCCCACAAAGGCTTTTTACTAAAAGCAAGAAGGACAGTAGTAGCGATGATAACACAAACTATGAAAAATAGGTGAAAGTCATTTAACCTACCCATCAGCAGAAGTTTTCAGTTGGCCTGGTAACTGGATGATATACTGTTTCTGTAGTCAGTTTCCTCTAAATGGACAAAGAAAAATAAAGGGGGAAAATGGGGGAAATTCACTTAAGAAATTGTTAGTATGTGCAGTATCAATAGGTATAAATAACTCGCCTGCCAAACGGATTAAACCAGAACGTGATGCAGAAGGAACAAGACATAACAAATGTTTGGCAAATTCTTGAAATGAAATAAAAGTAGGAAAGGTCTAAAAATAGCTTCAGATGAAATATATATATATATATACATAAACATATATATATATACACATATATATACAATATGTTTATGTATATATATATATGCAGCAAAAACACATCAGCAATATGTTTAGGGCCAAGATCACTGAAAAGAAGCAGGAAAACGTGAACACCAAGAAAATTAAATCACAAATCTTTCTAGGTGTGGGCTTTGGAAGAACCAAAAATAGCTAACTCTCGCACATAAAACAATCATTTTCTGATGAGTTTGGGCAATGAAGACAGCCACATCATTAGAAGAGGGAGGGGAGAACAGGGAGCAAGTCAGCCCAACACAGAAGAGGTTTCGTTGTTGTTCTTTATGTATTTGTTTATCTAAGTGATATGGCTCTATGATGGGCTGGTTTCCTGGTGGGAATTCCTGAAACCAGCCCCAAAGACCCTTGGGCTCACATCATAGCCTCTCTTGTGTATAGTCCATTATATCTTTCTCAGGCAACAATATGGTCAAATTTAGAAGCTTGTTGTTTTATTTTATTTATTTTTTTAAGCAAGCTCCACGCCCAGTGTGGAGCCCAATGCAGGGCTCGAACTCATGACCCCGAGATCAAGACCTGAGTGAGATCAAGAGTCGGCTGCTTAACCAACTAAGCCACCCAGGCACCCCGCCCCCCTCGAGCTTGTTTTAGGACAGTTGCTCGACCTCTGCACTATTGACATTTAGGGACAGATAACCCTCGTTGTGGGGCTATTATAGAGTGTTTAGCAGCATATCTGGACTCTACCACTGGATGCCAAGGAGTGACCCCCGTTCCCAGCTGTGACAACCAAAAATACCTCCAAATAGCATCTAATGTCCCCAGGGGGCAAAATCTCCCCCAGTTGAGAACCACTGGTTTAGAGGATGAAGAGATGGTCATCCAGCCCAACCTCGCACCACATAGATGAGGAAACCGAAGCCCAAGTATGTTGAATGCCTTGCTCAAATGTACTTAGCTAGTCAGTGGCAGATCTCAGCCGGGAACCCCAGATTATCATTTTCAATAATTCCGCTATACCCCAAATTTAATCATTTGCATGCCACTATGATTTTGCCATTCTCATTGCCACCTAAATTATAATTTTTTAAAATTTGAGTTGGCTCATTTTTTTAACTTAATGAATTTATTTTATTTCTTAAAAAGATTTTGGGTGCCTGGGTGGCTCAGTCAGTTAAGCGTCTGCCTTTGGCTCAGGTCATGATCTCAGGGTCCTGAGATTGAGTCCCGCATCTGGCTCCCTGCTCAGCAGGGAGTCTGATTGTCCCTCTCCCTCTGCCCTCCCCCCACCATTCGTGCGCTCTCTCTCTCTCTCTCTCTCTCTCTCGCAAATAAATAAAAGAGAGAGAGCACAGAGGGAGAGTGAGAACTTACTAGGTAAGAACGATTATCTTCATTTTGTAAGTGAGGATACTGAGGCACAGAGGTTCCAGATCAATCACCCAACTCATGAGTGGCGGAACTGGGATTCCAGCCCAGGAAGTCTGGTGCAGAAGTCCATGATCTTAATCAGTAAGGGGAAAGACTGGAGATGCCTGATGAGAAGTGAGAGAGATGGGTCTGGGGCTGAAAACAACAGTAGCCAGGAAATAATGGGCAGAGGTAAAAAGGGAGGGGACCTAAGGTGTTAAAACAAATCCTTGGGAGAGGGGAATTCTCACCTGAAAAAGTGGCCAAGAATAGTGGTGGGAGGGGGCAGAACCTGAGGGGAGAGGGCGTCAGAGTCGGGGCACGATGAGACTTCAAATAAGTGGAGTACCAGATACCGAGAGAAACCAGCAGGATGGGGAAATGGGGAGGCTGGATATGGAAATTCAGGCAGAATGTTGGTCGGGGAAAAAGGTGAAAGGAAGTGTGGGCTGGGGATCCAGGTCCAGGAGAGGACCCTGGGAGGAGTAAGGGGAAAGATGTGAGAGGGCTGTCAAGGTAAGAACCTATTGGTGAGAGGGGAGGCTGGGGTTTAGGTGGGGCTCGGAAGGGGTCCCAGCGGGGCAAGCTGGGGCACTGTAGTGGGGAGCAGAGAAAACACGCCCGACACCAGGCAAGGCTGACGCTGGTGAATGCCAGCTGTGGAAATTAATGTTTTACCCTTAAAAATCAAGTTGAGAATCACTAGGGGTGTGCACACCACATTTTTGCAAAATGTTGAACCAATTCATCTCCAAAAAATATAAAAAGCTTTTGGGTAACATTTGAGGAATTTTTGAGACTTTTATGTTCCCACGACTAGTTCATAAATAAAATATACAACTTAAAAAGCGCACACGCTCTTATAATCGCTGAATGAAAATACCAAGCACAGAACTGCTTTATCACATGTTTTTGCCAGTTCCTCATGCCTCTTCAACACTTGACTTTTCAAAAACAAATTTTCTGGGACATGTTTTGTCTTTTACACTTTCCAGTTTTTTGCAGATCAAGATGTTAATAAAAATAAACAACTTGGGGGAAATTCGATGAGCGTCGTCATGTTTGCAAATATCAGGATCTCTGAAGAAAGACAATTTCATGGTTTGCCCTTAGTGACGTAGCAGCACTTACGCAGAAATCCATCCACAGTATGTTAAGATGGGTTGTACCCACGTTCAACCAGGATATCGAGGCGCCAAAAGCAACGCAAATGCAAATATATTTAAAGGAATATATAAATGATAAAAATGTAAAGCAAGACACAGTAATTAAGAGCAAGCAGTCTAGGGGCGCCTGGGTGGCACAGTGGTTGAGCGTCTGCCTTCGGCTCAGGGCGTGATCCCAGCGTTATGGGATCGAGTCCCACATCGGGCTCCTCTGCTGGGAGCCTGCTTCTTCCTCTCCCACTCCCCCTGCTTGTGTTCCCTCTCTCGCTGGCTGTCTCTATCTCTGTCGAATAAATAAATAAAATCTTTAAAAAAAAAAGAGCAAGCAGTCTAGGGTCAGAAGGGCCTAAACAACTAGCATCACAGTATCCCATAGTAGTATATATTGGTGTTCGATACTAGCATTATGGAGTTATTAGGAGGATTAAATCAGATGTCATATAAAGGATGTCGGGAATGCAATGCTAAATATGTTCCGGGTATTATCCTATCTAGTATGAAGCAGAATAAACTAAACAATAAGCTTCTTGGAGGCCTGAGGGTTTTCATAACTTTGCTTTGATGAGGTTTGATTCCTGGCACTAATTTCCACGGAGGCAAGTACTTATTCATTCTTCTAGGTCAAGACCGACCTGAGGGTTTTGAATAGCTCTCAACCCACAGTTCTCAAAGTGTATTCTCTAACTCCAGAAAGCCCCGAAGACCCTTTCAGGGAAGCTATGAAATAAATACTCTTTTCATACTAATGGCAATGCCAGTAATTCTAACTTTATTAATAACAATAAAAACTAATTTCTTAATAATACTAGTTGTCTAATCAATAACTGTTGTTTTTCACTGCATTGACATTTGCCCTGATGATGTGAAAACACTGGTGGATAATACTACTGATACCTTAGCATGAATCAAGGCAGTGGTACCAAAGTTAACTGTTACTCCTCCCTAGCATGTGCTCACAGAAAAAAAAAAAAAAGCTAGTTTCACTTAGGAATGTCCCTGATAAAGCAGTACTTTTATTACATCCTGATCCCTTGAATATAACTCTTTTTAGTATATGCACTGCCAAAGCAAGTACCTACATATTTTTTTAATAGTCCATGTGATGAAATGGGAAGGACCCATAAAGCACTCTGCCGTATACCCAAGTACAGCGGTTGCCTTGAGATAAAGCACTTGTACTGGATTTGAGTTAGGAACTGAACTCGCCATGTTTGTCACGAAACACCTTCCTTACTTGAATGAATGACTGACTAACTATGGTATTCAGATTTCGGTATCTGGCGGATATTTTCTCAAAAATTAATGAAGCAAGCCTGTCACTTCAAGGTAAATAATTGACAATATTGTACCAAGGATAAGATTGGAGCTTTTCAGTGGAAATTAGAATTCTGGAAAACTCATATCCACCTCACTGAGCTTGACTGCTTGCCAGTACTTGAAGACTTTTCTGATGAGATCAGTGATGATATTAATAACCACAATTTTTTAAATATACTGACACATTACAATATTTGGAAGATCTGTATAGCTTAGTGAACCGATATTTTCCAAATGACCAATATGTGCTGTTACAGAATCAATCATATGTGGCTAAAAAATACATTCAAAATGAAATATAGATTAGTGCATTTCCTTGATAAGATTTTATATTCCACATGGCAACTAACCTTGAAGAAGCTATTACTTGCTGAGTTTTGATGTAATATCAAAGAGAAATATTCACAGCGATCTGTAAAGGCTATAAAATATTCCTTCTTTTTCCAACTCCGTCTTTGTGAGACCAGATTTCCTTTGTATGTTCCTTTTTTTTTTTTTTTAAGATTTTACTTATTTATTTGAGAGAGGGAGAGAGAGCACGAGCAGGGGGGAGAGGTAGAGGAAGAAGCAAGCTCCCTACTGAGCCTGACATGGGGCTTGATCCCAGTACCCTGGGATCATGACCTGAGCTGAAGGCAGATGCTTAACTGATTAGCCACCCAGGCACCCCCACCTTTGTACATTTCAATCTAAACAAAATATCACTACATCAAAAGAGGAAGCAGATATAAAAATCCAGTTTTCTATTACTAAGCCAAACATTAAAGACTTTTGTAAAAGTGAAAAATACTGGCACTGTTCTCACTCATTTTTTTTATTTGGGAATATATTTTCTTCATAAAAATACACTATATTAACATGTAACAAATTTATTCTAAGTATATTTATTTATTTAAAGTAGGCTCCATGCCCAGCATGGAGCCCAATGTGGGGCTTGAACTCACAATCGAGGCCTGAGCTGAGATCAAGAGCCAGATGCTTAACCTACTATGCCACCCAGGTGCCCCATGAATTAATGTTTTTAAATGTTATCAGTTTTAATTTTTACTATGTAAGTAAATATAAATATCCAAACCTACTCAAAGGTTTTTGAGATCTTCAATAATTTTTAAGAGTGTAAAGAGGCTGTGGGACCAAAAACTGTAACAACCACGATTCTAAATAGTTCTCCAAACTTGAGCTGGTCTCCTTTGTTTACAGAAAGATAAGGCTTAGGACCAATCTACAATAGAAAATTATCACCTCCTAGTCGGTTTAGGGGGAGGAACATTCTTTAGAAGAATCTTTGGGAGCTAGAGTTAATTGTAGTTCGTTCTCACAGTAACAGGTAAGTCTAACAGAGTAGAGCCATTGAGTTCAAGAAAGGCAAGTCAAAGACCTTTCGGGAAAGATAGGCTGCCAGGTCTGCATCAAGGAAAAATAAAGAGCTGACCCCCCCTTTTTTGGGTGCATCTTATAATATGCCTACATGCTATTACTATGTATGTAGATATTAAACTTATATGCTTCATTAAAGGCATTGGAAAGATTTTTCCCCCTCTGAAACTCTTTTTGATTAGGAATCCCATTTGTCTTGATATTTGTCTCTCTATAAAACAGATTAGGGAGAAATTTGTCCTTTTGTGACCAAAAAAGACCAAAGGGAGTTGCAGTTGGATCTCACCGTGGGCCCACAATTTCTGCTCAAGGGGCATAATAAAAAGTGTTAGAGCAACCCACTGCTGCTGGTACAGTACCATGATCAACTTCCTATATTTAGCTCTAAGACCAATGAGGGAATCCCTCAGTTGTTTGTCTCCTTTCCAATCAACAAGCAAACAAAACCAGACCTGAGGTTCAGTCCCATGTCTACACCAGAATATTGATAGGCTCTGAATTTAATAAAGAATAAAAACCAGGAGAAGCCATTTGACCCATTTCAGCCTCTTGGTGTCCTGAAATTTCCACTTCGCTGTGATGAAAAGAATCAAGGTATGATCTAACTCAAAAATGGGTTGTTATTCAAGAGGAAAAGAAAAGAATAGGGACCAATTCTAGCTTCGGACGGGATTGTTTCTGAAAATAGGAGACAGAGCATCACCAGTGAGGTCAAAGCCAGAACTGCCCGGAGTCTCCCAGTAGGCTCTTCAACGCTTTTTTTTTTTTTTTTTATCATTGCAGGAAGCTTCCTGATACCACCTTCTATATCCACCCAGGCCATTTTGGCCACAAATTACCATTTCTCTTCCTCGAGACTTCTCGCGCGCGCGAGGAAAGTAAAGAATGATTTACGGGAACCCTGGAGTCAGCCTGCCTGGGTGTGATCTATTCTAATGCCTTGGGCAGGTAACTCCACCTCCTGATGCCTCAATTTCCTCCCTGTAAAATGGAAAGAGCGACAGCACTTACTTGATAGGTTCTTGTTAGGATTGTCTAAGATAATGCGTACAAAGCACTCAGCACAAGACACGGCACATACCAAGACCTAATACACAGAAGTCACTATCACGACAATTCTTTACTTCATATTCCCATCTGTGAGCAGTTTTTTTCCGTTATTTCTCAACATAACCCTTTCTTTCGGGGCTGTTGATCTCGAAGGCATCTGGTCCCTCATATCCCTGAGTCATCATCATTAAAATGCCGGGTTTCTCAAGTCATCCCTCCCCCTCCTGCTCTCTAGGGCTCCCTCTCCTGTCTGCTTAGCTCTGGTGGGGGCCCAAACGAAAATTCCGTGGCCATGAGTCTCTGTCGGGGCTCGGCCTTGGAAGAACGTCCCCAGGCCTCTTGGAGACCACCTCAGGCGCGAGAAAACTAATCCGCACCGGACTCGGAGAAACGCCCCAACCCACCGAGGTGCGAAAGAGGCCGGGGGCGGGGCCGTTCTCCGAGGTGAGAGCGAGGCCACACCCCGAGGTGAGCGTGCTGGGGGCGGGCCCACACCCGACGTGGGCCCGAGGCCGGGGGGCGTGGCCGCGCCGGGGAGCCGCCCGGACCGTTAGGGATGCGCCAGCCGCCTCCCCAGGCGGCGCGCGCAACCATCACCGGGCTTGAGGCAACGCAGGGGTTAAGGCCGCCGGCGCCACCTGGGCGCCGCTGAGGAGACCCGCGAGCCGGCGAATCCCGCGCGGGCGCGGCGAACAGGTGCCCGCGCGCGTCAGGCGCCGGCAAGGGGCGGGGAGAGGGGGCGCGGCCGGAAGCCCGGGGCGGGGTGCGGCCGGCCCGGTGAGCGGGAGGAGCTGAGGGAGGCAGGAAGGAGCTCGCCCGGCTGCGCGGCGCGCGATGTGGAGCCGCCGCCTCGGCGCCTGCAGCAGCCGCCGCCGCCGCCGCTGCTGCTGCTGGGGCTGCCGCCGAGCCGAGGGACATGGAGCGCGGCTGCAGAGAGCGGCCGCCGGCAGCAGCAGCAGCAGCGAGCGTCGCAGTGACAGCGGAGCGCAGCCCGCCCCGTGAGGCGCTGCCCGGCCGGCGGCGGCAGCGGCAGCAGCAGCAGCAGCAACAGGGCGGCTGAAAACTCGGCGGCGGCGGCGGCGTTCCTCGCAACCTCCTCTCCCGCTTCGCCGCCCCTCGGTCTTCCCTTCCTCAGCCTTTCCTTCTGCTACCCCCTCCTCCTCCCCAGCGCGCGCCGAGCAGCTGAGCCCGGGGGCGGGGGGAGGGGGCGCGTGCCGCCGGCGCGGGGGAGGGGCGGGCCGGCGCGCGCCGCGCCCAGGCTCGCGGAGACCCGGGGGGCGCGTGCCGCGGCGCGGGGCGAGGCGCGGGGCGCAGGGCGGCGCGGCGGGGCCCCTCCCCCCTGCAGCCTGGCGCGCGCCGGCCGGGCCGCACCGCTGCGGGCTCCGCGCGCGCGGGTCATGTCCGCCTTCTGCCTGGGGTTGGCCGGCCGCGCTTCAGCACCCGCGGAGCCGGACAGCGCCTGCTGCATGGAGCTGCCCGCTGCGGCCGCCGAAGCAGTCGGGAGTCCAGCCGCCGCCGCCCTCATCTCCTTCCCCGGGGGCCCCGGGGAGCTGGAACTGGCGTTAGAGGAGGAGCTGGCGCTGCTGGCGGCCGGGGAACGGCCGTCCGATCCTGGGGAGCATTCTCAGGCCGAGGTCGGGCCTCCGGCCGAGGGGTCCGGACTGCAGCCGCCACCCGCCCAGGATCCCGAGCTGCTGTCGGTGATCCGGCAAAAGGAGAAGGATCTGGTGTTGGCGGCCCGGCTGGGCAAGGCGCTGCTCGAGAGGAACCAGGACATGAGCCGGCAGTACGAGCAGATGCACAAGGAGCTGACAGACAAGCTGGAGGTGAGGACGGCCCTCGTGGGATGGGTGGGAAGCAGGGGGAGCCCGCTCGGCCCTGGGCAGCTTCGGGAGCCACTCACCCACCCCACTCCTTCCTTGCTCAAGCTGCCTCAACAGAAAACCACCTGAGGGGAGGGGTAGGCTGGAGGGTTTTTAATTATCAAACCAGGGCAACATTGAATCCACCTGACTTCAGCAAATGGGTCCATGCACAGCCCCAGCCCCGCTGTGGGCCATTCTATATATGTACTGTACACTGCATCTAAAATAGAGCTTACAGTATGACTAATTTATACAGCGCTGAGGTGATGTCTGCACACAGAGAAATGAGAAAGTCGGGAAGCATTCAAAATATGCTCCAGGTTTTCAGAGTAGTTAATCTCTAATCAGGGTGTTAGCCTAAAGCCTTCCAGTTTTGGCGTTAAGGCCTCCAGATGCCCTTGTCTTAACTTCCCGGCAGCTCAGAGTTGTGGGAAACAAGTGCTCCTAAAGGAGCTTTATATAGCCTTCAAATACTCAGGGATTAGGAAATGTGGTTCCATTGCAGAAATCAGGCAAGCCTGGGCTCAGCATGTGACTGTTGGTAGTGGATTTAATTTGGATCTTGGCATTTATGTGTATTTTGTATTTAAACAGTATGCTTCTGTGTTCCGGGCCTCATGCATGCAATTCGAAGGCCAAATGCAACCTACAAGAACCATATTACTTTAACTGTTATAAATACCTCTTAAAGTGTCTGTAAGATTTCAGCCAATCCTCTGGACCAAAGTCTTTCTCAGAGCTATGCCTGTTTTCTTGCCCTTTACTGGAAAAGGGCCTTGAAAGTGGTATGGAATGCCAGCCTTTCTAAAAATTAAAGAGATATATTTTTTAAAGGGGGTGGGGGGCATCTGTGGCAGTGGAGAGGAGCTTATTTTTGTCTGCCTGTGCATTTACTGTTATTACCCAGTTTGGTTGCAACTAGTTCGTTTTATTCTTAGTTACAAGAGAATAGTACAGTCCTGAATAAGGTCTGAAATTGACCCTAGTCTGCTTCCATATCTCTGCTACTGGTTGAACAGTCAGAATGTAGATTCAGAAACTTTTCTGTAATAAGATTTAAGTGTGTTTGTAGTCTAGCGACATACCAAAAGTAAATCAGGGAGAAAAGAAGGAAACCAGTGAGTGCCCTGTAGTTCAGTTGGCCTGTTAACTAGGTCTGCCAGTCGATGAACCCCTGAGATACCTCTCTGAAAAGTGGTTTGTGAAACCTATAGGTAGACTGCCAAAAAGCAATCCAATGAATTGAATTGTTTAATTTTCACTTGAAGTAGAGGTCTAGAAATAAAAGGGTGTCTTTTTTTAAAAATGGGATTCGGTTACTGACTATATAAAAGTACTACTGCAGAGATTTATACTTGTGATTTGAAATTCCTTTAGTGAGGGACTTGATTGAAGAGACAGCTAACTTGAAAGGAACATCATATCAGTCAGTTTGATTACTGATAGATTTCAGAGTAATCCTGAGTGTGCAATTACACACATCCTGGGTTCCATGTGGAGCCTTTGTACATTTCTTCAACAAAAGAAAAAGGTTTAAAAATTGTGTAACAAGAAAGGTTCTATTGTAAAAGAGTAAATTACCTTCGACTTTTTGCTATTGACCAAATAGATAAATAGTTTAAAGCTCTTAAACTAGTTTTTAAAATCTTCGTTCCTCTACAGGTTACCATATGAACTCTTGTTAAAAATTTATTCTAATTTCTGGAGGTTGTGGTTGAACCACAGTGTGAATATACTTAACACTACTCAACTGTACACTTAAAAATGGTTACAATAGTAAATTTTGTTATGTTATACAGTTTTAAAATGTTTATTTGTAAAAGCCAAATCTTGATCATTACTGAAGATGAGTATTGGAGGGTTCAGTTATACTATTTCTTCAAGGTATACTTGAAGATTATCATTAAAAATTTTTAGTTTTTGTTTTTTAAAGTACATTTAAAAATATGTCATGAATGGGGCGCCTGGGTGGCACAGCGGTTAAGCGTCTGCCTTCGGCTCAGGGCGTGATCCCGGCGTTACTGGATCGAGCCCCACATCAGGCTCCTCCGCTATGAGCCTGCTTCTTCCTCTCCCACTCCCCCTGCTTGTGTTCCCTCTCTCGCTGGCTGTCTTTATCTCTGTCGAATAAATAAATAAAAAAATCTAAAAAGAAAAAAAATGTCATGAAGATATTGTCATTAGTTCCTTGTTAATTATTTTAATTCTTCTTAATTGACTGAAACCTAATAGAGGATGATTTCATTTGATACCTGCAAGTGAATTTTCCTCACAGTATATTTTTTAAGCAGCCTAGATTTTAGAATGTCTGCTTAGACAAAATACTGTCTAAAGTTTAACACCACCACTCTGCTATATTTTCAATTAAATATTTAAGAGTAGAGGACCAGCCCTTACTTTAAAAAGCATTTGTAATTTTCCACAAACTGTCAGTGGAGTCAAACACATTTTCTCACAGGTAGGTTTGAAAGATTAACACATGAGTGGACTCTGAGAGAATGTTGGCTTGACTGTTAAATAATGAGATGGTCTTGTTTTAGTCCCCTCTGTTCCCTTACTACCTCAAAATCGGCACCTTTCTAACTTCAGGACCAACAAGCATTGTTAAGATTTTTTTCTACCTACTCATAAGTTAATATTGAATACCTTTCCAGCTCTGTGTGCCAAACCTAAGATTTTGTTCTGTCATTTAAAAACATAAAGTCTTGATTTTATACTGCTTTATTTAAAGGCACATTCTTTAAGTCTTTGATGGTTTAAAGGTAAACAGATTCTTTTTTAGCTGTATATCTCAGTTAAAATGAAGATTAATATAATTTGAAAGACTGGAAGATTTTGGTCATTTTTTTTCCACCCTTAAATTGACTATGTTGTATTTTATTCATTCACTGAATTTTATTTTCATATGCTTAGAGTTCTAAAGTTATTTTTTTTAAGATTTTATTTTATTTCTTTTTAAAGATTTATTTCTTGGGACACCTGGGTGGCTCAGTCCGTTAAGCATCTGCCTTCGGATCAGGTCATGATCCCAGGGTCCTGGGATCAAGTCCACATTGGGCTCCTTGCTCCGCAGGGATACTGCTTCTCTCTCTGCCTGCTGTTCCCTTGCTTGTGCTCTCTCTCTGACAAATAAATAAATAAAATCTTTTAAAAAAATAAAGATTTATTTATTTTAGGGAGAGAGAGGAGAGAGAGAGCGGGATGGGGAGGTGCAGAGAGAGAGAATTCTGAAGCAGACTTCCTGCTGAGCACGGAGCCAGATGTGTGGCTTGATCCCAGGACCCTGAGATGATGACCTGAGCTGAAATGAAGAGTCAGCAATTTAACTGACCGAGCCACCCAGACGCCGCATAAGATTTTATTTTTTAGATAATCTCTATGCCCATTCTGGGTCTCAGACTCACAACCCAAGACCAAGAGTCCCATCCACCAACTGAGCCAACCAAGCACCCCTAAAGTAATTTTTTAAAAGATTTATTTATGTATTTTAGAGAGAATGGCGTGGTAGGGGGGCACAGGCAAGGGAGGAGGAGAGAGAACCCAGGCTGACTCCCCGCTGAGCCTGGAGCTCTATGCGGGACTCGCATCATCTCAGGATCCTGAGATCAGACCCCAGTCAAAAACCAAGCATCCCACACTTAACTGACTGCACCATCCAGGTGCCCTGCTCCTCAAGTTATTTTTTAAAAATTTATTTCTTCTGGAGGCACTTGGGTGGCTCAGTCCGTTGAGCGCTGGACTCTTGATCTCATCTCAGGTCTTGATCTCTTGGTGGTGAGTGCAGGCCCTGTGACTGGGCTCCATGCTGGGAGTGAAGCCTACTTTAAAAAAAAATCTGCATTTACAGAGAGCCCTTTTGCTTTTATTTTTTTATTAAAATTATTTATTTATTTATTTGAGAGAGAGAGCAGGAGAGAGCACAAGTGGGGAAGAGAGGGAGAAGCAGAGGAGCCCGATGTAGGGCGCAATCCCAGGACCCTGGGATTATGACCTGAACCGAAGGCAGAGGCTTAACCAACTGAGCCACCCAGGCACCCCCACCATTTTGCTTTTAAATCTTATATCCAGCTAGGTCCTTAGTTTTTTTCCCAGAATATGAACTAAGACATTAACTTACATTTATTGATATACTTTCTTCTTCAGAAATTAAATATTTAGTTTTTAAAAACATTTTTAACATACAAGATCCCCTTTTTTCCCTATTCTAGCTGAAAGTGAATTATCTCTTACTGCAAAGGTAGTCTTTTCCCTCAACTGCATTTTCTTCTCCCTTCCTTAGGCCAATTCTTATGATTCTAGTACAGCTTTTTATAGGGCAAAACAAATAAAGTGAAAATTATCACATAATGAGAGTCCCTAGTAGACTTGGGGAGGCAAACCCAGAGGTCCTTATTTGTATTCAGTGCTTGGTCCACTTAAAAAATGAGTACTTTTTCATTGTATATCCTGGACTTAGGAGAATGGTGTTGCTTTTTTGACTCTGCAGAAATCCGTTTTCTCTAACAACCAGTTTCAGATGGGCTAATGATATTAACTTGTATTTTTTCAGAGTTTTCAATAAACCTTATTTTTTTAAGAATGTTTCAGATTTACAGAAAACCTGGAAAGATGGTACAGTAAATTTCCATATGCCATGCATCCAGTCTCCTCTGTTATTAACATATTATGGTACACTTGCCATAATGAAAAAAATCAATACTGATACATTGTTAACTAAACTCCTTGGTTTATTCAGATTTCCTTAACCTTTACCTTTTTTTTTTTTTTTCTGTTCCAGGATCCCATCCTGAATACATTGCATTTAGTTTTACTATTTTAGTCCCCTCTTTGCTGTAACACTTTCTTAGACTTTTCTTGTTTTTTTTTTTAAGATTTTTATTTATTTATTTGACAGAGATAGAGAAAGCCAGCGAGAGAGGGAACACAAGCGGGGGGGCGGGGGGAGTGGGAGAGGAAGAAGCAGGCTTCCAGCGGAGGAGCCTGATGTGGGGCTTGATCCCAGAACACCGGGATCACGCCCTGAGCCGAAGGCAGACGCTTAACGACTGAGCCACCCAGGCGCCCCAGACTTTTCTTGTTTTTGATGACCTTGACAGTTTTGATGTTAACTTTCCTTCGTTTGTTTATTGAGGTATAACTAACATATAATGTAATATTATTATTAGTTTCAGGTGTAGATATTAACTTTATGTTATGTTATAACATAACATAAAAGGATTAAAACATATAAAATGAATAACATACAACCCCTGACCTCCATACTTCCCAATACGCTGCCTAGAGTTCAGTGGTTAATTTCACTTTGTTGAAAATACAATTCCAGGAAACCTTTCTTTTCTCTGAGTAAACAAAAGGTTAAACTCTGTATGTTCATTATTAGGAAAGTCTCGATTGATTTTTTTTTTTTCCGTGTTCAGGGAAACCTGAATTAGGAGGCTTGTCACATGACCAAAGAACTGTAAGGACAGAATAGACTGATCAGTACCACCTGTCTCAAACCCTCCCCCAACTCCAAGTCGATTGGATTGTTTTAGTTGCTTGGTTGGGCTGTTCACTAACAGCTGTTTGCTGAATATTTTTAAGTCTCTCTGTTCTTTTAGAACACAAGCCTAATTTATCTGGCCTCTCAGTAACACTGTGATTACTGAGTTCTTGCTGTTGCCTTCTGCTCAATCTTTTTCATTTTGGAAAAACTGAATAAAACCGAGTATCACAATTTTAGGACCGCAATTAGCATTTGTTTCTGCATTTCATCCTTCTGAAGTCTCTACGGTGACTAAAACATTTTCATTTTTGGAGTTTAGCAATGTTGAGGGAAGCATAGAGCAGAAAGTTCTGATGCTGATGACCCTAAGTCCCTCCCTTGTTCTTTCTTTCCCTGCATGCTCCAAACTGAAGCTGTATATACAGTACAACTATAATGTGACTTTTTCAACAAATACAGTAGAGTCACTATATCCTAGTGAGTTATCTCCCAGAAGTGGTCGACCTGGGAGGCCATACATTTATTTCAGTAAAAATTGCCTTTGCTAATGTGATCAGAATTTTCATTTTGGATCACTGGTTTTATCTTTTGGCACATTATTTTGACTGCTCTGTCATGGTATATTTTCATCTTTTGGGACTAAATCTGACTTTAAGAAACATCAACAAGTCATTCAGAGTGAAAAAGGAATAAAATGACAGGATAAAATGGGATGATCCCTTGTTTTAAACACAGATGTGAGGGGCGCCTGGGTAGCGCAGTCGTTAAAGCGTCTGCCTTCGGCTCAGGGCGTGATCCTGGCGTACCGGGATCGAGTCCCACATCAGGCTCCTCTGCTAGGAGCCTGCTTCTTCCTCTCCCACTCCCCCTGCTGTGTTCCCTCTCTCACTGGCTGTCTCTCTGTCACATAAATAAATAAAATCTTTAAAAAAAAAAAAAACACAGATGTGAAGTAACGGGACTGATTTTCATTTTCGTGTATAAGTATACAGTGGCCCTTTAGACTTTCCAAAAGAAGCATTCTGAAAAATATTCAAAGAGTGAGAACTTGGATAGAATAAGAGCGAAGCTTCCCAAGTAGAAAAGATGACTGACTACTCTGAAGAAGATTCATATGCTCAACTTCTTAGCTTGTTGAAACAATCACAGTGCTGATACCAGCCTTCAGTGCATCACAATTTCCTGTAGAGCCAATATAGATGGGCAGATAGATGGCTAGACAGACGCATGTCTAGGCTTCATCCATGTTTAACTAATCACAGTCTTTGGGATTCAGGTCCAGGAGGGTATATTTTCAACAGTTATATCAGAGCTTTTCTGAGAGCCCCCCAAATTGAGGCCCATTGCTTTAACTTCTTTTTAATATACTCCTTGGGGTATAGATTTTGCTTTCTTGTACATGACATGCTTTGTAAGTAGAGCATACTTGACTCTGCAAAGAGGCATCCATATTTGTCTCACAGAAACAAAAAGATACTCTTATTTCCCTCACAAGAACCCTTTTTTATTGAGCTTCTACTTCAAGCCATCTGTATTTTTACTGCCTACCATTTGTCACACACAGCTTCTTACTTTTATCAGTCTGTCCCACTAGAACGAAATCTCCATAAAGGCAAGGACCATGTCTGTTTTACTTTTCACTGTATTCCCAGCACAGTTGCTGACCAATAGTAGGTACTTAAGAACGAATGGATGGATCAGAAATAAATGTGCAAGGCTAATAGGCCATGATTTAAAGCAGATCTGAAGCTGAACTTGCTTGATATGAAAATATAATGCTTTATATCACAACAAATATTTATTGAATTGTGATTTAGAGCACTAACAGAGTAATGACTTAAACACAAATCCCAGCTCTGCCATTTACTAGTATTGACCTTGAGCTTGTTACTTGACCTCTTATCTACTGTTACCTCATCTGTAAGAAAAGGTGGTTAATCTGAAGGAGCTCCGGAGTTCTATCCATGTCTGAAAATTCTTTGATTCTAAGTGCCTGGTATTATGCCAAGCATAATAGATGATTCCAAAAGAAGCCTTAAGGACTTGTCTTAAGTTGTTTAAATGTATAGTTCACCAGTTAATTGGATGACTTGCTGAATTGCAAGTGAATTCCTAAGTCCACAATTCCATTCTCAAGAACAAGAATAAATGTAGTAATATTAAGCATTTAAAATAGGAATGGCATTCTCTTTGTGAAGTCAACTCCTTCCCCACTTTGCAAGGAAGGAATGTTTTTGTAGCTGTGAAATAGGCAACTTTTCCCATGTGGTTGAGTGTTTTGTTGTGCTGACTGGCTGGGAAAAAGAAAAGTTAGGAAAGTGTGACGAGAGAAAAAAGCAAAAGGCTTTTGAATTTTGAACAGTTTATAAATCCTCTTCGCTTCTTACCTAGCACTTAGAACAAGAGAAACACGAACTAAGAAGACGATTTGAGAACCGAGAAGGGGAATGGGAAGGGCGTGTGTCAGAGCTGGAGAGTGACGTGAAACAACTTCAGGATGAATTGGAGAGGCAGCAAGTTCATCTACGGGAAGCAGATCGAGAAAAAACACGGGCTGTCCAGGAATTATCAGAACAGAACCAGAGGTTATTGGATCAACTCAGCCGGGTAAGTGACAAGTTAAGAATTTATGGTACAAAAATACTGAAAGTTGAAACCAGAGCTGCTGTGTGATGTCAGTCTTACATATGGTAAGAGGAGTTCTGATTTTTGTTGCCTTTGGTGTTGATATCAACAAGTTAAATATTTTTCACCTATGAGAACTTTAGCTGTGTGAACTAGGGGGTCAGGAGCCAAAATCCTTACCTGTCATTAGTCAGCTATGAGACTTCGACAATCACCTAACTTGGGAGTTTTTTAGTTTTTAAGATAAAAGAATTGTGCCTAATGATTTCTGATGTTCCAGAAAGCTATAAAAGTCTATGATTCCTTACCTAGAGAAAGTCTGTCATGGGTAAAATTATGTTAATGCATTTAGTTCAAATATTAAATAATGCCATCCTTAAACTGAAGAGCTTAGGGAAAATTACTAGAGCTAAAGATTTTCATTGATGTTACATTTGTGAATGTACATTTCTTCATATTATTTAAATGTGAAAGGAGGTATATGCACATCTGTGTTTAAAACTTGTTCTTTTTATTTCATATTAAGTAAAAATTTTTTACTTGTACCTTTATAGGGTGGTGTCATGGAAGTATTAAATAATTAACCAAGGTCAAGACCATGAAATCATAGCAAAGAAAGAGTTTGAGGGCTGAATAGGTAGAAATCTAGTTTAAATACAGAACATACCTTTTTAACAAATGCAGGCATGTTGTTAATGCCCTGGTCTTTAAATCCACCTACTTTTGAAAATTAAGAGCTGGATTTACTATGGTACTTCAGTCCTTCTTATGTGTTGAAAATAAAACTATTAACTCTTCAGCTATCAGAGGAAAAAAGAACTTCTAGTCCAATCTCATCCCATAGGTCATGTTTAGGTCTTTGGAAAAGGCTTACTTAGAGCAGCACATGGTAAATTCTTGGCATTTCCACAAATACAATGGGTAGTACCGTGTGAAGTTATTTCATTAGTTTGTCATAGTTGCTTCCCATGGGTACCTTCGTGCCTCACTAGGAAGTGTGAGGTAAATGCTACCACTAGAGAAAGGGAGAAGCGGTAGAGGGGAGAATGGAAGTGGGGAGGAGGGGGAGGGAGACAGTGAAGGAAGAAGGAAGGGAAAAAAGAGGTGCCTAATGACTTGGAAAATAGCTAGTTGCAGGAAATATCAACTCATGTGAAAGGTGAGAATCCAGATGATAAGTAGACCTAAAGATCTTGCCTTCGGGCTTCCCCTCTATGGGTTTAAATCATCATTTGATTGGCTGGAAGGGAAGAGTTGGACAGTTCTTCAGGAAGTCATTTCAAGGCCAGTTCAGTAGTAGCATTTCTGACTCAGTTCTAAAACCTTTGCAACAACTTGGAAGGGATTTTGTAAGATTTTTTAAGTTTTGAGTCTTCATTCATTATTCATGAAAGATAAACTAACTGGATACACCTGGCCAGATTTATTTATTTGTTCAACAGCATTGACTTAATACTTATTCTGAGCAAGTGTTTCTTATGGACACCTATACAAGGAATACTGCAAACCAGAACAATTAAAGGGGAAATTATTTCTTGGGGTTAAGTTCATGTTACAAAATAACGTGAGCAGAAACAGACTCAACTCCGCTCTCTGATCTGGTGAAAGGTAGGTGGCCAAGAGAGATGAAGGGAGAAAGCAAATATGAACATGACACAGTGAAAGAGCAGAGAACTTGGAATTTACATGCATGTCGATTCTTGACTTTGCTTCTCATTGACTGGATGACCTTATTTGTGCCTCACTTTCCTTACCTATGAAATGGGGGTAAAAACCTATAGCTTACACAAGTATTGTTGAAATGAAAGTAAGAGAGTGTGTTTTTGTTATGCTCAGTATATGAAGGTAAGGGTTTCAATGTCGGTGGTTGTTTTAATAACGCAGCACCTTTAGAGTTGAGATTCCTTTGCCTGATTGCTCTGTAGAAAATCCTGATAAGCTGTTCCCAAAAGGATATAGGGGGATAACATTTCCACTAGATCTAGATTCTTGTTATCCTTTCTGGCCTGGAATGTAGGCCCTTGGTGAGTTTTGTGGCTTTTTTTCCCTTTCTCTTTTTAAGCAGGGCAAGCCCCTGGGGTTTCCATCAGCAGCCAGTTTAGATTGTATTTTATCATTTTATTAACTTGGTATTCAGGAACTAGAGGAGTTGAGTACTTTGAGGTGAATTAAGATTCTCCTTGGACAAGATAACCAGCAGAGGTAGTAGAAGGCCAGATTTTTTTATGATGTATATAACATGTCTTTATAAGCATGAAATGTATAGTATCTAAAGTGTAATACAATATTTCTGTGATGCTTTTGTCCAAAGTATTTTTTTTTAAGTTTATTTATTTTTTTAGTAATCTCGTTGCCCAATACAGGGCTCAAACTCCCGACCCCGAGATCAAGGGCTGCATGCTCTTCAGACTGAGCCAGCCCGGCACCCCCAAAGTATTTTCAAATATATTTCTTTTGCCACCATGGCCTCCGAGTTTTTTTTTTGTGTTTTTTTTTTAATAACAGCTCTATTGAGATATAATGCACATACCATAACATTTACTTTTTTAAAGGTATAAAATTCGCTGGGTTTTTGTATATTCAGAGTTGTGCAACTATCGCCACTATTTAATTATAGAACATTTCACGCCCCCAAAGAAAGAAATCCTATACCCATTAGTAGTCACTCTCCATTTCTCCTAACCCCCTACCCCATGCTCTGACCCCTGGTAACCACTAATCTACTTTCTGTTTCTATGGATTTGCCTATTCTGGACATTTTATATAAGTGAAATCATACATATGTGATTCTTTGTGACTGGATTCTTTCCCTTAGCATGATGTTTCAAGGTTCATCTGCATTGTGGCATATATCAATACCTTATTTTTTATGGCTAAAGAATATTCCATTCTGTGGCTGTAACACATTTTGCTTATTCATTAGTTGATGGACATTTGGGTTGTTTCCACTTTTTGGCCATTATGAATAAGGTTACCATAAACATTCATGTACAAGTTTTTATGTGACCAAGCTTTTTTTTAGCTCTAAAATCGGATGCTGTGGGCATATATATCCCATGAGCTTCTGGATCCTCATTACCATGTAGGAAGAGATAGGTATTCTAATTTTATAGCTGGGAAAACTTGAGGGACAGAAACACGTGGCTTGTTTAAGGCTTTTCTAATTTAAGCCTTACGGTTCTTATGCCTCAGTTTCACATTTCTGAGGCAGCAATTAAGGTCACAGGTTTTGGAGCCAGACAGCCCTGGGCCAAACACCAGCTCTGCTATTTACTAGCTGGGTGAACATGGAAAAGTTTTTTCACCTTTCTTAACCTTAGTTTCCTTGTTTGTAAAATAGAAACAAACAATTACCTGATGGTGTTAGGGGGACTAAATGAGATAATATATGTAAAACTCTAACCACAGTGCCTAGCATATTGTAAGTGCTCAGTAAATGGTAGCCATGATTTATAATTATCATGTCATCTTCACATAGAGGGGATTTCTGCATCTAGTCAAACATCAGAATTCTAACCTGATGGCAGAAGAATCTGAAGTGTCCCCAGCATTTATTAGTGCCTGAAAATGTTTTGTCTTGCAGTTAAATCTCTATTCAGAAATATCTGAGTAAAAATGATCTTTCAAGAACTGAGTCAGGTTCATTCTATGGCATCTCATATCCCCTAGACAATAGTTCATATACTCTGGGGATACCGTTATTCTAGTTTATTTGTTCATTAGGACAAAATGCCCTCTAAATTCTCTTCTAGCGTCTAAGATTCTGTGAGTCTCATCCTTGTGAAACTCAGGCTGACATATTTGGACAAAGTATAATTCACTTCCTGAGTTAGAAAGTAACACCATGAGTATTGACAGTGGGGTTTAATAGGGCATGTTAGACACTTATCATCCTACCTCAAAAGTAGAAAGAATACAGTGGGCTTTGCTTTCAGGAAGAGAAGAGGAGAGACGTGGGCCATACTTCTCGCCTAAGAGAGTATTTTCATGTAAAACTTAAAGTGGAGGTTTTTTGAGAATCCCTGTGATATATACATAATACAGTACTTTTCACTAGCATTACAGCAGAACCCTCCAGAGCCCCCAGATGATTTTCTTCCCAACAGTAGCAGCAGAGATAACAGAGTGTTCTGATCAGTGTTAAAGTGTTCTAAAGTGATCACTCACTAATTTAACCTGCTACAGATTATACCACAGCTTAGGCACTGTGGAAACTTCTTATAGTTTGCGTATAGGGCAGCAAGCCAAAATAGTGATTTGAACAATATAGAAACGGTCCTGTTCATAATAATGTCAGTCATAGCAAGCTTCTTTAGTCTTTTCAGCCTTCAGAAGCAGTTGACATATTTTCAAAATGAATCTCAGTAGTATTAGAAACTTCAATAAGAGTTAAGTCATTTTCACAGTTTGTACTAATAAAACACTGCTCACACGTCCTTGTAAACACTAAGGTCAGACTTGAACACTTGCTAACCAAAGAATAGGGAAAATGATTGATTTCTTCTTAAAAAGGGGGGGGGGATTTAAAATTGCTTAGGGACTACTGAAGTTTTCCTTCCCCGAAATACATAGTTCTAGAGTTTGTAGAAACTGGCTAGGAAATTTTCTTACACTTTTCTCCTACAGTTTTATACAGGAATTATCATCTCTATCTTTTCTCCCTCCTCCTTCCCTCACCCCTCATCCTGCCAACAGCAGAACCATATGCTTAATCCTAATCCCATTTTCTCTACAAGGGGTCAGGTCTTCAGGCTGCTGGACTGAATGTATACAGTCTTAGTGACTGTTTATTATGTACTGGGTTATAATTTTTGGATAATTAAATAGATTTTTGCATTTTCCATTTAAAAAACCACGACGGGGTGCCTGGGTGGCTCAGTTGGTTAAGCATCTGCCTTCGGCTCAGGTCATGATCCCAGCATCCTGGGATTGAGCCCCATCAGGCTCCATGCTCAGCAGGGAGCCTGCTTCTCCCTCTGCCTGCAACTCCCCCTGCTTGTGCTCTCTCTCTCAAACGAATAAATAAAATCTTTTAAAATAAATTAAAAAAACAAAACAAAACCATGACTGGGCGCCTGGGTAGCTCAGTCGGTTGAGCATCTGCCTTCGTCTCAGGTCATGATCCCAGGGTTCTGGAATCGAGCCCCACGTTGGGCTCCCTGCTCCATGGGGAGTCTGCTTCTCCCTCTCCCTGCCGCTCCCCCTGCTTGTGCTCACACTCTGTCAAATAAATAAAATATTTTTAAAAAATTAAAATAAAAAACCACGACATACTTGGAGCACGCAGAAAACTGCAGAGAATAATACAAATCCACCTGTGTAAAATCTTAACATTTTGTCATATTCAGATTTTTTAGAGATAAAACATAATTGATAAGATTTGCAGGTCTCATGTCTTCTCCATTTTTCCATTTACTCCTCTTCCTATTAGTGTGTTTGTATGACACACATGCACACATGTGTGTTATATGAACATATATATTCCATTATGTATACTATATCCATTAACAATGTATAATAATTTTTTGCACGTCTCAAACATTTAATAAATGGCAGCATATTCCCATCATTCTATACCTCATTCTTTTGGCTCAAGGTTATGTTTTAGGGATTGACCTATATTAATAAATACAGTTCTAGTTCATTTATTTCAATTGTTTATTATTTGTGCAAATATAGTACAATATATTTTCCATTCTTTTGTTGATAAACATTTAAGTTTTTCCCAGTTTTTCATTATTACACAGTTTCCTATAGTGACTATTCTTGTATCTCTTCTTCTTGTGCACATATATTTGAGTTACTCTGGTAAATCTAGGAGTGGAATTGCTTGGTCCAAGAGTAAAGACCTCTTCAGCTTCATGAGATATTGCCAAATGACTCTCCAAAATTGTACAAATTTACATTCTTACCTAGCAGTGTGTGTGAGAGCCAGTGTGTGTGATTGTTCACATCTTCTCCAGTACTCAGTTACTGTCCAGTTTTAAAAATCAGTCTCCTGTATGTGAAATGGAATTTTTACTCTTGTGGGGTTTTTTGAGTTTTTATTGTTTTAATTTTTATTTCATGGATTGCTAGTGAGGTTGGGTATCTTTGTTTTTATGTTTATTGTGAGTCACCTGTTGGTATCATTCACCTATTTTCTTATTGGTGTGTAAGTCTGTTTTTACAAATTCTTTTTTTTTTTTAAAGATTTTATTTATTTGACAGAGAGAGAGAGATAGCCAATGAGAGAGGGAACACAGGCAGGGGGAGTGGGAGAGGAAGTAGCAGGCTCCCAGCAGAGGAGCCTGATGTGGGGCTTGATCCCAGGGTCCCGGGATCACGCCCTGAGCCAAAGGCAGATGCTTAACGACTGACACACCCAGGTGCCCTGTTTTTACAAGTTCTTGATACTGTTGTATTTTTACTTTGTTCATGGAGTCTTTTACTAAACAGAAGTGTGTCCTTTCAGTGAAATCAAATTTATTAATCATTTCCTTTATGATTTCTTTTTTTGTGTTCTGCTTTATCCTGTTTTCCAAGTCATTAAGATATTTTCCCATGTTGATTACAAAAATGTAAGGGTTTTCACATTTAGATCTTTCATCTATCTAGAACTTAACTTTGTAGTGTGATATGACATAGGAATCCAGTTATGTGTTCTATATGGATTCCTGTCTCAACACTGTTCATTTCCCCACGGATTTCTAATGCTATATGGATTTTTTTAATGAAAAAAAATCCTAACATTTATTCTTGACTGAAGAGCCAAGATAACTTAAAAATTTTAGAAGGTTGTAGAAAGCTGTATTAGTTTGCTGGGCTGGTATAACAAAGTACCACAGACTGGGCGGCTCAAACAACAGAAATGTAGTGTCTCACAGTTCTGGAGGCTGGAATCCGAACTACAGAATGGACAGAGCTTTTGTGTATTTTTTTAAAGATTTTATTTATTTATTTATTTATTTATTTGACAGAGAGAAAGCACAAGCATGGGGAGCTGCAGAGGGAGAAGGAGAAGCAGGCTCCCCACTGAGCAGGAAGCCTGACTTGGGGTTTGATCCTGGGACCCTGGGATCATTCCCTGAGCTGAAGGCACTTAACTGACTGAACCACCCAGGCACCCCTAGAGCTTTTGTGTGTTGACTTAAAGCCTGCAAGTACTTTTAAGTTGTGCTGTGGTTTCTCCAGTGGTCTTTATGTTGGTCAGTTTCTGAGTGAGTGGCCCTGTGGTCCTCTGACCTTGATGATGGAGATGGAAATCAACATTTTAGCTTTTACCAAAAAACTTTGTTGTCTCATGGGAGGGTTGGCCATTATTTGGGTTTGGGTATCATTATGGGTCCCTTTCTCCCTTGCTGGGTGCATTCACTCTGGACAAAAAAACCTCACTGCCTCCAACCGTCTTGTCATCTGTTCTTAGAACCCAAAATGGTCTGTAGTGTGGGAGAGGAGTCAGAGATTTCCCTTTGGAAAGTTGATAGTGACTGCTTTTGAACAGAGTCTCAAGAGAACGTATAGTTAGTTGCTTTATGTGCAGCCCTGGATACCAGACTCCTTGAGAATTCACCTTAAAAGTCATTATTTTCCAGGCACCTGGGTGGCTCAGTCAGTTAAGTGTCTGACTCTTGATGTCCCCTCAGGTCATGATCTCAGGGTCATGAGATTAAGCCCTGCATTGGGCTCTGCACTAAGCAGAGTCTATTTGAGATTCTCTCTCTTCTTCTCCCTCTGTCTCTCCCCTCTGCTCTCACATGCTCTCTCTCTTTAAAAAAAAAAAAAGAAAAAAAGGTCATTATTTCCCCCCTTCTTATTTGTTTCCGTATTATGCTATATTTTAGCTTTTATTTTCATAGGCCCATCCCATTAGTCCTTTTCCCCCTCATTGCAGCTCTATAAGTGTCCCTAACAAATCTTTCCCTCCTTTCTCACAACCAGAATTGTGGTCATGTGCCTAGTCACTATGACTTTGGATACTACTAATTGTGCGAAAGGGAGAAGCTGTATTGGGGGCAGTATACAAAAAGAGCTGTTCAAAAAGGCGTGTGAAACCAAAAAAGATTGTTATCGTAGAATCACAGATAGGGAAGGGGACAAAAAGAATTTAATAGGAAGTTAGGCCTAGGTCTAAGGCCAGGAGAAATCAAAGCCTGCATTTTAAACTAGAAGAGCTTAGGCCAAGAGGTATCTGGAGTGATAACCTGAAGATTGGTGGTAAAGATGTTGAAATGAGGGAACAAAGATTCACTTGTAGTTCAGCTGAAACCAGGCAGTTTGAAATCTATGTCTATTAAAATTTTGCACCCAGCGAGATATTCTTTCCTGAAACTTGGTTTATCTAGCTAGAATAGGGGTGCCTTCTTAAAGAACTAAGCCTCACTGAATATTTTTTATAAGATATCGAGGATTCTAAGTTTCCACTCAGGTTTTTCATTTAAAAATATATACAGTGTGGGGCGCCTGGGTGGTGCAGTCGTTAAGCGTCTGCCTTTGGCTCAGGGCGTGATCCCAGCGTTCTGGGATCGAGCCCCACATCAGGCTTCTCCACTGGGAGCCTGCTTCTTCCTCTCCCACTCCCCCTCCCCCTGCTTGTGTTCCCTCTCTCGCTGGCTGTCTCTGTCAAATAAATAAATAAAATCTTTAAAAAAGAAAAATGTATACAGTGTTTTCCCCCCCAATGGCAAAAAGAACTCATATTTCATTGTAAAGTAAAATTTTGACAATAACAGAAATGTTTGATATAAACAGTGAAAATCCCCCATGATCCTCTGTCAAAGAAAATACTAATAACAGTTTGGTGTTAATATATTTGTATTTTTCCATGTTTCTCACACGCACATGCACAGACACATGCACATATAACTTTTCTATTTTCTTTTTTTCTTTATAAATAAAGTGTTTTGTTAAGTTTTTTACTTTATCTTAGTTTTTTTTCCATATTTTTAGTGGTTTTATATAGTATCCCATGTTCAAAAGGTTATACTATAGTTAGTGTAACCATTTCCTACTGAAAACCATGTGCATTGGTTACAGCGTTTTAGTTAAAAACACTGCAGCAGTGAACATCCTTGTTTACGTATCTTTGTACCCTTACATCAGTCTTTCTCTGGAATGGATTCCTAGAAGTGAGGTATGTAGGTCAAAAGGTGTCTACATTTAAATTTTTAATAGATACTATCATTGTGCTGTCCCCCCCCCCAATGTCTCCATAGTTTTATTCTCCCTAACATTTATCTTTAAATAGGCTGAAAAACTTACCACTCTTCATGCATAAGCAATAAAACTATAAAGAAAATTGAGGTCATTTTTATCCCTAAATTGAAGATAATGGTTGCCTGAGGAGTGTGAAGGGAAAGGGTTGTCATCATGGAAAGGTGCTTGGAAAGGAGGCCTCTGGGATATTCTGATTCTTGGCGTTGGTCATAATTAAGTGGATGCTTGCTTGACAATTACTTATTAAACAGTACATATATGTTTTATGTGACTGTCTATATATATCTGGTAATAAAAAGAAAAAGTCATTCAACAGATATTTATGGTGTGTACCTGCTATGCATGAACGCACTGTTCTGTGCAACAGAGATACTGTGGTGAAGAAGATAAATTCCCTGTTTAAAAATAACGTAGGAGGTCGACAGTAAAGAAAGAAATACATAAATAATACAAATCAGGAAGTGGTAAGTGCTAAAGTATAGCCAGGTAAAGGAGTGAAAGTAATAGCTGTAAGGACAACTCTATTTTGGATAGGGTTGTCAAGAAGGAACCTTTGAAGAGGTGAGGTTTGAACAGAGACCTGATAGACCAAAAGGAGTACAAGAATATTCCAGGCATTTAAAAGCCTAGGAATGAATGGAAAGCAGGTTGATGTGACTGGGGCATAGTCAGCTTAGGAAGAGTGCAGGAGATGAAGTCAGAGGGACAGTCAGCGGCCAGATTATGCAGGGCCTTACTAAGCCGTGATACAGATTTGGGATTTTATTCAGTGTGCTGCAAAGCCAGTGATCTGTTTTTGGCAAGAGAGCATCATGACCTGATGGATAACTGTTTTTAAAAGATTATGTTAGCTGCTGTAGGAGAATGGATTGTAGGGGACTGGCGTGAAAGCATGGAGCTCATTGAAGGACTCCCCAAGGGGAGAGTTGATGGTAGGTTATGGTGGTGGAGAGTAGGGTTAGATTGGGTATATGTTTTGAAGGTAGAACCAACAAGACTTGTTACTGGGATGAGTAAATGTGGGAAAGGGAGTAAGGAAAGAAAAATAAAAAATGACTCCTAGATGTTTGTCTTGAGCTACCAGAGGAATAGTGGCGTGATTAACACATTAACTTGAGAGACTAGAGGAGGTGGGGTAGATTGGAATATAAAACCAAATAATTGTTTTTGGACTATTAAATTGGAGCTACCATTTAAATAGCCATGTTAGTTTCACATTAGTAGAAAAACGAGAATTCTGTCATATCGAGGTGAAATTTTGAGTGAAATCTCCCATCTGAGCTCTCTCAGTACCTGAGATTCTGTTCCGGTCCCTTTTGTTAGGTTGTCACCTAAGAATTGACTCATTCGGAGTGGCTGGAGCTGTATTCTGATGATTGCCCACTCCCCCCCGCCCCGCCCTGACCTCTGCCTTCTGTGATGCCCTGGCTCCTTCTCACCCACCCCCACACTCTAAGCTCCCAGAAGAGCTGCTCTTATTGAGTTGGTGTCTGAGGTGACACATGTGGGAGGAAGTTGGTGCTAACAGGTGCTTTGTCTGTTTCCTGCCTGTTGGGAGCTGTATTCCTCAGTCTGCCTCTAACGTCTTCCCCACACACAAAGAATACAGTGTGCATACTAGCTGGAGCTAATCTTCCCTGAAAAGACTAATTTTCCTCTGAAGAGTAAACAGATCCCTGTTCTTTAAACAGCTCATTTGGGATTCGCATTTCTACATCTGGCACACTTCTTGAAGCAAATTTCTCGTTGGTTTCCTTCTCAGGGTTAAAGGCTTTTAAGTAGTTGCCATTAATGTCACAGCCGCTCTGCCTCTGGTGGGTGACATGTAGCCATCCTTGTTTCTAGAGCCCTTCACAGTGAACAGCTGCTCATCAAAAATAGTTTTAATTGCTGAATGTGCTTTTGTACCTTTTGGGGTAGGGGCTGTATTACTTGTTTTGTTTTCTGTCTTTTTTTTTTTTAAGATTTTATTTATTTACTTGTCAGAGAGAGAGAGAGCAGGCGCACAAGCAGAGGGAGCAGCAGGCAGAGGGGGAAGCAGGCTCCCTGAGCAAGGAGCCTGATGTGGGATTCAATCCCAGGACTCTTGGGATCATGACCTGAGCCAAAGGCAGACGCTTAACCGGCTGAGCCACCCAGACATCCCACTTGTTTTCTTCCTAAAGTCTGCCTTATTTACAGGTTTTTGTAGAAAAAGACCTGGCAATTTTTAGACTATCCCTGAAAGAAGTTAGGAAAACAAGATTATTTCCCAACCAAATAACAGTAATTTAAATTTCCAAAGGACATTCATACATGGTACCTACTCTGATAGGAAGTAGTACTCTGATAGGAAGTTTATTTGACAAATAAAGAAACTGAGGATCAGAGATTTAGTGACATTGCCCAAGGACTACAATGGTTACAGGTTAACCACTGGTTTGAAGATAGGTTTTTGTACATTTTCAAAGATGGGTAATCAATCAGAAATAATAACCTCCTCACATGTATTTCCATCTCATTGACTTAATTTTTAGTTGATATTTGCTGGGTATTGTCTTGGATTCCTCTTAACTACAGAGTCACTGAGTAAAGTGAATCCAAAGGTTGGGATCCACTTTTAGCAATTTCTGTTCGTTATGTCAAGGGTGTACTAAAAGGATTGAAAATGATTTGTTGAGAGTAGCACTTCAGCTAGAGCAGAAAAGGGGCTTTTGCATCTAGGAGCCTTCCTCTATGAAGACAGCATTTCCAGCTTTTTCTAGATTGGTACTATTGCTAATTAGTAGGTTAAACACATTAGGGTGGTAATTGCTTATTCTTTCAGCATATGGGTGTTTTTATTAGTGGATTCATGTCTTGATTATGTGAACCTCTTCTTAATTATTTACCAAGAGAGAGCCATCCATGCCTGATTCTGGAGTCTTCAGTGTGGTTGCATTATTTACCATTGTATCTAGTTCTGATTATCTTTTTCAAAAAAGGAGAGCCTAAAGTTCTAGTATATTCTCTAAATTTGGGGGTTGCAAGGTCCAAAATTCAGATAAATCACTATAGGAGTAGATCTTCTTAATGGCCCTATATTTGACTTAATACAATGGCAGTCAGGCTTTTTTTGACATTGAATCTAGATTCCCTCCTCCCCTATAGACAGCTTAGTGTATCATGTTGGAAGTAGAGCTACATGAGCTGATCCTGCCTGGTGTGAGGTGGGGCCTTTAGATTTTATACCCGGCAAATGGGTTGCAGGTGGGCAAGAAGTTTGGAGTTTATTGGCAGAGAAAAAATTTGGCAGCAAACTATGCTCTCTTTTGTTACCTATGCTGGTTAACCCATGGTTCTGGCCCCTAAATAGTGTTGCCTTGAAAAATGAAATATCTGTATTCAGTGAGTAAACATAATCAGCAGGAAAACAGGTCATGTTTTAACTCTGATAGCATCTTCTCCATTGCTCTTCACTGGAGTCCAGGACAATAATCCAATTCTCATCATAACTTCCAGAACTGAAAAAGTACTTCTAGTCTAGCTGGACCAGTGGTTTATAAAATGTTTGCCTTTCAGAGATTCTGCAAATTTGATTGTTTTTAAGAATTTGTAACACTTTGAAGAACAATTACCAAAACAGATATCACGTACTCTCTTGAAGTAGATGATGCCACATTTTACATATGAAAGGTATTTGGTACCTCAGTTTGTGCCACCAGCTTAACTTGCCTTTGTGGAGACATTAGCATACAGCCTTCCTTTTCCATCTCTTACACGCTTTTGTAAGGTGAGCTGTGTAAAAACTGGTGGCATTTGTAGTACTTCACTGGGTGAATAAAAAGTTTTCAGTACTTTTAAATCAAAATGAAATCCACAGATACATTATACTGAGTAAAGCTGCCGCTGTCATCCTTACCGTCTAATTTTAAATTGTTTTTTAAAACCCTCATTGTTCTTACTGAGTTTAAAAATTGTATACATTTCAATTTATAAAATATTTAATATTAATAAAAGATTACCTTTATCTGTATCTGTTTATTGAGGCTTCTCATAAGATTTCATATGGAAAAGAGTTCTGCTGCAAAAAGAAAAAAAACAACAGACCCAAAAAACCCAAAACCAAAAAAGCCCACATAATTTGGCAAACTACTGGTTTAGTTTTTTTTTTTCTTTTAAGATTTATTTATTTATTTTAGAGAAAGAGCAGGGAGAGGAGAAAGAAACTTAAGCATGGGGCCCAACGTGGGGCTCGATCTCACGACCCTGAGATCATGATCTGAGCCAAAATCAAGAGTCAGACGCTTAACTCACTGAGCCACCCAGGTGCTCCAACACATACACCATTTTGTTCCAGAGAAGCTGTTGTGGTTTTTGTACTAAGGTAGGATCTCTGGTAATCACAGATGTGGGTAAATTCCTATGATGCTGTGACTTAATCCAGAATCATCAAAAATTTTTAAAGTGGGTGTGTTTTTTAGATTATCTTGGGGTTGGATAGACCCATTCATGGTTATATTATGTAGGATAAAAGATAAACCACAAGACCTCAATGGCTTCACGTAAAAGAAATTTATTTCTCGTTCCTATAAAGTCTGAACAGTGTTCCTGTTAACATAAGGGAAAAATACAGCATCATGGTTTAATGGGAAGAATTGGCCTGGAAAACAGAAGACCTCAGTTCTAGCCCATGCTCTGTCACTTTCTGACCTTAAATAAATCCTCACTCTGGGTCTCAATTTCTGAGTCAGTAAAACAAGGGGATTGAACTAGATGGTTCTTTCATTGTCTAAATGTCTACATGTATGTATGTGATCTCTATTAAGCACAGGATTCTTAAGGGGACGGTCTCACATTATGTGGTATGTTATAGTCTGGTAGCTTTGTAATGCTGTGTTCTTTACATACAGAACCTATTACATACAGAACCTATCCTTCTCTACGACCAGGGCAGCTTCTCCTCTCACCAAAATTCAGTGCCTCTATTTAATGAGAATCAGAGAGCGGTTGAGATGTTTGGTGCCACAATGAAATTTATTTTCCATTTCAGTCATGACACATAAGGTACTTTCCCGGCACACGACTGCTGTTGTGGGCAGTGAGGAGGTGTTTGCTTGCTTTTCCTGTTTAAAAATTATGCAGTATAGTACTAAGGTTCTACAAGGCTGACATTCCCAACCCTCTACAGATAAGTCAGATTTTCCAGATTGCCCTAGTATTATCAGTTGCATTCAGTGCTACACGTTTGTCATTTGCAGACCTAGGAGAATTCCCCCTACACACATATCTCGTCATCAGTTGCTAGGTTACAGCTTTTTACGTTGTCCCAGTCTGGTGATGTTGCTATGGATACCAGTTATTCCTCCTCTTATGACACCGTTCTGGTCAAGCTCAGAGTACAGGCAAGACGTAACTGTGATGTCAGAGATGTTTTAGCATATAGCTTTCCCTCTACACTAATGATAAAGTCTAAGTAACAGATACCAATTCCATGTCTTCTAACATTATATAAATTAAAGAAATTAGGTATTAGCTGAATCCTGGACATGCACCATCACTTAAGACCTTTATTCCGTTATTACTTTACAGAAGTAAAGCTAACATTATGAACTATGCATGAGAAAGCTGCCATACTGTGTCCAGCTCATGTTCCACACCAGCATGCTGCCTCTTCTGGAGAGGGTTAGCCACGGAATCGTTATTTTTGACATAGGTTAGGGGCATTTGGGGATGATATTTGTCAAACTCTATTTATCTAAATGATAAAGCCTGTGATCTAAATTTTATTGGCATTTAATATCACACATGGTTATGGTTGTTTTTCTTCTCTGTTTTAGACAACAGGAAGGCAGGGACTACCTTTAACCGGTTTCTAGCCCCAACAATGATTAGTATAGTGCCACACACATGGCGGCAATGGGTAAAGGGCTTATTGATATGTTCTAAAGACTAGAAGAGTAGGCAATTGCTAATTTGACTTTGTATTTCTAGCATAATGTTTTAAGTTAGTGAGAACCCTTTCATATCACTATAGTTGAAGGTCAGCTTAACCCATGTTACTTAGCTGCTACCTAGTCTGTTTGATCTCACAGTTGAAGAAACAACTAAGGCCTTAAGAGGATGTGACTCATCTAAGGTCACAGAGCAAGTAAAGCTGTGACTTACGCAAATGTGTTATAAAAGGCCTGTAAAAAACAGATTTTAAAATCTTTGCAGTAAAAATAATTCTGTTTATTTAAACAATATTTTGTTTTATACCATTTGTTTACTTAAAAAGCTGGTAAATATATTATTAAAGAGGAATTTCAGTGCTTAACAGGAGTTCTGTGAAGAGCATACCAACTTTTATTTCATGTCCACTCAAAGCCTTGTAGTCTACTTAACTATTTGGCTTATTCCTCAGAACCTGATTGAAATTGAACATAGCATAGGGTTGAGACCAGTGTTTCAAAATTAACATCCTGTTTTAAAACTTGCAGAATTTGAATTAAAAAGTCATCCCTTGGGGCATCTGGCTGGCAGAGTCGGTTAGGTGTCCAACTCTTGGTTTCGGGTCAGGTCATGATCTCAGGGTCATGAGATTGAGCCCCATGTGGCTCTGCGCTCAGCACCTAGTCGACTTAAGACGCTCTCTGTCCCTCCCCTCGGTGTACATGTGCGTGCTCTCTCTCCCTCTCAAATAAGTAAATCTTACCCCCCCCAAAAAAAAAAAAGTTGAGGAGTCTGGGTGGCTTAGTTGGTTAAGTATCTGACTCTTGATCTTGGCTCAGGTCATGATCTCAGGGTTGTGGGATTGAGGTGCCTGCCCCCTCCCACCCCCCCATCCAGCTCTGTGCTCAGTGTAGTCTGCTTGTCCCTTTTCTCCCTTGCTCGTGCTCTCTGTCTCTCTCTCCAAATAAATAAATAAATAAAATCTTTAAAAAAAATCATCCCTTGAATATGGTGGTGCTTCCCTAAATGAAAGGAATTTATTTACCAAATAGAAGCCTTTTGTTTGGGGAAAAAACAAAATGAATGAAAATGTGTCTTCTGAAACACAGACTGCTAAAGGTATCAGTTATGGACTTTAACCATCAGCAGGAGACACAGACAAATCCTTGAGAGTTGGGGAAAGCAACAAAGTAGTCGCCCTCAAAAGATGAAGTGTAATTCAAGATGAACCTCCCCTCCTTCCCAGGACCAGAGAGTCAGGATCTGCCACCTCCTTTCTCTTCTCACCGCCATATCCCTTGTTGAGGCTCTCTGAACTTCATGCAGTAATCCCCCATATATCTCCCTGCCTTGATGCTCTGCCCCTCCGTTTTCTCCCATTGTCAGATGACCTTCATCCGTGGACGTTTCAGACAACTCATTTTCTTCAGGAGCTCCTCCTTTGCTTACTAAATAAAGCTGGGGCTCTGTGGTATGGCTTTCAAAGCCCTGCACCATCTGGACCTAGCACACATTTCCAGCCTTGTCTCCCATTACCTTTTTTTTTGAGCCCCATGCTTCAACTAAATTGGTCTGTTTCCTGAGAATGTCCTGTGGTTTTTCACCTCACATTGTCTCCTCCCATTGCCACCTGTTGGATTTTCCCAGTCCTTAAGGCCAAGTGTACTTGCCACTTCCTTCATAAGGCCTTTGCTGTTCTTCCTACACCAGTTTTCATCTCTCCTTCTAAGAACCAGCGAGAGCACTTTAGTACCTTCCTTTGGCACTTACATTCTGCCATCTCTTATGCTTGATTCATGTACTTGACTCTGTTCTGTTAAAGGGTGTACACTCAGGGCACCTCCCACAGAGGGCAGAGCACCTTGTATGAAATACGGATGCTTATTAGTAAGTCTTAGAACAACATTCACAAGTCAAACATATATTACATAGTTCTATGGTTCAAGTGTATAACAAATTTGAGTGTTTACTGAAAGATTTTATCCACCTGGAGAATTAATATTTTACTTCCTTTAATGTATACTCTTTTTTTTCCTTAGGAAATATTTTATTTACTTATTAACTTTTAAAAATTATTGAGATAATATTGACACATAGTATGTTAGTTTCAGGTGTATAACATAATGATTCAATATTTGTATATATTGCAAAATGATCACCAAATGTATACTCAGCCTTGCTGAATTCTTTCACCATTGTCTGTATCACTGGCTTCAGTCTTTCAGCGTGAAGACTCTTGCCTTTTAAAAATCAAATCAGGGGGCACCTGGGTGGGTCAGTCGGTTAGGCGTCCAGCTCTTGGTTTCAGCTCAGGTCATGATCTTGGGATCCTGGAATCCAGCCCCATGTCAGGTTCCCTGCTCAACAGGGAGTCTGTTTGTCTCCCTCTCCCTCTGCCTCTCCCCCACCTTGTGCACAGGCTCGGGCTTTCTCTCTCTCTCCCTGAAATATATAAATAAATCTTTTAAAAAATAAAAATAATCAAATCAATTACCTTTTACAATATTTTTAGACAACCTTATTGAGGTATAATTTACACTTTATAAAATTCACCCGTTGGAACTGTACAATTCAGTTATTTTTAGCAAATGTATAATAAAGTTGTGCAGCCATCACCACAATCCAGTTTCAGAACATTTCTGTAACCCCACCCGGTGCCCGGAAATGTTCTTCATGTCCTTTTGTAGTCAGTCCCCACCCCCACCCTCAGCTCCAGGCAAACACTGATCTGCTGTCTGTCTGTATTGATTTACCTTCTCTGGATATTTCGTATAAATGGAATCAGCATATAGTTTTTTTTGTGTCTGGTTTCTTTCACTTAGGATCGTGTTTGTGAGGTTCATTTGTGTTGTAGCACACATCAGTAGTTCCTTTTTATTGCTGAATAGTATTCTGTTGTGTAGCCATCCGCGTTTTGTTCACTCATCCATTGATGGACATTTGGATTATTTCTGTTTTCGACTATTATGAATAGTGCTATGAATATTCATATATAAGCCTTTGTGTAGACATGTGTGTTTGTTTCTCTTGAGTAGATAGCTAGGAGTGAAATTGCTGTATGGTATGTCTTCGTGTAACTGTTTAAGAAACTGCCAAACTGTGAGGATGTGGAGAAAAAGGAACCTTCATGCGCTGTTGGTGGGAATGAAAACTGGTGCTGCCACTGTGGGAAACAGTCTGGAGGTTCCTCAAAAAATTAAAAATAGAACTACACTATGATCCAGTGATTGCACTGCTAGGTATTTACCCAAAGAAAAACCCACTAATTCAAAAGAAACTATGTACCCCTATGTTTATTTCAGCATTATTTACAATAACTAAATTATGGAAGTGGCCCAAGTGTCCACCGATAGGTGTGGTATATATATGGGGGGAGATGTTATTCAGCCATAGAAAAGAATGAAATCTTGCCATTTGCAACAACATGGATGGAGCTAGGGAGTATAATGCTAAGTGAAACAAGTCAGTCAGAAAATGACAAATACCATATGATTTCACTCATATGTGAAATTTAAGAAACAAAAGACAAAAAGAGACAAACCGAGAAATAGACTCTTAACTATAGAGAACAAACCAATGGTTACCGGGGGGGGTGGGGAGGAAGGGGTGAAATAAGTGAAGGGGATTAAAGAGTACACTTACCATCATGAGAACTGAGAAATGTATAGAACTGTTGAATCACTATATTGTACACCTGAAACTAATATAACAGTGTGTTACCTATACTGGAATTTAAAAACTTAATAAAAAAATGACCAAAAAAAAAAAAAAGAAAGAAAGAAAGATAGAAACTGCCAAACTGGTATTCAAAAAGGCTTCTACCATTTTACATTCCCGCTGACAAGGTATGAGGGTTCCAGTTTCTCCACAAGAAGACCCTTTCTAATATTAAAAAATTGCAAGGGCATCTGGGTGCCTCACTTGGTTAAGCATCCAACTTTTTTTTTTTAAGATTTTTTTATTTATTTGAGAGAGAGAAAGATCATGAGAGCATGCAAGTAGGGTGAGGGACAAGTGGACTCTGTGCTGTGTGCGGATCCTGATGTGGGGCTCAATTCTACAACCCTGAGGTCATGACCCAAGCTGAAATCAAGAGTCAGGTGCTTAATCCACTGAGCCACCCAGGTGCTCCAAGTGTCCGACTCCTCATCTCAGCTCAGGTCTTGCTCTCAGGGTGATTAGTTTGAGCCCTGTGTTGGGGGCTTAAATTTTTTTTGTTGATTTTTAAATTAACAAAAAAAATTGCTAACTCTCACATGATAATAGATGTTGTTTTAGTATATGCAGATTGATAAAAAGTATAAAGATTATACATTATTGAGGATTTAGTAATATTTTTAGAAAAGTTTACATTCTGTAATCACAATAGCATTTTTTAAATTAACATAATGTATTATTTGTTTCAGGGGTACAGGTCTGTGATTCATCAGTCTTATACAACACCCAGTGCTCACCACAACACATACCCTCCCCAGTGTCCATCACTGAGTCATCCCATCCCCTCATCCCCCTCCCCTCCAGCAACCCTCAGTTTGTTTCCTAAGATTAAGAGTCTCTTATGGTTTGTGTCCCTCTCCAGTCTCGTCTTGTTTCATTTTTTCTTCTCTTCCCCTATGGTCCTCTGCCTTGTTTCTTAAAGTCCACATATCAGTGAGATCATATGATAATTATGTTTCTCTGATTGACTTATTTCGCTTAGCATAATACTCTCTAGTTCCATACACATTGTTACAAATGGCAACATTTCTTTTTTGATGGCTGTGTAATATTCCAGTGTGTGTGTGTGTGTGTGTGTGTGTGTGTGTGTGTGTAGATAAATAGATAGATATAGGTATATGTATCTGTCTGTATATACCACATCTTCTTTATCCATTCATCTGTTGATGGACATCTGTGCTCTTTCCACAGTTTGGCTATTGTGGACAGTGCTGGTATAAGCATTGGGGTGCAGGTGCCCCTTCAGATCACTACATTGTATGTTTGGGGTAAATACCCAGTAGTGCAATTGCTGGGTCGTAGGGTATCACAATAGCTTTTAATGATAGGATGTATTCAATCGACAGGTAGTGCTTTGTGTGCATTCTTACAGAAATTCACTGTCCCCCCAAGGATCCGTGGTCAGGAGCTACTAGGCCAGATAACTTGTTTAGAAATAAATATAAGCTGTGTTGGTGTGCCAGGGTGGCTCATTTGGTTGGACATCCAACTCTTGATTTCAGCTCAGTTTGTGATCTTGGGTCGTGGGATCAAGCCCCATGTCAGTCTCTGCACTTGGTGCAGAGTCTACTTGTCCCTTTCCCTGTCCCTCCCCTCCCACTGTCTTCTCTCCCTCTTTCTCTAAAATGAAATCTTTTTTAAAAAATTAGAAATAAACATAAACTGTCTTGTATGTTTTTATGCATCATCTGTAAAATAGAGACTTGCCTCCTAAAGTTGTATGAAAAAAATGTCAAGCACTTGGCCCATAATGACAGCTGTTACTACTAGGAATCAGTGTGACCTAATAGAAAGTGTTGTCTTTGGAGCCACACAGGTGAGCGTGCTAACTTACCTGAACCAGCCTAACTTAACAGCAGTCTCTCCTTTACTCAAATTGCCCTGGAATGGAGATTCTGGATTCTTGGAAACACCTATTTCCATACTTCTTGCTGACTTCAAATTTCTGTTTGTATCTACCCATTTCCTTTAATTTTACCTTTTTTTAAAGGTGTTGTCATCTCCTCCTTGCCCCCAATTTATCAGTCACTTATCCCTGTATTCTAAAGCTTTGAGTCTCATCCCTGATTGCAAATTAGAATCACTGGTCAGCTTTCGAGCTGGGTCCCACCCCCAGAGATTCTGATTTAACTGCTCTAGGATGTGACCTAGGCATCAGGATTTTATTTTATTTTTTATAAGTTTATTTACGTAATCGCTACACCCGACGTGGGGCTCAAACTCCTGACCCCAAGGTCAAGAGCCGCACGCTCCTCAGACTGAGCTAGCCAGGTGCCCCTGGGCATCAGGATTTTAAAAGCGTGTGACTAAGGATGAGAATTGCTATTCTAAGGTGAAACCAGGATTGGTGACAGCTGTTCTTGCCTAATTTAGTATCAGCAGCCAACGTTATAAGTATCTTAATTCCTTCGCTGGTAAAGGAATTTAACAAAATGGAGTCCCTGGGATACAAGCCACTGGAGGAACCTCTCAGGTGAGCCCTTCTTCTACAGAAGTAGCACAGTCAGTGTCTGAAAGGAGGTGATGTGGAATGAAAACAGAAGCCTTAAGCCTTGCTGAAGTCAGGGCACATTTCCTCCATCATCACTCCTTCTGAAGGGCACTGTGGCATAATGAAATGGGTTCAGGTTGTGGCACTACATGAATCTGGGTTGATTCTGGCTCTGTTGATCCCTAGCTATGTTGAGATTCAGAGAGTTTGCAATTGCACATTTTCCTCATCTGGAAAAAATAGGGATTATTTAAGAAAAAAAGCAGAATCATACTATATATCTAGCAGGACTATTAGGATTGTAGACTGTGTAGAGTCCTTTGCGTGCTTTCTGGTGTAGTAAATAGCAGTGGCATTTGCGCTGGTACTCATGCTATCTCACCAACTGGGCATAAAGGCCCAGAGACTGTGACATTAGAGACGGTCTTAGACTCGTTTGTATCTCCAGCATCAATCATAGTGGCCTACGCTCAGGAAGTTATAAAATTTGATGATGATATAGAAAACAAAATTCTTTTTTAAATCTGTTTTTTAAAAAAATCTCATAGGTGGCGGTGCCTGGGTGGCTAAGTCGGTTAAGTGTCTGCCTTCGACTCAGGTCATGATCCCGGGGTTCTGGGATTGAACCCTGTGTTGGACTCCCTGTTCGGTGGGGAGCCTGCTTCTCCTTCTCCCCACCCCCACCCCCACTTGTGTTGTCTCTTGCTATCTCTCTCTCAAATAAGTAAAATCTTTAAAACAAAAATCTCGTAGGTAAATAATTAACAAAGATGTGGCATTATAACAGTCATGCTCAGCAAATAAATGTTACTACACATTATTTTAATGACATTATCCCTTCATTTTTGTTCAGTGAGATTCATAGTCAAAGTCATGCAATGTCATACAACTCAGGGACAAAAATAGTAGCACCTCAGTGTTTGTTTAGCAAGCAGTGCTTCAGTAGTTATAGCAAGTGTGATGTTAGCAAGAGAATGGGTATGAGAAACAGCTGTGAGTAATCAGAAGAGGTCAAAACAGGTTAGGATGGACAGATAAGCCCAAATCAGAACATAGAAGTACAGTTCATCATGTTTTTTATTCCTAGCTTTGTCCTCAAAGGACCTGGAACCAATGAAATACTAGTAGTAATGAGTACCCCTAATACCCAGATTTTACTTTCTAAGTAGCATTCCCCACTAAAAAAAAAAAAAAAAAAAAAAAAAAACAGGGCTCTTTGGAAAAACAACTGATTCCAAGTAAAGTAGGAACTTGACAGGGTGAGCCTGAGGCATCATCTTGAGCTAGACACAAGAAAGCTTTCAAAGTCTAATGGAATAATTATACTTCAATTCAAAATAAATTAATGGAGTTGTGTCAGAAGGACACAGGAATCTGTTTGAAGGAACTCCCACTGGCAAAAGTTGGGAGAACTGGAGCATTAGGGAGAATAATGGCTGCAATTAACTTATACCCATGAATGTAAAAAATTCTGAGTCCATAATAGAAAAGAGAAAGCTTTCCCACACAACTGTCAGCATTAAAAATTCCTCTAATATTGGCTCATTACTCTAAATATTGATAAAAGGAAATAATTGAGTGTTTTTCCAGGAGCACTTTTTTTAAGGTAACTGAAATAACTCTAAGTGATGATGGAATGCTCTTTTGTAAGAATGCCAGCTAACTGTGGAAGTAATGATATAGTTAGAGAATCACCATTTCAACTCCTAAGAAAATAACTGATTCAGGCCAAAATAGCTATAGATGACAAAAATAATTAGGTAAAAGGTAGAGAACTGGACATATCACCCCACAGATTACTTGATTATTTCAACTTGACATAAGATTGTCTTAACCTAGTGATCTGTCTTGGCATCATGAATAGCGGGGCAACCAGACGTTATGTGGTTCTCATTGAGATGCAGTATAAGGTAGATAGTTTCACCTGTAATCCATTTGTATGAACTTGTTTAATTCAATTCAAGGCTTTTCGAGTGAGTTTGAGTTTACAGAAAATACTGAGATTAGAGCAGGAGTCAGCAAACTATGGCCCTCAGGCCAAACCAGCCCAAGGCTTGTTTTTGTATAACCCTTGAGCTAAGAATGGTTTTTACATTTTTAAATGATTATAAAAACAACAACAACAAACACACGAAAAAGGGTATGTGACAGAGATATTATGTGGCCCACAAAGCCTAAAATATTTACTTTCTGGATCTTTAAAGAACATTTGCCAGCCCTGAGTTAGAGGAACAAGCTTTATAAGGAAGCAATCAGACAAATACAGGAAATAGACATCCTGCAGGAAAAACCGGCTGGGTCTATTCAATTTCATAGAAAAACTGAAGAGGTACAGGGTGAGAATTTATTCAAAATTAAAAGAGACTTAAGAGACATGAGTCAAATGCAATATGTGGATTCTAATTTGAACAAATTAGCTTTAAGAAATACATTGGTAACTTCCATTTCCAGCCGAGCTGGAATAACAGGAGCCAGATTTACCTTGCTGCTTAAAAAAACAAACTGGTGCTCCTGGCTGGCTCAGTCAGTAGAGCATGTGACTCTTGGTCTTGGGGTCGTGAGTTCAAGCCCCATGTTGGGTGTAGAGCCTACTTAAAAAAAAATATATATATATATATAGCAAACTGTATGAAACAATGGTTTTCAAGACACTGGGCATCAGGAAATGAAAGACAGTGATCCCGAAGAGATGGCAAACAAAAGAAGTGAGCCTGCAATTGCCCCATTCTGCCTTGAGTTTCCAGGCTCTGGCATCAGGAGCAGGAACTGAAGGAGAACCCAAGAGACTCGGGTTGAGACGGAGCCATGAGTCTGGGGAGACAAGCGCAACTACAGTTCATAGGACAGAGTACCAGAATAACGAGAGATACACAGAACCACAGAGATCTGCAGAAGTTCTCCCTTTACTCAGAAGAGACTGATCAACACAAGCATTTGAGCAAACTACTCAAGACGAGGGGTTCAAAAAGATTAGAAAGAATGGTATCCAGTGCTCACACAGTGGTACCAATAGGCACTGTTACTCCAGCCAGATTGGAGATTTCCATAATTCATGAGGCATTAGAGTATTTGGGAAGGTCTTGAGTTAATAGTAGGGAATAATTAGCTCTGACCCTGCCTAACAAACTTAAAAGCAAGATTCAAAAGGATCAAACTGTGTCCAAGTAACTTTACTGTATCACAGAACAAAGCTCAAGAAGAGTTGTAGGAATACAAAAATATCTAACACCTTACAAGGTAAAATTTATAATGTTTGCCATCTAATAAAAGGTTATCAGGCATGCAAAGAGGCAAGCAAATGTCCATAATAAGGGAAATAGTCAATTGAAACTCATCCAGAGCTGACACAGATATTAGAATTAGCAGAGAAGAACATTAGGAGTTGTTACAACTTGCAGTCTGTATGTTCAAAAGGAAGTAGAGACATGGAAGGTATAAAACAGACCCAAGTAGAATTTCTAGAAATGAAAACTACAATGTCTGAGATGAAAAATACACTAAATAAGATTAATGACAGATCAGACATTGCAGAAGGAAAAAATAGGGAATTTGAAGACATAGTAAGAGAAATTATCCAAAATAAAATGCAGAAAGAAAAGAGCATCAGTAAGCTCTAGGACAACATTAAGTGGCCTAATATATGTGTAATTAGAGTTCCTAAAAAGTGGGTACAGAAAAAATATTTGAAGAAATAATGGCTGAAAATTACCCAAATTTGAGGAAAAGTATAAACCTAAAGATCTAAGAAGTTCAGTGAACCCCAAATACAAGAAACATGAAGAAAACTATACTTTCATTTATCTGTTTACTGCATTTTGGCTCCAGATACATCCTTCAATATTATGCTCTGAGAAAAAAAGAATTCTTTTAAGTCTTTCTTCTTTAAAGTTGAGTGCATGATGTTAAAGTTTCTTAGTACAGGCCACTGGTGCTGGAGGGACATTATAGGAGACAAAAGCTCTCTTGCTTCTGGTGTAGGTTTGTTGTTGGAGGAGTGGGTGTGAGGTTATCCTGTGGAACCTTCCCCAGAACATGGTCTCTCTGCATGTTTGCACCCGTGTCCTTTTTTCATTGTTCTCAACATATAAATTGAAACTTCCCTGTGGCCCTGTGCTCTGAAGGCCTCCTGTCCCCACTGACATTCAGAGCCCCCCCACCCTGCCCCACTGCATGTCATTCCTTCTGATTACCTGTTCCCTATTTACTCCAGAGGGTAGCTTATTGTTTGCCCAGGAACTCGGACTACCTCTGGCCTGACCAAACCAGCAAACTTTTCTGCTGTCCAGGGGGCTAAATCATACCATCTTCCAGTGAAATCTGAACTCTTCCAACTTTGTCCTTTATGGCTACTCTGAGTCAGCTATGGGTACCATACAGGGTTTTCTTATTTCTTTTAGTTAGTCTTTTGTTATACTTATAATCCTTTGTCTTAAATTTCTCCTTTTGATCTACTGTGTGATTTCTGTCTCTTGATTTGACCCAACTGCTGCATACACCAAGGCACATAATAAACTGCTCAAAACCAGTAATAAAGAGAAAATTTTAAGAGCAGCCAGAGTAAAAAACACTACCTAAAGAGGAACAAAGATATGATTGACATCAGCTTTCTCATAAAAAATAATGCAAGTGAGAATATAATGGAGCAACATTTTTAAAGTTCTGAACTGGGGGCAGGAAAAAAACCTGTCAACCTAGAATTTTATACCCAATAAAAATATATTTCAAAAGTGAAGATGAAATAGACATTTTTTCAGATGTAAAACTGAAATAATTCATCAGACCCACACTACCAGAAATGTTAAAAGAAGTCATTCAAGCAAAAAGAAAATGATACCAGTTGGAAATCTAGTTCTGTATAAAGGAATGAAAAAGACTAGAAATATCTTAGAAACAGGATAAATTCTTTTTATTATATAAATCTTTTTAAAAGATAATTGACTCTTCAAACAAAAATGACAGTGTATTATGGAATTTATAACATTACATAAAAATAAAATGCATGGCAACATAGCCTAAAGGCCAGAAGGGGAGAAATAGAAGTATACTACTGTAAAGTTCTTATACTATATGTGAAGGGGTATGATATGTTAAAGATGAATACTATATACTTTTAATGCAACCACTTAAATTACAAAGAATTATAGCTAATAAGCCAACAAACAAGATAAAATGGAATCATAAAAATACTCCATTAATTTTTTTAAATGCGGTAAAAAAGAACAAAGAAGAGATGGCTCAAATAGAATACAAATACAAGATGACAGACTTGAACCTAAATGTATCAAAAATATCAATGTCAATAAGTAAAAGTTTACCATGTTAACACAAGTCATGGGGTGCCTGGGTGGCTCAGTCAGTGAAGCATCTGCCTTTGGCTCCGGTCATGATCTCAGAGTCCTGGGATCGAGCCTGTGTTGAGCTCCCTGCTGAGCAGGGAGTCTGCTTCTCCCTCTGCCCCTCCCCCTTGCTCATGCTCTCTCTCACTCTTTTGCTCACGTGCGTGCTCTCTCTCTCTCTCTCTCTCATAAATAAATCTTTAAAAAAAAATAGTAACAAAAAAAGCTGTAGTAGCGACATTGTTTAACATCAAATACGAAGAATATTACCAGCAGTAGAGAAGGTAATTTTTATAATGATGAAGAGGTCAGTCAAGAGGACATTATGATCATAAACGTTTATGCCTGAATAACAGAGTTTTAAAATACATGAAACAAAAAATGATAGAACTACAAGCAAAATTAAATAAATTCACAATTCAATACAATTCTCAACTGATAGAACAAGTAAACAGAAAATAAGCAAGTGTACAGAAGATTTGCAACAACTATTAATCAACTTAACCTAATTAGAACTAGACCTGGTAGAACACTCCACCTAACAATAGCAGAATGTACATTATTTTCAAGGGTATGGGCCATTAAAAAAAAGTCTCAATAAATTTAAAAGGATTCAAGTCCTACAAAGTATGTTCTGTGACCATGATGGAATTAAATTAGGAATCAGTAGCAGAAAGATCTCTGGAAAATCCAAAAACATTTAGAAAGTAAATACTACTACTACTTCTTTGTCATCGTCTTCGTCTTCTCCTTCTTCGTCGTTGTCATCGCCGCCTCCCCCCTCCCCCCCAACATGGAGCGCAACATGGGGCTTGAACTCACGACCCTGAGATCAAGAGTTGTACACTTAACTGACTAAGCCACCCAGGTACCCCTGGAAAGTAAATAATACTTCTAAATAACCCATGGATAAAAGGATAAATCAAAATGGAAATTAGAAAGTTTTAGGAACTGGATGAAAATGAAAACAGCATATCATAATTGGTGGGATATCACTAAAGCAGTACTTGGGGTAATTTATAGCACTAAATGCCTGTACAGACAGTCCCTGACTTATGATTCAGTTTATGATTGAAAAACTTCATGATGGTGTGAAAGCAGTACACTTTTAGTAGAAATGATACCTCACACTTTGAAAGTTGGTATTTTCCCATGCAAGTGATACATGATACAGTACTCTCTTGTGATCCTGGGCAGTGGCAGCAAACCGGAGCCCCCACTCAGCCATGCAGTTACGAGGGTAAACAACCAATACGCTTAAAACCATTCTGTACCCGTTTAACCATTGCAACCACTCTCTTTTTCACTTTCAGTTCAGTGTTCAATGAATTACATGAGATATTCAACACTTTATTATAAAATAAACCTATGTTGTTAGAAGATTCTTCCCAACTGTAGGCTAATCTAAGTGTTCTGAGTACATTGAAGGTAGACTCTGGACTAAGCTATAATGTTTGGTAGGTTAGGTGTATTAAATGCTTTTTCAGTATTTCCAACTTACAGTGGGTTTATTGGGACATAATCCCATCATAAGTTAAGGAAGATCTGTATTAGAAAAGGAAAAAAAGTTTTAAATCATTGACCTTAGCTTCCACCTTAAGAAACTAGAAAAAGAATAAATGAAACTTGAGTAAGCAAAAGAAAAGAGATAAAGATTAAAGCAGAAATCAGTGAAATAGAAAACAAAAACAGCAAATAAAATCAGTGAAACCCAGAGCTGGTTCTTTGAGGAGATCAATAAAATTGATAAACCTCTAGCTAGACTGAGCAGGGAAAAAAAAGAGAGAAAACACATATTATCGATGTCAGGAATAAGAAAGGCACTATCACCACAGATTATACAGATATTAAAAGGAACATAAGGATTTTTTTTTTTTAAGATTTGTTTTTAAAGAGCTAGAGCACAAGGAGGGAGGGGCGGAGGGAGAGAAAAATCATAAGCAGACTCTGTGATGAGCACGGAGCCCAATGTGGGACTTGATCTCAGGACCCTGAGATCATGACCTGAGCCGAAACTAAGAATTGGAGGCTTAACCAACTATACCACCCAGGTGCTCCAGAAAATAAGTATTATGAGCACCTTTATACCGATAAATTTGAAAACTTTAAATGGAAAATAGTGAAATGGAAAAATTCCTTGAAAGACAAACTAGCAGGGGCGCCTGGGTGGCACAGCGGTTAAGCGTCTGCCTTCGGCTCAGGGCGTGATCCTGGCGTTATGGGATCGAGCCCCACATCAGGCTTCTCTGCTGGGAGCCTGCTTCTTCCTCTCCCACTCCCCCTGCTTGTGTTCCCTCTCTCGCTGGCTGTCTCTATTAAATAAAAATAAAATCTTAAAAAAAAAAAAAGACAAACTAGCAAATCTCACTCAGGAGCAGTCTTAAGTCTTTCTCCATTACAGAAATTGAAATTATAGTTAAACTTTTCCCCGAAGAAGGTCCAGGACCAAACATTTAAGGAAGAAATAATACCAGTTCTACACACGTTCTTCCAAAAACTTGAAGAGAATGGAATATCCCTAGCTCACTGTATGCAAGCAGTATTACCCTGATACCAAAACCAGACAGGCATTACACAAAAACCACAAACCAATATCCCTCATGAACATAAATGCAAAAACTTTAAAAAGTGTTTTAGTTAATTGAAATCAACAATATGTTAAAAGGATAAAAACCATGAACAAGTGAGATTTGTCCCAAATATTTAGGGTTGATGTAACCTTCAAAAATAAATATAATTCACTATTTTAACTAAAAATCAAAGATTATATGATTATCTCAATAGACATAGACAAAGCACTGAACACAATCTAATCTCCAATCCTGATGAAACTTCTCAGAAGACTAGGAATAGAAGAGAACTTTTTCAGCCTGATAAGAGACGTTTGTAAAACAAAAAAACTCCAGCTATCATTATATTTAAATGGTGAAAGACCTCTCTCTAAGGTCAGGAATGAGAACGAGGATGTCTGTTTTCACCACTTGTATTTAGCATCATCCTGGAGGTTCTAGCCAGTACGGTCGGGAAAGAAAAAGAAATAAAAGGCATCCAGAAAAGAAAGGAAGAAGTAAAGATGTCTTTTTCACAGATTATATGATTGTCCATGTAGAAACTGATAGAACTACAAAAAAGCTACTAGTAACTAGTAAGTTGTTTTAGGAAGATTGCAAGATTCAGGATGAATATACAAATAGTAATTATTTTTGCATACTAACAATACCAATAAGAAATTGAATTTTTAGAATGCTACTTAAAATATCATCAAAAAAATGTGAAATACTTAGGTAATCTGATGAAAGATGTGGAAGACCTGTATATCAAAAAGTACAAGGGGCACCCAGTTGGCTCAGTTGGTAGAACATGCGACGCTTGATCTCAGGAATTGTAAGTTCGAGCCCCATGTTGGGTGTAGAGATTGGTTAAAAATAAAATTTTTAAGAAAAAAGTACAAAACACTGATGAGTGAACTTAACTAAATAAATGGCATTATATGCCTTGTTCATATGGCTTCAAAATATTTTAAAGGGGAAAAAAATAAAAAGGGCAAAAACAGTAGAAGATAAATGGGAAGCACCTGTAACAAGGAAATACACTAATAACAGAGGCAAAGGGCTACTTCACCTTGGGATTTTGTAGATTTCTGTAGAAGCAAGGAGGAGTGACCAATTGGACTTCCCAACATTGCACTGGAGTGGGGTGTGAGGTGATTTCTGCTGCATTGTCACTAGGTTTTAGCTTGCTACTCAGCTTTCTTGCTTTACTTGGTGTCTATGGATGTGCTCTTTAGTATGAGATCTCTGTGCTATGTCTTGACAGAGCCTTGGGGCCACAAAAAGTTGTTTTCCTCACTTTTAACTTAGCTGGAGTTGGTATTAAACTGTAGTGGGAATTCCATGAGGAAACTGGGATCATGTAAAGAATAAGAATTATTGGCTGTGTCAGTGCTTGAAATGAGATGAGAATGATGGATTACATCCTTTTGAAATAAAGGTTGAATCTCATCCTATTCCCTTTAAGATACCACTTTACCTTGAAATTGCTTAGCAATAATATTTTTGTGCTCTAAAGTTTGGTCTGTTTTCATGGTATCTAATTTGAGACTCACAACTGTGTTGTGAGTTTCCTTTTCTGTAAAAAGGAATAATATCCTAGTTAGTTATGTGTTATCCCTCTTTTGCAGATAAGGAAATTGAGGTGCAGACAGTTGATCAGCTGGATCCTGCACAGATATTATTATCACTTTCTGTGTTCTGTCATGGCTGTTTTTCCTCAGACTTCTTTGAGATCTTTAAAAGTCTAATTTGCACTCCCCAGGTGTTGTTGAAAATATGGCTTTCCTTGTGGAACAATTTATGCCCCAGAATTTTCTCTGGGGTGTAGTGTAGCTGGTATCCAAAATATCTTTGGTCCCCGTAGGACTAGTTTAGCTTTTTTCATCCAAGACAAAGGCTAACTTCTCTTAACTTCACTGTTCCTAATTAGCAGATGTGTTTACTCTAAATTTGCAATTATAATAGAAGGTAGGCAAACAGCAAGAAGATTCAGATTCAGAAGCGCTAAAATGTTGATTGTCATGTTTGTAAATGGGTGTTTTTAAGACAGAGTTTTAACTGAGGCAGTGGTGGGTATTAATCTCACCCTGCTTTACCATAATCCTAAACTGTTAACTCAGAATTCATTCAAGAAATTGGCTATTTTGGAAGACTAGCTGTTAAATGGCTTTTTCTCTTCATATGTGATCACCAGGTCATGACTATTAATTTAGTCAGGCTCTGGAATTGGAATGTAGCTCTAACATTATCTGGAACTACAGGCTTTATTAGGAATACCACTTTGGTAGTCTCTCCCAGTCTCATTCTTACTGGAGTTTTAATTAATAAGAAAACCTCTCTAATTCTGGGTTTTGCCCTCTACCTTCTAACTCTTCTGTTTCATTGGCTTCACCAAATGTTTCAAAGGCCCGTTGTGAGTCACCTATTTGAGAACTGGTTCCCGCCAAAATGATGAATATTGAAAGTAAGAAAATGTGTTGTTTTATGAAATAGGAAGCAATGGGACAGGAGTGGCCCGGAGCCTAGCTATTGAGACAGAGTCTGCAGATTCCATAGTTATAGGTAAGCAAGGAGTCAAGTCAGAGGATAGCCAGCTAACTTAGGAAAAAGCAGCCTTCATGTGTTTTACAAAAAAAAAAAAAAGGATAGCTGAGGTGATCTCCATCCAAGAAGCCAGTGAGGAGGCTCTAGTAAAGCGTGCTGAGAAAAAGTAGGCCCTGATCTGAGAATGTAGGGCCTTAGAACCCTGGCTCTTAGTGCTTGGCCCAAAGTGGACCTGCTCTAAGGCATACAAGGTAGGCATGCTAAGATCACAGCAGGTACAGAGCAGAGTGTACTGTGGAACCCCCAGGGCAATATTCTTTGTGCCCTGAATTGCATAGCTGTAATTGTACCTAAAGGTTAGCAGCATTTTTCCTCTCAATAGGTAGGACAAAGTTTGCTCAGCTTCATTCTATAAAACAGTCTCTGACATTGTCATTATTATAATTGAGTGGGAGTTTTTTGTTTTGTTTTTAAGTTCGTTGCGATCAGTGGAGCCCTGAATTGAAATGTAAATCTGTTTAGAATTTTCCGGTGTTTACAGCAGCTTTCCCCAGTGTGGCATTATAGCATCATTCCCAAGAAAATAAAAAAGATCCCATGGTCAAATGAGTCCAGGAAACATTTAATACTATATCCCTCTCTTGGAGATTTGCAGTGTATATCAGTAAGCTAAGAGATTTTTGTGAGTCTTACAGTAAAGAAATCTGTTTGATCCAATGTTTCCCAGATTTTTTTGACTTTGGAATTTTTCGTCACTACTGTCTACTAACCTTCTTTTGAACTAAAATCTCTTCAACACTTGGGAAACATACTCTTGGAAGTAATAGCTCTATGCCTAATGGATTGAGCTTGAAACAAGTAGAGAAGATCTAGATTATCATAAAGGTAGCCCCATGGTTTGGAGAAAATTTCAAATCCTCATTAAAGGAGTAGATAAAACCCAAGAAAGGGACTAGTATTGATGATCTGCTTTATTTTTCTGATGAGGTGGGCATATTTTGGAAACTGGGACAGGCTTGGGTCACTTAGACCTAACGGGATGACAAGGATACCTCACATTTGTACTATGCTTTAAGATGGAGCACCTACGTGGCTCAGTCGATTGAATGGCCAACTCTTGATCTCAGCTCAGGTCTTGATCTCAGGGTTGTGAGTTCAAGCCCTGCATTGGGCTCCACGCTGGGCCTGGAGCCTACTTAAAAAAAAAAAAAGTATTATGCTTAGAGACTTGCAGAACTTATATTTCCATGCTCAGAATCCTATGTGGTAGAAAGGTGGATATTGTCCCCATTTTACAAAAGAGGAACTTCAAATTAAATGACTTGCCCAATATCAGATGACATACTAGTATGCAGGAAAGCTAGTATGTCTAGAACTCTGAGCTTTCACCTCCACATCCACAGTTTATGCCCACATCACCAAAGTAGTTGCCCACACCTATGCTAATGAGTGCTGCTCTTATAGAAGGGTATGCTTTCTCTTCCTTTTTTTCCTTGTGTACTTCTAATTGCATTTCTACCCCCTGGGTTGGGTTTTTTTGTTGTTGTTTTGTTGTTGTTTTGTTTTGTTTTACCTTTGCTTCCTTCCCATAGCACCTGAGTGATGAGCACAGTCTGGGCATAACAAATACCCAGGTTGTCTCTAGGCAGACAAAAAAAAAAACAAAAACAGAGGATTAAAAACTGAGCAGAATTTCAGATTTCTCTTCTAGAACATGCTTTCAGATATGAATTTAAAGCCTGTGTTTAACAATTTTTGGTTTTTTTCATAAGTTTAGCAAACATTTATTCAAAACTCACTACCAGCTATAGGCAAGACATTAAGCTGTATATATTTTCTCCAACACTTCATTCTAAAATAATTTTTTAATAAGGCTTTATTTTTTTAGAGCAGTTTAAGATTCACAGCAAAATTGAGGAGAAGGTATAAAGAGTCCCCATACTCCTTGTACGCCACACTAAAAATTTCCAAATATGCAGAAAGTTGAAAGAATTATTCAGTAAAAACTATATATCCAATACGAGATTTTACAGTTAACCTCTATGTTATTTTTTTTAATCACACATCTGTCCATCCTTCTGTCCATCACTCCATCTTATTTTCTGATGCATTTCAAAGTAAGTTGGAGACATCAGTACACTTTATTCCTTAATATGTAGGAATATATATCATTAACTAGAATTCAGCATTTGTTTACGGTTCCTTTTGTGCTTGTGTGTGTAACCTTTTGTGTTTCGGGCACAGGATAGGTGCTTCTCAAATGTCTGTTGAATGTGTAAATGACTCAATCAGGTCAAAACACAAAAAAGAGAAAGACGACTGGAGGTGCACATTCACAAAAGTGGTAGAACCCTGTACAGTTCGACAAGGCCATATTATGTCTGCTGTCTCGACAGTCTCAAAATAAAATACCCTCTACCGTATCTTCTCTTCACCCCAGTGCATGTATACAGTACCCCACACATACCTGTGTTAGAACATTCCATTCTCAGAGGCAAAACATTCCATTCTCAGAAGCCAGAGAGAGGGTGTCTTTTGGGAAAATGAGGCCAGAATAAATCAGTGCTCATCTCTTGGTAGTGGCTGGATCATGAGCAATGACAGAAACGTTAGCGGCTGACTAGAATTTGAGGGGAGGGGTTTTTTGGCCTAAGTGTCTTATGGCTCAGCCAAACGGTCCTCCATACATACCTGTCGCTTTTAGGCTGACTGATGGGTTAAAAAAGTAACAGTTTCTCCCTGTCCAAATAATGCCCATTTTTCCAGGACCAGTTGATAATTCATCTCCACCATGAAAGCTTCCCTCACAGTGATTGCTTCATCTTAACTCACTATCAGTTACTGGCACTTAATATTCACTGGCTTGGAGATTTTAAGTTATTTTTTTAACCTTTCGTTATTGGAAATTAGAAAATAGAAACAATTCAAAGTTAGAAGATAGAAACAATTCAAGTAATTAAAACATTTTTACCTTCTTGAGATAACCATTGGAACAGTTTAGTGCCAATCTTTAGGGACCTTTTCTAGACATATGTAAATTTAACTCTAATTTTTTAAACACAGATCGTATCATATATTGCACGTACTATTTTGTAACCTGCTTTTTAAATCCGAGATTTCCACCTTTCCACTCCAGTAACTTTTCATTACTCTAATCTAAGTCCATATTCAAAATTCCCCAGTTGACCTCAAAAAATGTCCTTTACATTTGCTTTACAAATCCGGTTGTATGCAGTCCAGGACCACGCATTATATCTGTCGCGTTATGTCTGGTCCCTCAAGTGTTATTTATTTTAGTACAATTCCTCTTTTCCATTGACATGTTGAAGAAACTGGGCCAGTGGCCCTGTAGAAAGTTCCAGCTTCTGAATTTGTCTGGTTGCTCCCTCATAGTTAACATTTAGTTCACTCTTCTATTCCCTGCATTTCCTATAACTGGAGGCTATGTATTAAAAGCTTGATGGAATCAAATTAAACATTTTGGCTAGAAGATGTGCACTTATGAGGTGTTACGTCAAATGTATTACAACACAACTGGTTGTCCTTCCATCAATGATACTGACATTGACACCTGGACTATGGCAGTGATGTAAAATTGATTCTCCATTGTTCAGTTATGTTTTCCCCCTTTTGTCAAGAAAAGTACTCCATGGTTTATTCATGCATTGATTCTTCTTCCAATACCACCAAATTCTGGAACACAATTTCTCATCCTTTGCAGTCATTGAGCATCTTGATGAAAATAGTATATCATCAACTAACTTTGTAACTTTCCTACATGTTTTTGGTCCATATGACTTAACTGTTCTGATGTCAAAAAATGAGCCAGTATTAGTTGCAGACTAATAGAAATTATACTTTATCTCTAATAATGAAATTAGGAAGATGAGATGTGCCCTCTTTAGAAATAAACCAAGAGTTGTCTCTTTTTTTTTTTTTTTTGTCAGAGAGCACGCACAAGCAGGGGGGGCAGCAGGTATAGGGGAAGCAGGCACTCCTGCTGAGCAAGGAGCCCGATGCGGGACTTGATCCCAGGACCCTGAAATCATGACCTGAACTGAAGGCAGACACTTAACTGACTGAGCCACCCAGGCATCCCAAGAATTGAATTTTAATAGGACAGGTTTGGGAACATACAAAATTCAGTCAAGGCTACTTGAGTAATTTAAGGAGACATGACTGGACTATATTTTTAACTAAAATTATACCAAAATTAACTAAATACAAAGGGGTTTGAGAGCTTCAGTCTGACAGTGGGTCTCCTTCCCTGGATTGGGAGTGCTGGGCTTGAATAGAAACATCTGGTCCTGGGCAGTTGATCCCTGGAGAAAGCATGACATGTAACTTTATGACCCTATTTGGGACTTAAGATTACGTCCAGTTGGCTTCATTTGCCAATTTCTTTTAAGGGATACAAGGATCAGCAAACTTTTTATTTATTATCCCATTATTACTGGTGGTTAGGAATTGGGCACAGCTTAACTGAGCCCTCTGCATGGTCTCACAAGCCCAATAACCCCTTTATTCCCAGAGGAGTCACTATCCAGACTTTTATGATAATCAGTCCTTTCCTTTCCTTTATAGTGGTTTTCACTTGCTAAGTGTGTAGCCATAAATAATATTGTTTTGCCTGTTTTGGAATTGAGCATAAGTGGAATCATACGGTGTGGATTATTTTGTGTCTGACTCCTTTTGCTTAACATTTTGTTTTTACATTTCATCCTTGCTGATACATATAGTTCAGATAATTCATTTGCTCTGGTGTGTATTCTGTTGAAGGAATATGTAACATACCTAGTTTACTGGTAATGGTTGCTTGTAGGTTTTAGCTATTAGCAAATAATGCTGGTATAATAAGCCATCTTGACTATATATTCTGGTGAACATAAGCACACATTTCTGTAGGATATACACCTAGGAAATTGCTAAGTACATAAATCTTTGACAGCTTCTTTGATTATTCCTGAGGATAGATTCCTAGTAGTAAAATCAGTGAATCAGAAGGTATAACCATGGAAGATGGTTTTAGGACTTCTGTGAATTTACTCTATAATCAGTAGGATAACCTTTATGCAAGTTTCATTCTTTCTGCCAAGTGTAAACCAACTACACTTTGTTCAGTCTGTGGAAACAAACTCTATAGAATCAGTAAGCAATTTCCTTTACTTGGGAGCCTCAGACTTGCTTTTCTCGAAGTTCATTTGAAAATGTATTTCATGGGGCACCTGGGTGGCTCAGTCAGTTGAGTGTCCGACTCTGGATTTCGGCTCAGATCCTGATCTCAGGATCCGGAGATTGAGCCCTGCATTGGGCTCTGCACTCAGTGGGGCGTCTGCTTGAGATTTTCTTTCCCTCTGCCCCTCCCCCGTTCACGGGCTCACTCGCTCGCTCGCTCTCAAAATAAATTAATTAATTAATTTAAAAAGCTGTATTTCATGCTGTGTTGTAGCCTATTCTTATGGCTGATTGGCCGGAAAGCTTAAAGCTGTTGGTGAATCTCGTTGTATAAAATCAGCATATGTCAAAATTCACAATGATCGAACGGAAAGGCGTCAATTCAATATGCTTTGAGGATTCGTTATCCAGAACTTCAGTTTTACCAATTGAATGTTTTAATATACGTGCTTCCGTGTTGTTGCTTTTGCTTTAGCAAATGTGATCCCTAGTGTTTCATGACTTTTCTGCATCTTATTTAGTGCGTCACACAATTGGCTTGCCTATGGTAGGTGTTCAGTAATGTATGTTGAAATGGTGCTGGATTACCACATTATTTTGAATTGTTGTCTGTTGTATTTTTGTTCTTCCTTAATATATTAGGTTTATTAAGGAATGGTCATTTTGATTTATAGAGTACCTTCTCTCCCACCTAGGAACTCTGAGGTGACAGGTTATTTGAATTCTGTTTGGCTTGGACTAATTATTGTGGCATTTAAATGAACCTCTGTCTGAATGTGCCCCAAATTTTCATTTCTATCTTTTTAAGCCTCCCTGCTTCTGAGAATTTTCAAGCTTATATGACTGCAGTTAATTAATAATCTCCTTCGTGGCATCCTGGATAGACATGGTAGTTGGCTGACGGAAAGGAAGCAGAAACGAGTTTAAATAGAATAGTGTTTAGCTGTAAGGTAGCACTGTAGACCTGAAAGCCTTCACAGACATTAATCAATTTTCCAGCACCTTGGAGAAGTAGAAAATAGGTTTTTATTATGTATTAAAAGCTGAGGAAGTGAGATATGCCTTTAATCTCCTAACTCTTCCTGAGAAGTTGATGTTCACCTGGGGAACAACTTACTCTTTAAAATCATAGAGACATTTTTTGTAGCCTGGTTTACATAATACATTGTGGTTTTTTTAATCTGATTTTTTTTTAACAGATTCATCCTTTGACCTTCCATTTTTCTCAGAGGGAGACAACTGAGTCAGCTTCAAAGTTTACTGGTTTCATTCTCACAAAGCCAATCCACTAGGCAGTTTCCACAAGTAGTAAGCTACTCTTGCCCCCTTACCACCCAGAAAAATAAGAAAATAGAGCAAACGCCAACTCAGAACACTAAGTAATGTCTAATTGCCCCTGAAGGATAGGCTGGCAATAGGTAGAGTTGGCTTGTCCTATGTTTTTGAAGTCCTGAGGAGACAGAGGCCACATTGCTGACCTGAATTGCTGGTGTTCAACCAGTGAGCCAGGAACAGTTAGGAGTGGGGTCCAGTGACAGGTGACCCCTGTCTCAGTACTTTTTTACTAGTGGTTCTTAACCTTTTTTCTGTCAAGACACATGCTCAAAATGCTTTTGCAGTGTTTGCCTTGCCCAGAGGGCTAGCTGTAACTATAACTTTCCTACTAGAGAAAACATAGTAAGTGAACATTTTGAATTTGCTGTTATTGATATTTTTTAAGTACTTACTTCATTGTTTTATTAGTAATAACAAGTGACTTGCAACATATCTCACAACTGATCATGACCAAACACCAATATGTTCATAGTGATAGCTTTATATAAGATTTTTAAATTTTTTTCAAAATAATACATGGACTTTGTTAGAAATCTCTTACTACGTTTGATTTCTTAAGAACACACATACACAGACACACACACACAGAGCAGTCTCTGGCCTTCCTACCTGTTCACATAAAGTGTAGTTCTTTGGGGGTGCCTGGGTGGCTCAGTCGGTTAAGCATCTGCCTTCGGCTCAGGTCATGATTCCAGGGTCCTAGGATTGAGCTCCCCATCAGGCTCCCTGATGAACGGGAACCTGCTTCTCTTTCTTCCTCTGCCCCTCCCCCCACTCGTGTGTGTATGCGCTCTCTCTCTCTAAAGTTTTTTTAAAGATTAGGTGGGTTTTTTTAAGGATTTTATTTATTTAATAACAGCACGCGCACAAAGAGGGCACAGCAGAAGGAGATGGAGAGGCAGGCTCTCCGCCGACCAGGGAGCCTGATATGGGGCTCAACCCCAGAACCCTGGGATCATGACCTGAGCTAAAGACAGACACTTAAGCGACTGAGCCACCCAGGAGCCCCCCCAAAAAGTTTGTTTTAAAATTAAAATGTAGTTCTTCGTATTTTTTTCATTGTTGATTTTCTTTATATCATTTTTTGTTAATTGATTGCCTGTTGTGAGCCATGCCCTTTCTGAATACTGGAGAACTGGCAAGAGATGGTGAGCCACCCCTTCTTTTGAGGAGCCTGTAGTCTAGTGCTAGTGATAAGGCTTGTTTTAGGAAATAACTTGTATTGGGAAAGTCATTTAACCTCTCCAAACTTCAATTTCCTCATCTAGATAGTGGGTTAATAATACCTGTCTAACAGGCATTATCATGAGGACTTAGTGAAATAATTCATGTACTAGCACTTACAGCCTTGGTGCCTGGCTCAGGGTAGGCACTCAGTAACTGTTCATTCCACTTGGATGTAGGGAACCACGCAGGGCACTATCATTAGATTCTTAAATTATGATATGAAGGCCATTTTTTATTTTGGTTTTTTAAAGATTTTATTTATTTAATAGAGAGAGATGAGAGGGATTGGTGGAGAGGGGCAAGCAGACTCTGCACCCAGTGTGACCTCGATGAGGGGCTCGATCCCACGACCCCAAGATCACGACCTGAGCTGAAACCGAGTCACATACTCAACCAACTGAGCCACCCAGATGCCCCTGAGGGCCCCTTTTTTAAAGCGTAAATTAAGAGACAGCAAGAACTGATAGCTAGAGTGTATTAGGAAAGGCTTCATGGAGAATGTAGAATTGAAAGAGGCTCAGAATTTAGATGATCAAGCTGTAGTAGTATTAGGTTGAGGAATGGAGGTGCTGATTTGGGGGAGGAGTTAGGCTCTCCCCACTTCTACTCTCCCCCACTTACAGGGGGTTTCACCAGCTTTTTGTCCCCACATAATATCTGTGTTGCTTCTCTAGTGACCTCTCAGAAAGTAATTCTGCACCCAGTGGTAAAATCTGTGGGGCTAATCCTTGTTAGCATTACTACTATTTCCTTGGCAACCATCAGATGATATATGTTACTGAGGCAAGATGTGACAAATATTTTCATCAACAAATGCCCAAATTTACTGGTAAATGTTCCGCTGGGAGATTGCCCAACTACTTAGCTGCTGTCTCCAGAATCTTAAACCCTGCTTTTCCACATTTTCATGTTTGAAAATTTAGTAGGAGATATTTTTTCAGAAAAAAATCTTGCCATGGATTTTTTCTATAAGGAAATAGCATTTTTGCAAAATAGACATAACAGAGAAGGTAAATCTGAGGGGGGAAAAACAGTTTTATATATAATTTATGTAGAGTCTTTGTGACTATTGATAAGTATTAGGGACAAAGATAAAAATTGGCATGATTTGTCTTCTGTCCATTTTACTTAAACAAAAGGAAAGATTTAAAAATAAAATTCTTAATATTTAAAAATAAAAATTTCCTAAAAACCGAACTCATTCTGTAATATGCATATTTTATAGAATTTGTTTGTTCCCTGTGACATTCAGGAGTATGTTATAGACACCCTTAAGGTTGAACACGAGTGAATATATGCATGTTTTCCCTGTACTCAATAAATTTGTCAGCTACGTGTCTGGTACGGTTCTCAGTAGTAGGGTTGTGAGCAGCAAATGAAACAGAGGCCCTGCCCTTTTGGAATTGACATCAAGGGCAGAGAGAGAGGCAGTAACTCAATTAACAAAGAGCTATATGTCAGGTAAGTGCCATAGAGAAGAATTAAACAGAGGATAGGAATAGAGACTGACGCATGTAGGGTAGGACAAACAAAGCAGACCTCTCTTGATGAGATGACATTTGAGAAGAGACCTGTGTGCGTGACTGAACAGCTTGTGAATAGCTGAGGGAAGAGGGTGCCAGGCAGAGGGGTGGCAAACATGCACATCTGATGTAAGAGTATGCTCAACAGGGCTGAGGACAGCAAGGAGGCCAGTATGAGTGGAACAGAGAGAATACAGTGGATAAGAGTAGATGAGAGATGAGGTTGGGGTTGGGAAGGAAACTTACAGAGTCTTTAAGCCATGATAAGAACTTTATCATATTTTATTTTGAGTAAGATGAAAGCTTCTAGACGGTTTTGAGCAGGGACATGATCTGATTTGGGTTTTTAAAGGATTGCTCTGCTGTGTGGAGAATGAGCTGTGGGAGGACAAGGCTGAATGCAGAGAAACCAGTTAGGTGATGGCTGCGGTCAGTAGTCTAGGTGAACAATTATGCTGGCTGGAACTAGGGTGGAAGAATGGAGGCAGAAGTGGTGGGTTGCTGAATATTTCTTTTTCTCAATAAGTACTCATTCAGTGTTTCTTATAAGCCAGGCACTGTTCTAATAGCATTTTAGATACCAACTCATTCGTGCTTATAACAGTCCTCTGAGGCCGATTTCAAAGGTATAGCCCACAGGATTTGTAGGTAGACTAGATGTGGGTGTTAAGGGGAAAAAGGGAGTCAAGGATGGTTCCTGTGTTTGGGACTAAAACTCTTAAGAATGGAGTTGCCATCTCCTGAAAAAAGGAGGACTCAGGACAAGCATGTTTGGTTGGAAGCCCTAGAATCAGGAGTTTGGTTTTTGTACACGTTGAGTTTAAGATGCACATTAGCTATCCAAGTGGATGTGTTGAGTAGGTAGTTGGATATCTGAACTTAAAGTCAGAGAAGAGGTCAGAGCTGGAGAGAAATTACAAAAGAAGTCTCAAAGGATTCAGGAAGAAGGACCAACTGGATGTCTGGGTTTTGCTGCTAAACCTAATCAGAAGTAGATATGAGGGGCGCCTGGGTGGCTCAGTCATTAAGCGTCTGCCTCTGGCTCAGGGCGTGATCCCGGCGTTCTGGGATCGAGCCCCATATCAGGCTCCTCCTCTAGGAGCCTGCTTCTTCCTTTCCTGCTCCCCCTGCTGTGTTCCCTCTCTCACTGGCTGTCTCTCTCTCTCTCAAATGAATAAATAAAATCTTTGAAAAAAAAAAAAAGTAGGTATGAGGGCAGTCTTTTCCCTTAGGCATGGTCATGCAGTGGCATTTTCATTGGCTTTGGGGTCAGACCTGCATTTGAATACTAGCTCTTTTGTTTACTAATTAAGTGACCTCAATTATGTGTCTTTTCTAGTTTCAGTTTCTTCCATCTATAAAATGGGTTAATTGGACTCATCCCATAGTATTGTCAAGATTAAATGAAGTAACTGTGCATTACCTAGAGCAGTGCTTGGACGTAGGAAGTGCTTAATAAATATTTATCTTTCCCTTTTTCAGGTTTAGTCTGTCTGTCTGTCTCTTTCTCTCTTTCTTTTTTTTTTTTTTTTTTTTAAGATTTTATTTATTTATTTGACAGAGACAGCGAGAGAGGGAACACAAGCAAGGGGAGTGGGAGGGGGAGAAGCAGGCTTCCCGCTGAGCAGGGAGCCCGATGCGGGGCTCGATCCCAGGACCCTGGGATCATGACCTGAGCCAAAGGCAGACGCTTAACGGCTGAGCCACCAAGGCGCCCCTCAGGTTTAGTTTCTTGCATTCAACCCAAACTAATAGAACATGAGCTTCTCTTCCAGGATAAAAGAAATCTGAATTTAAAGCCTACTCCCACATACACTTTTTTCGTGGTGCCTATTTAATAACAAGCTCCAAAAGGGATTTTTTTTTTTTAATGATTTTTTATTATATTATGTTAGTCACCATACAGTACATCCCCGGTTTCCGATGTAAGGCTCGATGATTCATTAGTTGTGTATAACACCCAGTGCACCATGCAATACGTGCCCTCCTTACTACCCATCACCGGTCTATCCCATTCCCCCACCCCCCTCCCCTCTGAAGTCCTCAGTTTGTTTCTCATAGTCCATAGTCTCTCATGTTTCATTCCCCCTTCTGATTACCCCCCCTTTCTTTATCCCTTTCTTCCCCTACTGATCATCCTAGTTCTTATGTTCCATAGATGAGAGAAATCATATGATAGTTGTCTTTCTCTGCTTGACTTATTTCACTTAGCATTATCTCCTCCAGTGCCGTCCATGTTGTAGCAAATGTTGAGAACTCGTTCTTTCTGATAGCTGAGTAATATTCCATTGTATATATGGACCACAACTTCTTAATCCAGTCATCTGTTGAAGGGCATCTCGGCTCCTTCCACGATTTAGCTATTGTGGACATTGCTGCTATGAACATTGGGGTGCATATGGCCCTTCTCTTCACTACGTCTGTATCTTTGGGGTAAATACCCAGTAGTGCAATGGCTGGATCATAGGGTAGCTCAATTTTTAACTTTTTAAGGGACCTCCACACTGTTTTCCAGAGTGGCTGTACCAACTTGCATTCCCACCAACAATGTAGGACGGATCCCCTTTCTCCACATCCTCTCCAACAATTGTTGTGTCTTGCCTTGTCTATTTTTGCCATTCTAACTGGCGTAAGGTGGTATCTCAGTGTGGTTTTGATTTGAATTTCCTTGATGGCTAATGATTTTGAACATTTTTTCATGTGTCTGTTAGCCATTTGTATGTCTTCATTGGAAAAGTGTCTGTTCATATCTTCTGCCCATTTTTTGATTTGTTTATTTGTTTCTCGTGTATTGAGTTTGAGAAGTTCTTTGTAGATCTTGGATACCAGTCCTTTATCTGTAGTGTCATTTGCAAATATATTCTCCCATTCCGTGGGCTGCCTCTTAGTTTTTCTGACTGTTTCCTTGGCTGTGCAGAAACTTTTAATCTTGATGAAGTCCCATAAATTCATTTTATCTTTTGTTTCTCTTGCCTTTGGGGATGTGTCATGAAAAAGGTTGCTTTGGCCGATGTCGTAGAGGTTGTTGCCTATGTTCTCCTCTAGAATTTTGATGGATTCCTGTCTCACATCGAGGTCTTTCATCCATTTGGAGTTTATTTTTGTGTATGGTGTGAGATAGTGGTCAAGTTTCATTCTTTTGCATGTAGCTGTCCAATTTTCCCAGCACCATTTATTGAAGAGACTGTCTTTTTCCCACCGGATGTTTTTTCCTGCTTTATCAAATATTCGTTGCCCAAAGAGCCGAGGGTCCATTTCTGGGCTCTCTATTCTGTTCCATTGGTCTATGTGTCTGTTTTTGTGCCAGTACCATGCTGTCTTTGTGATCACAGCTCCAAAAGGGATTTTAAATCTATTTCCTATCAAATGATAATCTTTTAAAAGAAGGAATTCCAGCGAAGTTTATGGAAGGCACAGGGAAAGAAGTTGTAGGTTCTGAGTATTAAAAGTTTCACATACATAAGCAGAGTGAAGGTACAGGTAGAAGCACCAAGCGGCAAATCCACCGATCAGTCGTGGGTAATTTACATCAAAGCCTAAGTAAATCCTCATGAGCCATGGTGATGACCTATAGAGGGAAATGGTGCCCTTTACTGGGGCTGGACTATTTAAATCAAAGGGAATTATCTCATTAATTCCCTGATGATCCTGGTGGAACTTTGCTAATGGGACACTCCTGGGGTTTAGCTTAATCCCACTTCTATTTTCTATAATCATAGCTTGACTGTCTCAAAAAGTACTCACTTAAGGTGTTCACATTTCATTTCATGCAGTGAATATTTGAGCACCTACTGTGTGCCATGTACTTCTTTAAGGGAACAATGATAAATAGAAGGTATAACTCCTGTCCTTAAATTCTTCACTATATAAGAGAGAAAACAGACACGTGAACAAATAAAATAGAGTGTGTGCTAAGTGCTGAAATACTGAAAGTAATGCAGTCATTTTACCCTGGGAGGTTATAAAAGCAATATAGAAGTCACCTCTGGACCGGGCTCTTAAGATTTAGAATTAATCAGGTAAAAGATTTCAGGTAAAGACATCCTAAAAAGGAAGCACACTGTAAGGAGTATTATGGAGGCATGTTCCGGGGGGGGGGGGGGGAGGCATAATTTGATTAATACAGGAGTTTTGTTTTTATGGTGGTGGAAAGGAGAAAGTAACCCCCTAGTATGGAAAGCAGTTTTTTCCTAACCCTTCTCCAGCTCCAAACAAGAACATTTTAACTTTCTGACTTTTTGAGGTCTTGATGAGTTGCCTGGTGAGCCATCTGACCAAAAGCCCAAAAAAACCAAAATAAAATAAAATAAAATTACTAGAATTTTCTTTCTTTATTAGGATTAGACGTGACATTTATTTTCTAGGAGGATACTGAATGGCTCCCTGTGACACCATTTGTCTTCCAGGGAAAGACACCTAAGAGTTTACCCCAGCCTATTCCCATCACTGTCCGAAATTAAACTTTGCTAGAGTAGCTGCCTTCTCCTCCACCTTCCTGTTTACTACGAAAACGTTCTCCTTTTCTTCTCCAAGCATCTTCAAACAGTCTTCTTCTGAAAGCGTAAATATTTCACATTTCAGGAAATCCTTGGTACTCAGTATTTCAACCCTGAGGGAGCAGGAAAGCCTGTTCTAAGAGACAGATATTCAGTTTAGCTAGATAGTAATTCCTTTACCTTGGTTCCCTTCTCCTATCCACTCCTCCCTTTGTCCCTAAGAACTTTCAGGTTTTCTCTGTTATTACCATACCACCATCCACGGCTGAAAGAGCACACCTAAATTTTCTGCAGCTCTGCCTGAGAGCTGACATTCTCCCCACCTTCCATCAATCCTTATGCCAAATTTTCTTGGGCTCTTTCTTTCTTTCTTTTTTTTTTTTTAAGATTTTATTTATTCATTTGAGAGAGAGAGAGACAGATCACAAGCAGGGGGAGAGGCTGAGGCAGAGGGAGAAGCAGACACCCCGCTGAGCAGGGAGCCCGATGCGGGACTTGATCCCAGGACCCTGGGATCATAACCTGAGCTGAAGGCAGACGCTTAACCAATTGAGCCATCCACATGCCCCTCTTGGGCTCTTTCTTTAGGCTCTTTAAGATCTGCCCTCATTTATATTTAATCTTTGAGACTTTTTTGTGCCAATAACTTAAACATCAGCTCTTCAGTCAGGGTCGATCTTTGAGATTATCAGAGCTAACGATGACGGCAGTAGCAGCAAGGGCTGCCACATAGAGTACTTACTGTGTATCAGACACTGTTCTAAGCACTTCACCTCTATTAATTTACTTCACCCTCACAACAGCTTTTTGAGATAGCTACCACTTTATCCTCACTTCACGGGTAAAGAAACGAAAGCACAGAGAGTTAGGCAGTCTGCCTGAGCTCACATAGTGTGGTATCTGGTAGAGGAGGACCATGTTCTGTTTCAGACCCCGAGTTAGCAAGGCAGTTTTCCCACAAGAACTGAGTCTTACTCATCTCTGAATCCTTGATTCAAAGTATGGAAAACAAATGTTCCGTCCATCTTGGAATTAGTGCAAAGTGCCAGGCCATCAAGTTAACACAGAGGATTGTGTCATTTTGGTTTAAAAAAAAAAAAAAAAAGACAAAAGAGTGAATCAAAACTCTGTGAATATAGTATATTGGGAATATCTGGGCCTATTTTATTATAAGTCCTCATAGAACATTTAAAAATAAAAACTTTTTAGTCTCTTCTTTCTGGCTTCTGAAATATTTTTTATTAACTAGCATTAGGGATCTGACACTGAATGATGGCCCTCTTTCAGAAACAAAAGTGGATTGACATTTGTCCTTTTTTCTTTTTCAATTAAAGCCTGTGCTGCCAGAGTTGCTGGTCTTTGATGTTGAGGGATTATGTTTGTGACCATGATTAAAAGGATGATAATAAAACCATCATAGTCCTCTAATTTTAAAGTTAGTTCAGATAAAACCGAATTAGGCATGGCCCCTATCTCACAGCAGTGCACCTTCTAAAAATGTTCAAGAGCACATACTTGGTATAAACAGGACCAGCAGCCATGCATTGGCTTTGTCAGGCATCGCCTCACGTGAGTAATAAGCATTGTTAGTAGACCTGCCTCATTCCAGGGGATGAGTTTTCGGCATCCCTGAAAATTGTTCGCTATGTGACTATTAATTTTTGTCTTCTATAAAAATGGTAATAAAATGGAAAGAAACTGGAACAGGAGTCAAGAACTAACTAACTCTGTGATCTTAGCTAAGCCTCTTGCCATCACTTGCTCACATCATGTCCTGGTAGGCCCGACTTTGTTGACCCGTGCCTCCGTTTCATCACATGCTGTCTTCAGGGTTTAAACCAGATGGTCTCCGAGGTTTTAACTTTCAAATTGCATGTTTTCCTTTGAATGAATGCATGTTCTATTTGTAGTTTTTACTTTATTAGAAGTAATAGTAATAGCTCTAACATACTACATATTTAATCTGTGCTAAATGTGTTGCCCACATTATTGCATTTTAATACTGGCATAACTTTAAAGATCTTTTAATTACCATTTTCAGACAAGGAAGCTGAGGTATAGTGGTTGTATAATCAAGGTCACCCACCTGTTTACGTTGTTATTCCTTCTCTCAAGATTTACCGTATTTTGTGTCGAGTTACTTGTGTCCTTCTCATACCATCTGCCATATATACAAATATTTATTCTGTGACTTATATTGGCTGCTTCATGAGTATTCATCTCATCTCCTTCAGCTATTTGAGGATGGGCATTGTGTCTTATATTTCTTTATATTCCCCATAGCGTTTTGAAACTTTGTCAATTTTCAAACTTGAAAGTTAAAAAATAAATGAGTAACTCCTCTTCTCCCCTCAATCTAAGTTCATGCTGTCTGAGGTTCCCTGTGATTGATCACTCTCCCCAGCCTCATATTACTGAAGATCCTGATCTTTGGTTTGATGTTTACAATATTATTTTTTTTCTTTCACTTTTCTCCCTAGGTTGATGGCTTACGAATTTACTTATTTAAAAAAAATAAAAGTAGCTTTTTCTCCTCGATATTAAGATAATACATATTTCTGTAGAATATTCAAACATTACAGAAAAATAATTTTTTCCGAAGTGAAAATCTGTAGGAATCTAATCCCCCAGAGGTAATCACAGATAACATTTTGATGAATGGGCTTCCAGACATTCTTATAGAAGTGTGCATTCTCATATGCATGTGTGCATATAAATAAATACACACTCATAATTTTGTGTGGTAGAATCAAATGTGCTATGTTTTTTACCTTGGATTACATGATGAAATCTTTCCATATTAATACAGGTAGATGCCTATTAGCATTCAACGACACTGATTAACGTTTGCCATCCAGTCTGCTAATAGCAAACATTTAGGTTACTGCCAGCTTTTTACTATTAAAAACAATGCTGTACTGAACATCCTTGTATAGTCATACCTCATTCTACTGTGCTTTTGCTTTATTGCAATTTGAAGTTAATGCATTTTTTCCAAATTGGAGCTTTGTGGCAGCCTGCATCAAGCAAGTCTACCAGTGCTATTTCGCCGACAGCATTTGCTCACATCGTGTCTCATGTGTTGCATTTTGGTAATTCTTGCAGTACATAAAACTTTTTCGTTATTATTTTATTTCTTCTGGCCATCTGTGACCTGTGATCTTTGATGTTACTACGTAGTTGTTTTGGGGTGCCACGAAACATGCCCACAAGAGACAGCAAACTTAATCAACGTTGAGCGTGTTCTGACTGCTCCACGGCTCTCCTGACGGCCATTCCCCCGTCTCTCGCCCCCTCCCCAGACCCCCCCATTCCCTGAGACGCAACAGTGTTGACATCAGGCCAGTTAATAACCCTCCAGTGGCCTCTAAGTGCTCAAGTAAAAGGAAGAGTTGCACGTCTCACACTTTAAATCCACAGCTAGAAGTGATTAAGCTTAGTGAGGAAGGCACATCAAAAGCCAGAAGAGGCCAGAAGCTAGGCCTCTTGCGCCAACCATTCACCAAGTGGCAGAGGCAAAGGAAGCGATCTTGAAGGAAATGACAGGTGCTACTCGGTGAACACACGATGCTAAGGAAAGAAAACGCCTTCTTGCTCATCTGGAGAGAGTGCGCGTGGTCTGGATGGAAGATCAAAGCTGGCACAACACTCCCTGAAGCCAAAGCCGAGCCCAGAGCAAGGCCCCAACTCCCTTCCATTCTGTGAAGGCTGAGAGGGGAGGCGGCTGCAGAAGGAACATCTGAAGCTAGCCGAGGCTGGCTCACGAGGTTTAAGGAAAGAAGCCATCTCCGTCACACAGAAGTGCAAGGGGAGGCAGCAGGTGCTCCCGCAGAAGCTGCGCCAGGTTCTCCAGAAGAGCCAGCCAAGCTCATCCGTGAAGGTGGCTGCACTCAACAACAGATTTTCAGTGTCGCTGGAGAGCCTACGATCGGAGGAAGATGCCAGGTAGGACTTTGGTAGCTAGAGAGGAGAAGTCAGTGCCTGGCCTCCAGGCTGCAAAGGACAGGCTGAGTCTCCTGTGAGGGGCTGGCTAATGCAGCTGGTGTCTTACTGTTCTGAAAATCCTAGGGCCCTGAAGCATGATGCTGAATCGACTCCGCCCGTGCTCTGTAAACGCAACGACGGAGCCGGGATGACAGCACATCTGCTTACAACAAGACCGCCTGAGTATTTCAAGCCAGCCGTTGAGACCTGCTGCTCAGAAAAAAAGATTCCTTTCGAAATATTACCGCTCATTGACAGTGTACCTGGTCACCTGAGAGCGCAGATGGAGTGGAGATGTACGAGGTGAATGTTGTTTTCATGCCTGCGAACACAACATCCATTCCGCAGCCCGTGGACCAAGGAGTCACTTCAACTTTCAGGCCTTATTATTTAAGAAATACATCTGAAAGGTTAGAGCTGCCGTAGATAGTGTGTCCTCTGATGGGTCTGGGCAAAGTAAACTGGAAACCTTCTGGAAAGGGTTCACTGTTCTAGATAACATTAAGAATATCCCTGATTCACAGGAGAGGTCAAAACAGCATTGTTAACAGAGCGTGGAGGAGGTTGATTCCAACCCTCATGGAGGACTTGGAGAGGGTGCAAGACTTCAGTGGAGGAAGTAGCTGCAGATGGGGTGGGAACAGCAAGAGAACTAGAAGTAGACGTGGAGCCTGAAGATGGGACTGAATTGCTAGAAACTCATGATAAAACTTGAACCGACGAGGAGTTGCTTCTCGTGGATGAGCAAAGGTGGTGGTGTCTGGAGATGGAAACTACTCCTGGTGAGGACGCTGTGAAGACTGTTGACACGACGACAGAGCGTTCAGAACGTCCCACACACTTAGTCGATAAAGCAGCAGCAGGGCTCGAGAGGACAGACTCCAATTTTGAAAGAAGTTCTGCTGTGGGTAAAATGCTATCAAACACCATCGCCTGCTACAGAGAAGTCGTTCGTGAAAGGGACGACCATTGACGTGGCAAACGTCGTGTTGTCTTATTTTAAGAAACTGCCATAGCCTTCCCAACCTTCAGCGACCACCACCCCGAATGGTCAGCAGCAAGACCCTCCACCAGCAAAAAGAGGACTCGCTGAAAGCTCAGTTGATGGTTAGCTTTTTTTAGCAATAAAGTGTTTTTAAGCTGAGATATATAAATTTGCTTAGACATAATGCTGTTGCACACTTAATGGATTATGTGTAGTGTAAATACAACTTTTATGTGCACTAGAAAACCAAAAAATTCATTCTCCTCGCTTTATTGTGATTTTTGCTTTATTGTGGTGTTCTGGAACCGAACCAGCAGTATCTTCACAGTATGCCTGTAACCTAAAGTTTAGGTAAAGAGTAAGTTTCATTTGCCTACACCATGTATGTGAACGAAGATAGTATTAATTAGTAAAGTAGTACAGCAGATGTCTACAGCACACCGTTATTGTGTAACAGCAAAAGCATATGAGAGCCCAATAACACAACATAGATTGTGTGGGTAAGCATCTGCCTTTACAGGCATTGAACTTTGGGTTGTTGAAAAACAGATTTCTATTAAACATTAAAATGAAGGTCTTGGGGGCACCTGGCTGTCTCTGTCAGTGGAGCATGAGACTTGACCTCAGGGTCATGAGTTTAAGCCCCACGTTGGGCATGAAGCCTACTTAAAAAGAATTAAAAAAAAAAAATGGGGGCACCGGTTGGCTCAATTGGAACAGCATGCAACTCTTGATCTCAGGGTCGTGAGTTCAAGCCCCACATTGGGTGTAGAGATTACTTAAAAATTAAAACGAGAGGCTTGAACAATATAAAGCTTCATTTCATTCTGTTAAAATCTTGAATTTTTCACTTGAAAGAATTGTTAGATGTTTCTGTTTGCTCTGGTTTGGTAGTAAAGTTGTGCTTTACAGAGTTTAAAAAGGATGCTCTGTATTATAAAATGAAACATAACTTGCTAGGAAAACTGATTTTCTAATAAAAAAATCATAAACCATTCTTTCTCAAAATATGCATCAAACACCAAGGATTTGCTAAATAATGTTCTGGATACCAGAGCTCAAGGTCTAGCAGGAGACAGATTAAAATAATTAGTAAAATATGCTTTTTTTAGTTGAAACTAAAGTTCAACACTAGTTGAAACCTAAGATGAGAGACCAGGAAAAGAAAATGCTTTTCTTTGGGCGCCTGGGCGGCTCAGTTGGTTAAGGGTCTGCCTTCAGCTCAGGTCATGATCCCAGGGTCCTGGAATCGAGCCCCATGTCGGCTTCCCTGCTCAGCGGGGAGCCTGCTTCTCCCTCTGCCCTGCTCCCCCTTCCCCTGCTTGTGCTCCCTCTCTTTCAAATAAATAAAATCATTTTTTAAATGCTTTTCTTTGAATATTATCTTTGAATACTCGTTATGCCTCAGGTTTTATTTATTTTGATTACATTTCATTGGGCTTCTTAAGGATTGAAGTGATATATTCATCAGTTAGGAGATTATCAGCCCTTATCTTCTCCCGGTTTCCTCTGCCCTTTATGGACTTGGAGTTAATACTTACAGAGCATATGCCGACCTATCTCTTCTGTTTTCCATCTCTGTCTCTGTGTACTGTTGTCTGGATAATGCCTTCTGACAGTCTTTTAATTTGGTAATTTGCTCTTCAGTTGTTTTCATGTGTTCTTAAACTGTTTGTGACGTGTATAAGAAACTGAAAGGCTTTTTTCCAAAGTGGGTTTTGCCAATTTACACTCCCACCAACAGTGTACGAGAATTCTAGTTGTTCCACAGTTGCCAGCATTTTGTGTTGTCAGTCTTTTTAATTAAAGCCTTCTTAAGGATGTGTAAAGCTATCTCATTGTGGTTTCAATTTACGTTTCCCTGGTGACCGGTGATGTTGGGCATTTTTTCATGTGCTTACTGGCCATTCGTTGGTCTTCCTCTGTGACATGTCTGTTCCATTTCTTTGCCCATTTAAAAAATAAGGTGCCTTTTTATTTTTGAGTTAGAGGTTTTTATATATTCTGCATACGGGTCCTTTGTCAGATGTATGTGTTGCATATACTTTCTCCCAAACTAGACCTTACAGACTTTTTTTTTTTTAAGATTTTATTTATTTATTGTCAGAGAGACAGCCAGTGAGAAAGGGAACACAAGCAGGAGGAGTGGGAGAGGAAGAAGCAGGCTCCCAGTGGAGCAGGCAACCCGATGTGGGGCTCAATCCCACGACCCTGGGATCACACCCTGAGCCGAAGGCAGACGCTTAATGACTGAGCCACCCAGGAGCCCCTACAGACTTATTTTTTTAATGATGTCTTAGAAGTCTTCAATTTTGATATTACCCATTGGGTTTTAATTTCAATTGTTATTACTTTTTCTTTCTGGACATCTTGGGTCTTAATCTTTTATGTATCTAAACAAAATCAGCAAAGTTATCTTATATCTGATAATTCTAGGATCTGAAGTCTTTGTGGAACTTTTTCTCCTGGTTCTTGCTCATGAGTCCTTGTTTTCATGAGTATGTTTGGCTTTGTTTTCATTTTACTTATAATCTGATTGTTTTTATTAGAAAATTGTTTGTGGAGATAATGTGAACTTTGGATGAAGGTACCATCATCCAGAGATGATTTATTTTCTTCTGCCACATGTCTGGGAGCACTACCAATCTGATTTTTTTCTAAAATAATGTTAGACATACAGAGAAGTTAGAAAAACAATATAGAAATTTTCTTGGGGTGCCTGGGTGGCTCAGTTGGTTGAGGGTCTGACTCTTGGTTTCAGCTCAGGTCACAATCTGCAGGGTCGTGAGATAGAGCCCCGTGTTGGGCTCAGCATGGAGTCAGCTTAGGATTCTCCCTCTCCCTCTGACCCTCCCCCCACATGTGCTCACACATTCTCTGTCCCTCTCTCTCAAATAAATGAATAGATAAAATATTTTTTTTTTAATTCTCATAGACCCTTCATCCAGCTTCCCTTAATGTCAACATCTTACGTATCCATAGTATAGTACAGGAGGCTAACACTGAGACAATAACGTGAACTAATCTACATACCTACTGGGATGTTGCCAGTTTTCCCACCAATGTTTATTTTCTGGCCCAGGATCCAGCTGAAGCTCCCATACTGCATGATGTTTTTTTGTTTTGTTTTGTCTCTTTCAATCTCTGACAAATTCTTAGTCTGTCTTTATTTTTCTTGAACTTGATACATTTGAAGAGCACTGACCAATTATTTTGTAAAAAAAGTCCCTCAATTTGCATTTGTCTAATGTTTTATCATGATTAGATTGAGGTTTTGCAATTTTACAGCAATAGCACAGAAGTGTAGTTGTGCCCTTCTCAGGGCATCCTATTGAGGACATGTGGTTTTATTCTTTTTACTGGTGATACTAACTTTTATCACTTGTTTAAGGTAGTGTCTGCTTGGCTTCCCCACTATGAGGTTACTATTTTTCCCTTCATAATTAATAAATCTTATGGGGAGACACTTTGAGACTGTTTCTCATCAGACTTTTGCTCGATAATTGTAGTATTCATCCTATTTCTTGCCTGCAGTGGTTATTACTGTGATGCTTGCCTAATGGTGATTTTCTGTTGTCATCATTCCTTCTACATTTATTAATTGGAATTCTTTTGTAAGAGCTGCCCATCCTGCCTCATTTATTTTGTTTATTCATTCATTTATTTATCAGTGTGAACTCATGAATATTTCTCTTATTCTGTGTGTTTTGATCCATCACTGTCGTTGTTTTATTGACCACATGGTCCTAGCCTTAGCCACTGGGAGCTCCTTCAAGTTAGCACCTGTGCCTATTCAGTTTGTCTCCATCATTTTTTGAGCACTTCCTTTCTTTCTGGCATCACAAGATATTCTAAGCTCATCTTGTATTTTTCCTGCCCAACCCTGGAATCAGACATTTCTCCAAGGAGCCTTGGTTCATTTATTAGAGAATGGCATTTAGAAACCAAGATCTGAACAGTAGTTGTGCCCCTGGGATGTTGTTACTTTGGGGCCCTCTCAGAAGACGGAGTTAGGAAATAAGGAAAATATACTAACACTGGGATGCTTGCCTAATGATGATTTTCATTAACAGACATCCATAATTATTTCTCAACCTGTCCATCTGTATAGATATTAGTACGTTCATACTGATATCTCTGATTCCAGTCCAACAGCACAGAGGTCATTCTATCCTTCTTTCTTTATTTGTATCTTATTTTCCTGCAAGCAAAAAACCTGGTTCTCATTATACATGTATTTATTTATTTGTTCAGTTCTGTTAAACATAGAGTAGGGTCAGAATCTCTTACCCATTCCTCTGTGAGAAACAAATTTTAACTACAGTGCAATACCTGTGTATAAACCTTTTCTCTTAAACCTTACAGTATACAGTCAAAAGACTATTTTCCAGTTATTTAGATTCGTTATTTTCTTCTCCACTCCCTTCCGAGTGGTTTCATTATTCATTTGTAGTATAGTTAGGTTTATTTCTTACTACTTGTATTCCATTGGTTTGTTGTAATTTGCATATGTGAAACGTTAACATAGATCTATCACCGTATTCGTCAGCTCTTTGATGCTTCAAAAAAGTCTTTTCTGGTTTACCCGGTATTTTTAGTCGTTTTCAGTAGGAGGGTCAGTCCACATACGCCATATTACTAGAAATGAAGACTTTGTAAAAGTAGTGGTGAAAGTCTTATTGTCCTCAGACCTTAAGGAAAATATAAATACATGACAAACCTCCCTTCCGAATTTTGTTTTTGAAAGCCTTTGGGAGGAATTGGCAGATGGAAGCCTAGTGAGAACAAAAAGATGATTTTAATGTTTTACATTGATGTATGATCATCTAGTAGGTGGCTATCACTATTATAAACAATCAAGAGGTTAAAAAAAAAGGTTTATCATGTAATATGCTGTCAGTAGGCTCGTGGCACCCATTAATGAATTCGAAAGTTTTTAACAATAAAACGTGGAAGATAAGAAAATACAGACCTCTGGCTAATTGGATTTTTCAGTTAAACAAAGGCTAATAATAAACCCATTTTGGTTTAAATTGGCATAGATTTTCTTTTCTAAAGCATATTCATCTCCTTTTCTGACACAGTAAAGTTGTCGATTCCGTTTCAAGTGCTACTTACCCATCATCCCAGTGACATGTATTCATTATAATTGCGAAATATGGGGAAATCCCAAATGCCTTATCATAAGGAGTCATAAAGAAGTCCTAGAATAGCTCTGCTCAGTAGAGAGAAAGTAATGTGTCCTAGATGGTACTCTGACCAAATCAGGCATATCAGGGAGAAGGAACACACAGTCAGTTTGTTTTGCCAACTTGAGGCTTAATTAATAATAACCCAAGCACTCTGATTATAAAAGGAGTTCATTTCAGATAGTTCAAGGATACATAAGTATTAGGCTTTGCAGCACTCTTTTTTTTTTTTTTTAAAGATTTTATTATTTATTTGACAGAGATAGAGACAGCCAGCGAGAGAGGGAACACAGGCAGGGGGAGTGGGAGAGGAAGAAGCAGGCTCACAGCGGAGGAGCCTGATGTGGGGCTCGATCCCGAAACTCCGGGATCACGCCCTGAGCCGAAGGCAGACGCCCAACCGCTGAGCCACCCAGGCGCCCCTGCAGCACTCTTTAACAGAACTAGAGTTATTTCTTAAATGTCTTGTGTTCTTTATCATCCAGTCTGTATGTGATGAAAGTAAAAAAGACTTAATGTTTTCAAGATAAGAATGTTAGAAATAAGTATCTAAAGATTAAAATGTTTCATAATACCCAGTGGTGGCAAGGTATTGAGAAGCCCGCATATTTGTACTCTGTTGGTGGGGATATAAACTGGTGCAATATTTTGGGGGGATTGTTTGGCGATACGTATCAAAGTGAATATGCATACCTTTTTACCTAGCAATGCTACTTTTAGGAATTTATTCACTTATAGTATATTCTCTCACAAGCACAAAGATAGTTAAGCAAGGATGTTTTCTGCAGCAATGTTTATAATAGCAAAGAATTGGAACACTCTAAATGCTCCTAAGTAGGGATTAGTTAAATAAACTAGGTTATATTCACATAACTAAACACAGACATTTGTTAAAAAGGATAAGGTAGATCTATATATTGACATGGAAAGATGTTGAAATACATGTTTGTTTGTTTGTTTGTTTGTTTGTTTGTTTTTAAAATAGTCTCCATGCCCAGGGGCGCCTGGGTGGCGCAGTCGTTAAGCGTCTGCCTTCAGCTCAGGGCGTGATCCCGGCGTTCTGCGTTCGAGCCCCACATCAGGCTCCTCTACTGGGAGCCTGCTTCTTCCTCTCCCACTCTCCCTGCTTGTCTCTCTGTCACTGGCTGTCTCTGTCACTGGCTGTCTCTGTGTCAAATAAATAAATCTTTGGGGAAAAAAAATAGTCTCCACGCCCGGAATGGAGCCCATAGTGGGGCTTGAACTCACAACCCTGAGATCAAGACCTAAGCCGAGATCAAGAGTTGAATGCTGAACTGACTGAGGCACCCACGTGCCCAAATGTATTTTTAAAGGCAAACCTTTTTGTAATATTTTAGATATGAATAGACAATTTTCTAGGGCTCACATGAAATATCTGTAATAGGAATGCTATTAAAGATCTCACTGGAGAGTGGCACTGATGACTAGGGATAAATGGGGACTGTAACTCATTTCAGTCCTTTAACTTTCAATTAAATCCTCTAATTATTTTTACTCTGAACATTTGTTACTCTTATTATGGAAAAAAAATTTTGATTTCAAAAAGCAAAGAACAAATACCTGAACTAAAATTATGCTATCTTTCCTATATTTGCCTATGATTACAGATGTCCTACTTTGCCACAGTTTTGCTACAGCTGTTACTGGCTGTTTAATCAGGCACAGTAGCCAGAACTCATCATTTTGAGAAGTCAGCTGTGTAAGTCCCTGCCATTTTCTACTGTAAGACTGAATTGGGCAGGGTGCCTGGGTGGCTCAGTTGGTTAAGTGTCTGCCTTCAGCTCAGGTCATGATCCCAGGGTCCTGGGATCCAGCCCCGCCTTGGGCTCCTTGCTCAGCGGGGAATCTGCTTCTCCCTCTCCCTTTGCCCATCCTCCCACTCATGCTCTCTCTCTCTCCCTCTCTCTCAAATAAATAAAATCTTTAAAAAAAAAGGGGGGGGACTGAATTAGGGGCACCTGGGTGGCTCAGTCAGTTAAGCACCTGACTCATGATTTTGGTTCAGGTCATGATCTCATCAGTCATGGAACTGAGCCCTGCACCAGGCTCAACACTCAGTGGGTAGTGTGCTTGAGAGTCTCTCCCTCTGCCCACGTGTGTGTGCTCCCTCTCTCTCAAATAAATAAATCTTTAAAAAAAAATAAAAGAAAACTGAATTGTCCTAATAGTACCCCATCACCACCACGATCACTAAAAAGGGTCTCAGGACCATGACTGCTGCCCCAAAACTAGAAGTAGGAAAATTTGTATCTCCAGGAGAGAGGTATGGCTCCTGAATATTTGCTGACTTTGTAATAGCTTTGAAAGGCCACCAGGAGAGCAGAACTAAATGATATGTTTGCCAAATATTTCTGTGTGTCTCCATATATTTTAGCTTAACCCACCACCTCCATGATGTTGGGCAAGTCACTGAACAGGCTGTTCTCAGTGCAAACCCAAGGAGTGAACTGTGCATATGATAGTGCCCTATAATGTACACAGGTGTTCTCAATAGCACCTTGTTTAAAACAAAAACAAAGCAGAAAAACCACTGATTCTTAGATCTTTTACCTTCTCACAATTGTCCTAAATTTGTATGCATTGTGATATTTCTTTCCTTCCTTTATTTCCCTAAACTTAGTGATTCAATTCAATCTCACAAAGTCCTGAATTAGAAATAGGGGAAAGGGCATTCCTTTAGACCTGCCCTTTTTGTGGTAGTATGGAAAAGAGGAGTGGGTCTGTAACTTGGCTAAGTGAGACTCAGGTTAAATGACGCCTATAACTTGTATACACCACACACACACACGTATCTATACAGCAGGATAGGAACTCTAACCCTAATCATGTGACTCAACTTTTTTCTTTTCCATTTTTCCATCCCTCCTCTCAGGAGCAGAGCAAGCCCCTTCAGAGAGACCACTTTTGTCCTGGCTAACTCTGCTACTTGAGGAATTCAAAAGATGGTCTGAAATTCATTATGGAGCTAGGACTGGCTTTGCAGGCTTCCTCATACTTGGATCAGAAAGCATCTAGAACATTAGAGTTATGTACAAACCTAAGAGATTATTATTTAATTTATGTGCAGAAATAGCTAATAATCATTCTGTTAGGTCTAACGATCTGAACCAGGGTCGTCTCTGAAGAAGAAGAAAATAATTTACTTAGAGCGGTGCATTAGCTAAAGCACATGGTAGTAGCTTTATCGCTTCGAGTGACGCATCCCCTCCATCACCGTAACAGGTAAATGATTGGCCACGTGGCTAGAGGTGGCTGTATGTGGTGGGGGAGCGCAGAACTGTGAAGCCAAGACCAAGGCATTGCCACTTTTTCTCAGCCTCTACCTCCTAGTCTGCAAAACAAGGCCAGCGATTCCTGCTTCGTAGGACTTTTGGATTTTCAAATAAGAGATGTAGGTTAAAAGCCTTTGTGATTAGTACCTCCCTGGGCACATCTGAGGAGTCAGACATTTAAAGGAGACACATTATAGCTTTGTGGTTAAGAGCTCAGACTCCGGAGTGAGGGCACCTGATAGGAAGAGACCATTTTTACTTCTAGGAAGATCACTTTGAGAGGAGACTGGTGTCCAAGAGCGTCTCCAATACAGCGTGCACTACACGGACCACCTTCAGTGCATCTGGGGGCCTTAGTTGTCTCACGATTCCTGGCAAGCTGGTGATATTCAGAATAAGGTCAGCTACCTGAATTACCGAGTACTTTTTGCAAATCTAAACCTATTTGAAACCTTGATGGTCACTTGAATTCAATACAGGCAATCAAATTGCAGCATATATTAGAGGGGATTTTCCTGATGACCCCTAAATTCTATTAGAAGGAATTTCAAGAGTCTTAAATAAAATTTCTTAGCATTCAAGAAGAACGAGAAAACAAAGAAAGAAAGCCTTGCTAACTTGGACTAGTTAAACTGCTAACGGTCTGGTTTTAATAGTGGGACATCGAAATAGGAAAAACTGTTTTCAAGATACAAAAAAGCATTACAGGCCTACCTCAGAGATACCGCCGGCTCCGTTCCAGGCCACCACAAAGAAGCCAGTACCACAATAAAGCGAGGAGAATGAATTTTTTGGTTTTCCAGTGCACATAAAAGTTGTATTTACACTACACATAATCCATTAAGTGTGCAACAGCATTATGTCTAAGCAAATTTATATATCTCAGCTTAAAAACACTTTATTGCTAAAAAATGCTAACCATCAACTGAGCCTTCAGCGAGTCCTCTTTTTGCTGCTGGAGGGTCTTGCCTCGATGTTGATGGTTGCTGACCATTCGGGGTGGTGGTCGCCGAAGGTTGGGGAGGCTATGGCAGTTTCTTTTTTTTTTTTTTTTTAAAGATTTTATTTATTTATTCGACGGAGATAGAAACAGCCAGCGAGAGAGGGAACACAAGCAGGGGGAGTGGGAGAGGAAGAAGCAGGCTCATAGCAGAAGAGCCTGTTGTGGGGCTCGATCCCATAACGCCGGGATCACGCCCTGAGCCGAAGGCAGATGCTTAACCGCTGTGCCACCCAGGCGCCCCGACAGTTTCTTAAAATAAGACAACACGACGTTTGCCACATCAATGGACTGTCCCTTTCATGAACGACTTCTCTGTAGCAGGCGATGGTGTTTGATAGCATTTTACCCACAGCAGAACTTCTTTCAAAATTGGAGTCTGTCCTCTCGAGCCCTGCTGCTGCTTTATCGACTAAGTGTGTGGGACGTTCTGAACGCTCTGTCGTCGTGTCAACAGTCTTCACGGCATCCTCACCAGGAGTAGTTTCCATCTCCAGACACCACCACCTTTGCTCATCCACGAGAAGCAACTCCTCGTCGGTTCAAGTTTTATCACGAGTTTCTAGCAATTCAGTCCCATCTTCAGGCTCCACGTCTACTTCTAGTTCTCTTGCTGTTCCCACCCCATCTGCAGCTACTTCCTCCACTGAAGTCTTGCACCCTCTCCAAGTCCTCCATGAGGGTTGGAATCAACCTCTTCCACGCTCTGTTAACAATGCTGTTTTGACCTCTCCTGTGAATCAGGGATATTCTTAATGTTATCTAGAACAGTGAACCCTTTCCAGAAGGTTTCCAGTTTACTTTGCCCAGACCCATCAGAGGACACACTATCTACGGCAGCTCTAACCTTTCAGATGTATTTCTTAAATAATAAGGCCTGAAAGTTGAAGTGACTCCTTGGTCCACGGGCTGCGGAATGGATGCTGCGTTCGCAGGCATGAAAACAACATTCACCTCGTACATCTCCACTCCATCTGCGCTCTCAGGTGACCAGGTACACTGTCAATGAGCGGTAATATTTCGAAAGGAATCTTTTTTTCTGAGCAGCAGGTCTCAACGGCTGGCTTGAAATACTCAGGCGGTCTTGTTGTAAGCAGATGTGCTGTCATCCCGGCTCCGTCGTTGCGTTTACAGAGCACGGGCGGAGTCGATTCAGCATCATGCTTCAGGGCCCTAGGATTTTCAGAACGGTAAGACACCAGCTGCATTAGCCAGCCCCTCACAGGAGACTCAGCCTGTCCTTTGCAGCCTGGAGGCCAGGCACTGACTTCTCCTCTCTAGCTACCAAAGTCCTACCTGGCATCTTCCTCCGATCGTAGGCTCTCCAGCGACACTGAAAATCTGTTGTTGAGTGCAGCCACCTTCACGGATGAGCTTGGCTGGCTCTTCTGGAGAACCTGGCGCAGCTTCTGCGGGAGCACCTGCTGCCTCCCCTTGCACTTCTGTGTGACGGAGATGGCTTCTTTCCTTAAACCTCGTGAGCCAGCCTCGGCTAGCTTCAGATGTTCCTTCTGCAGCCGCCTCCCCTCTCAGCCTTCACAGAATGGAAGGGAGTTGGGGCCTTGCTCTGGGCTCGGCTTTGGCTTCAGGGAGTGTTGTGCCAGCTTTGATCTTCCATCCAGACCACGCGCACTCTCTCCAGATGAGAAGAAGGCGTTTTCTTTCCTTAGCATCGTGTGTTCACCGAGTAGCACCTGTCATTTCCTTCAAGATCGCTTCCTTTGCCTCTGCCACTTGGTGAATGGTTGGCGCAAGAGGCCTAGCTTCTGGCCTCTTCTGGCTTTTGATGTGCCTTCCTCACTAAGCTTAATCACTTCTAGCTGTGGATTTAAAGTGTGAGACATGCAACTCTTCCTTTTACTTGAGCACTTAGAGGCCACTGGAGGGTTATTAACTGGCCTGATGTCAACACTGTTGCGTCTCAGGGAATGGGGGGGTCTGGGGAGGGGGCGAGAGACGGGGGAATGGCCGTCAGGAGAGCCGTGGAGCAGTCAGAACACGCTCAACGTTGATTAAGTTTGCTGTCTCTTGTGGGCATGTTTCGTGGCACCCCAAAACAACTACGTAGTAACATCAAAGATCACAGGTCACAGATGGCCAGAAGAAATAAAATAATAACGAAAAAGTTTTATGTACTGCAAGAATTACCAAAATGCAACACATGAGACACGATGTGAGCAAATGCTGTCGGCGAAATAGCACTGGTAGACTTGCTTGATGCAGGCTGCCACAAAGCTCCAATTTGGAAAAAGCTCAGTATCTGCAAAGTACAGTAAAGTGAAGTGCAGCAAAACAGGGTATGCCTGTATTGAAGTCCTAATTTGGAGACCAGACAGCCCAACCCAAAGTTTACCATTTTGATGCCATCATTTACTGAGAAGTTGGCAAGTTCCTTCATTTCCCTGAGCCTGTTCCCTCATTAGTAAATTGGGTGTGATAGGCACTGCTTTGGTTGTGACAATTGAGATAATGCACTTAAAGCATTTAGCACAATTCTTGGCACATAGTAAATACTCAGTACATATCACTAATGTTATTTTAGGCAAGGATGACTAACATTGTGTTTCTAAGTGATTAAGAAAACTAAAACAAGCTCGTGGTATCTGAAATTAAATTTAGTATAAGGAAGAAGAGGTGGTTTGGTTTTATTTTGTTGTGTGTTTTGTAACTGTTCAAAAATTAGAACTACAATCTAAGATTCTTCCATGGCCATCAATTCAGGGGAGCTACATTTGTTGAATCTATGGGACCAAAACAAAGATGGATATTGCTTATATAGCACTTGGAGATAAAAACAACTATTGATAGGCGCCTGGGAGGCTCAGTCAGTTGAGGGTCTGACTCTTGGTTTCAGCTCAGGTCGTGATCTCAGGGTCATGGGATTGAGCCCTGCGTGGGCTCTGTGCTCGGCAGGGAGTTTGCTTGGGGATTCGCTCCCTCTGTTGCTCCCCAAACCTGTGCTCAGTCTCTCTCTAAAATAAATACATCTTTTTTTAAAGAAAAGTTAAAAAAAAACAACTATCGAACACGTATCTATTAATGTGAAAGCCTCACTGAACAGCTAGCCTAACGTATCAACATTATTACCGTCCCACCTCCTAACATTTCAGCACACGGTGATCTCGCCGAAGGACTCATAAAGCTTACTGACCCCTTTTCAGCCTCAAGAAAGCTCCGAGGCAGTTAATTAACCTATCCTGTGGCTCTTGTCTCTCCTGGACAGTGTTCAGGGCCCATGCACACTGGAAGCTGGGCTGGGACTCCAGGAAAAAGATTAGAGTTCAAATCTTATCAAGGAAGCATTCTTTCAAAATACTCTCCTTCATATTCAAGAGAAGGTGCTGATACCCTAAATGTCTTTGGTGTTTTGCTGTGTTGGAACCTTAGAAAATAAATGGGTTAGGGTGGGAAATAAGTGCCTCAGCCAATATTCCCCAGAGAATTAAAAGTTGCAAAAGATGTCCTTGAGGATTGAATGGCAAAAATCTTTTTTTTTTTTTTTAAGATTTTATTTATCTATTTGACAGACAGCCAGCGAGAGAGGGAACACAAGCAGGGGGAGTGGGAGAGGAAGAAGCAGGCTCCCAGCAGAGCAGGAATCCTGATGCGGGGCTTGATCCCAGGACTCCAGGATCACGCCCTGAGCTGAAGGCAGATGCTTAACAACTGAGCCACCCAGGCGTCTCTGAATGGCAAAAATCTTAACAGATGTTGGGGCATCTGGCTGGCTCAGTTGGTGGAGCGTGCAGCTCTTGATGCCAGGATTATGAGTTCGACCCCCATGCTGGGTGTAGAAATTACTTAAAAATAAAATCTTTAAAAATAAATTCTTAACAGGGCGCCTGGGTGGCTCAGTCGGTTAAGCACCGTCTGCCTTCAGTTCAGGTCATGATCCTAGGGTCCTAGGATCAGGTCCCACGTAGGGCTCCCTACTCAGTGGGAAGTCCGCCTCTCCCTCTGCTCCTCTCCCGTTCTCATGCTCTCTCACTCACGTTCTTTCTCTCTCAAATAAATAAATAAAAATCTTTAAAAATTAAAAATTAAAAAAAAATCTTAACAGACATGACAGGGAACTTCAAATAGTGCCCATGTTGAATGGAAATGAGAAATGGAGACAGGGATGATTCATCTGGGCCCTGCTTGAGGAAAGAAAGAGAAAATAAAGGAGTGAGAGATTATAAAGAAATTTCTAAGAAATAAATGAGTTTCTAAGGTAGTTGGTTTATCTCTTACTCTTTTATGTAAAACACTGAGACTTTCTCTCAATTTAGTAGATGTTTGCTGAGCTTCTGCTGTGTACAAAGTAGTAATGATGATATCGAACATCTGAGAGCTTACTGTTCCTAGGCCTGTTTCCTCTGACTAGCAAAGGGGTCTTTACCGAGACAGACTCCTCCGGAGTGGAAGTAGAGATGGGGTTGGTCTTGTCTGAGCACTAGGGAGCACATGGACCGGGGGTGGGAAGCCAGCATTTCATCCTATACTCCTTACAGAGTACAGGATGCTTGGGGAACGAAAGGCAGAAAGATCTTCACAGACTCCCTTTGCACAACCTCTGAGTCCACCCTGAAGGTCTCCTCTGGTTGCAGGCATCCGAAGTTGAGAGACAGCTCTCCTTGCAAGTCCATGCCCTCAGAGAAGACTTTCGCGAGAAGAACTCGTCGACCAACCAGCACATCATCAGGCTCGAAAGCCTTCAGGCTGAGGTGAGCCTCCCCGTGTGGCGGTGCTCGGAGATGGAAGTGCTCTTCTCCGTGGAGGCGCTGCACTAGACCTGTTGGATAAGGAGTCCTCTGACCTGGGAAACAAAACCTGCTCTGTCTAAAATCTCTAAAGAGAGATGTATCTGTGAGAAACTAAACGGGGAACACTTGATTCATGTTGCACTGGGCAGCCTCTTGTCTGGAAGAAGGTTGCTCAGAGTTACTGCTCAGTGTTGAAATCATGAATGACCTACTTTTACGGAATATGTTGATTGGTCCAAAAAGATTCTTGCCAGTCCTAAATAGAAGGTGGGAAAGAGAATTTTTCCTTTCTCCATTCTCTTTAGGTCCGGTTCAGTCCACCTTAATGGGACCTATTATATTCTCACGTACAAAATGAGAGTAATAGAAGCAGCTACTTTCATAGAGGCGTCGTGTTTGAGGAGTTAATTCATGGCAAGCACTCCATGTGGAGTGTATGAGCCAGAGCTTGGCAGTCAGTGTCTATGGCCCTCAGTGGGCCAGAGGGAAAGAAAAAGCACTTAGGGGACAGCTCTGTGAGAACCCAGTTGTGGGAGGTGAGAAGAGGGGAGTCCTATCACCAGCCCCAAAGGGGGCTTTTCCCCCCTCCCCGCCTCCGTGCCTCCCCCCAAGGATTCCACCTAATCTGATCCTGAGGGCCCCTAAGCCGGTTGTCTGGACAGCAACCCTTCGGCTAAGTTACACTTGAAGGGACAGGCTAGGGCCAGAGGAATCACACCCCCATGTGGTTAAGGAATCGGTAGGTGTGGTCAGGCCCAGAGAAGCCCAGATGGCTGCTCTCCTGCTTTGGAAATGACCTGCAGATGTTTTTGCTAAAGTCTATCAATATCTTCTCTTTTCTCCTGCCTGTCGTTCCCTCCCGCTCCCCCTCCCCTGGGAATACTACTGGTGTTGAGCAGCAGGTTCTCGAAGTAAGTGGTCGGTCCTGGTGGGTGTGGCATGCCTGTCTGTGACCGCTTGTGTGCATGACTTGCCATTCAGCTGCCTTCGCCAAGCTCTGACTCCTTCGAGTTGCCTGTTTTCCTCTCCCTTCTGCTTACTATTTCAAGACCCTGTGACCCGGAGTCATTCCCAGGAATGTTAATTGGCAGATTTGGCCACAAGTTTCAGGGTGTACAGGGTGGGGTAATGGAGTGTCGATGCCTTGTTTCATCCGGTAACACTGCTGCTTTAAAAAGCCAAGCTGTGAAGTCGGTCAAGCGCGTTACTTCATGTAGCTCTGAACTTCTGAGGTTTTTTTTTTTTAAGGGGCCAGGATTATCTGTCAGAACTGTATTACCTCATGATTTCACTGAGTGGAACTTGAGAAACAAAGATTATCCATGGAAGGAAAATATAAAGGTCAGAGGGTATTTAAATGAATATCAATTGGAGTAAGAATTCCTTCACGTGGGTAACGTGCTTCAGTGTGAGGAATAGTGGCCCCATTCACAGAAGAGACCTATTCCTTTTTGTCTCTCACCCAGGTGCACACTTGAGACAGTATTTCTTTGTTTGCCCAGATACCTGATCTCTCTGGACAAAGGCCACAGACTTCATTTCCCCAGGACAGCATACTATCTGATTGATTGGTGCCCAGGGACGATCTGTGCCCTCTGAACAGAATTCTAGTGTGGAGAACGAGAACAGACAAAAAGCAGGGGGAAAGGTGGATTTCGGAGAACCTCAGACACATTACACATTCATTTCAAAATCTCCCCAGGAAAGGGTCAGAGGTTGGTCCCCCTAATGGATGGTTCTCCAAGCCAGACTGGAGAGTGGAGAACATCTTAACCATGTCAGGAGCAAGAAGCTGGTTGAGAGACGAGTCCAACAAGGAACTAATAGGTGGGAGGAGCCAGTGGGAACTGCATGCAGGACTTGGGAAGGCTTTCATGTCCCCTTGGCGGGCAGTGTCCTTGGGGTGAAGCATCGCTGGCCTTGTGGAGTGCTGGCACGGCTCCTGAGTCTACAGACCTTGAGGCCAGAAGACTTCGCCTCTTTCCTCTTTTCCTTTGTTTTCTCACTGACATCGAAGAGACTAGACAGGCTTCCTAAAAGAAGATTTATATCTCTTGAGACTGGCTAGATATGCAGTGTACAAACACACCAGCCTGTTTAATAAAAAGAGTGAAATTGCTCCTATTCAGAAATGACTTGCTCAGGCAGAAAGACACTTTGAGTAAACTCAGTTGCTCACTTGTGTCCGTGTCCTGTTGCTTCTAGGACACAGGCTCATGCAGGCACCGCTCTGTTTCTGTACCCTGCTGGCTCCCCCATTAACTTGGGGCACCAGGTCCAAACCGTGACCTCTAGAGCCGGACCTGTTAGCAGTGGGGGAAAGCACAGAAGAGAGCTGTAAAAGTATGACAAGACGGCAGTTCAAGAGGCTGTCTCAGGCATATTCCTGCGCCCATGACTTGAGAAGGAAGAATGGAACCACAAGTTGGGTTCCACTCCCCCATAAATTGTGGGGTTGAGGTGAAGTCATGGGCAGGCAAGGTGGAGTCCTTCTCTGTCTTATCTGTGGAATTTCCAGAACACTGACCTTCCCTTCCTCTGCCTGGCATCCCACATTCCACATTCCCCAAAGCTCATCTCCCACCCCTTCCCGGACAGGTTTCTAGAAGGGAGGGGCTGTCTCTTCAGCTTGGGAGTTCACAGCTGTTCTCTCAGAGATGGGCAGAGCGCTTGGGGAGACACCTGCCTTCATGTTTGGGGCTGGTCCCTCCCTTCCTGCTCAGCAGCCTGGGTGTAACTGCACACCGCCCCTGTGACTCTCCACCCTTTCAGATCAAGATGCTGTCGGATCGGAAACGGGAGCTGGAGCACCGTCTCAGTGCCACCTTAGAGGAAAATGACCTGCTCCAGGGGACTGTGGAGGAGCTACAGGACCGGGTGCTGATCCTGGAGAGGCAAGGCCAGGACAAAGACCTACAGGTACTCAGGCAGAGAAGCTGTCCTCTAGAGCCGGGCCAGATGAAAGGAGCACTTAGCTGCCCAGCCGGAAGGAAGCTGAGGGGCCGGCACCACCGTAGGGGTCAGGAGAGGGTAAAGCCGGGGTCTCTCTTTTGGCCCTGTTGTCGTTCTCCTTGGGTACTCACCAACTTGGCCAGTCTGGCTCTGGCGAAAACAAACGCATCGCTACCCACAGGTCATCCTTCCAATTTGTTCTGAGCCACTGGCCCCTGGAGCAGTTTCAGAGAGTTCTTTCTGGGCTATTAACATGACTGGAACATGAGGAGTGTCATTCTGCCTCCTAGGGCTTGTGAAATCCGCTAGAGGTTTCAGAGGGAGCCTGTGACTGTCTGTGCTTGGCTCACAGTGCTCTCTGCTGCTGCTTTCCCGGGCTGATGCCTTTAATCAGCTTGCCCGGAGCAGAAATCAAGAAGCTGCCCACTGAACACAGCAAGACTTACATTCTGCTTCAACAGTTGCTAGAAAAGGCATAGGCTGACCCTTTGTGAACCTAATTGGCCTCTTTTTCCTTCCTGAAAGAAATAGCTTCATGGCCATATTTGTCCTTATCTGAGACCTGCCACCAGTCCTCGGCTGAATCCCCGGGCTCACACTTGACAACCCCCTAAACAAAAAGATAATTGCTCCTAGCCTCCCCAGAAACAGAGTGTGACTTCTGCTACCAAGGCGGCTTTGCCGAAGTGGCCTAGGAGCACCTCGGGACAGTGGCTAAGAGTGCACACCTTCCCTTGGGCTCCCTCTGAGCGTGCCAGGCACTGGGGGAACTTACAACAGTGTCGTTTGTTTGGGGGTGGTCAGCCAAAGTGTGTGAGCACCAGGCAGGTCCCTCCCCAAAGACCAGGCCATGGCAGGCCCCACTGGGCTCAGCGGTCAGCTGTTGCAGAAAACTCTAGGACGTGGGATAAGGAAACCTCATAGGCTAACATAGCGTGTTATTGACACTGTCAGCTAAGCTCCCACCCAAGTGATTAACCTCGTTAAGGGCAAATGAGCAGTTTTCCACCCTCCGGGTTTTTTGTACCTTCAGCTTAGAACGTTGCAGGCAGTAGATCCCCCATAAATGTTGACTAGAAGATGATTCTGGCTAAAGCCTCACAGCTGTTTTCAAGATGGAAAGGAGTCAACTCATATTCTAAGGTTGACAGTGGTTAATAGTGGTGAACATTTGTATACTTCTTTACAGGGAACAGAGTGCTTTTGCATACATTCTAAAACTGAGGCTTAGAAAAAAGTGAATCATTTACCAAAGTAGTGTAGTAAGTCCTTGGTAGAATTAAAATTAGAGCCCTCCCACCTGCTTCACATGGTGCTCGGTGACGTCTAGCACATCCCTCGCCTCTGCAAGTCAGTGTCTCACCAGCATTTCTTACCCCATCAAGGCACTCACCTGAGGTTGCTGAGGTAGAGTATGGAGAGAAGGAAAAGAAATCAGAAAAATGTAGGGGCGCCTGGGTGGCCCAGTCGTTAAGGGTCTGCCTTTGGCTCAGGGCGTGATCCCAGAGTCCTGGGAGCGAGCCCCGCATCGGGCTTCCTGCTCCGCTGGGAGCCTGCTTCTTCCTCTCCCACTCCCCCTGCTTGTGTTCCCTCTCTTGCTGGCTGTCTCTCTCACTGTCAAATAAATAAATAAATAACTCATTAAAAAAAAAAGAAGAAGAAATACAGAAAAATGTGGAAATGACCCCTGGCTGAAAGACCTTTTCAGTCTAGGTTGAATTCACAAATGAGAAGTCCTTATTTCGAACCAAGAATTGGGGACCAAAGAATGGGGAAGAGCAGAACCAGTGTGCGCCATCCAGCACCTGGCTAACGCCGTGGGCTGTGCGCCCCGTGGCAGCAAGAACCCCAGGTCACACCACATTCACAGCCTCGCCATCTGCACATCCTCATTCTTCTGACTGGGCTTCCTCGGGAATGAAAGAGTGTCACTCCCCGCTTGGCCTGTATCAAGGCAGGCCTTGCACACTTCGATTTGGAGAATCTGTGTTCATGGGCTGAATTCTTTTTTTTTTTTTTTTAAGATTTTATTTATTTATTCGACAGAGATAGAGACAGCCAGCGAGAGAGGGAACACAAGCAGGGGGAGTGGGAGAGGAAGAAGCAGGCTCCCAGCGGAGGAGCCTGACGTGGGGCTCGATCCCAGAACACCGGGATCACGCCCTGAGCCGAAGGCAGACACTTAACGACTGCGCCACCCAGGCTCCCCTATGGGCTGAATTCTTATCTTTCCCACCTTTTTCAGATTCTTTTCCTTCAGCTCATATGAAATTTTCCTTAAGCTGCTGCTAGTTACCAGTGTCCTCCAGAAAGCCCTTTCTGTGGCTCAAATGGCCTGTACTGATGCAGAAATAAATTAAAATGCCAGCTTACTCAGGTGGGAGTTGAGAGGTCTAAATCAGACTTGCGAGATGTAGAGCTGGTGGCCTTGGAATGTGTATAATTCCATGATTTTAATCCCTTGTTTCAGATGAAGGATGAGAAGAAGGCCGAGTAGGCAGGGTGTCAGGCCTGCACAACCCGGCTAGCTCCTCTTGAGTCTAGTCCACTATGTGGGTGGGGTTCTACTGCCTAATGCAGATTTTTAAACCACCAATCAACTCCAGCTCTCATTTTTTTTCAAGCTGACAGTAGGTATAAAAATTATTTGTTGAATACCCAATAAATTAAAAAACCGGACATTTTGCTGAACTCTTAATACCCAGTTAAGGATTTTGTCCCTCTAAGGACCACTTAATTGCCCTATCCGAACATACCCACTGGGGCATCTTTCAGATGTGTGCAGAGGCCTTGTCCCAGAGTTTCATCAGCAGAAACATAGCCCCCACTCGGGGGGTGACCCAGGAGGCAGACGGCCTACAGTATAGACTTTGCTCTGACACTTAACATCATAGCGTCTTCGTTCCCCCCATGTGAGATGGGAGGTGCTCTCCCCCCTCTGCCAGCTTGAGGGGCATGAGTATTGTAAACTTAGCGAACTACACCAGCACAAGGCATTTGGTGTCTTCTTTATTTATATCTATATAAATATATTTAGTGTCATCTTTGTTATACAAAGCATGGTATTTCTTATTTTAGAGGTTTCTTATATTGAATAGACTCCTCTGGTTTGGTTTTTCTGCACGTGCTTGTGGATCCGTTATTGACCAGAGAGGGCAGACCTGTCCTGGTCTTTTGTTCTCTTGCTGTTATAATTAATTAAGCACCCTCGAGTGTGCATGAGTAATTGAACTAATTTTGTCCGGTGCATAAGAACTTGTACTTGTCTGTGCTGAACTTCTCCTGCTGAGATGTACGTGGAGTTGCCTAGAAAATAATTGTAAAGCATTTTGCCAACTTAGTATGCCATTTGTAATTATGCCAAATGCTTCCTAGGAATGTCTCTCTTTCTCTTTTTTTTTTTTTTTTTTTTTTTAACCCTTATTTCTTCTTTCTGAGTTTTCTCAAAACTGGGGCTGGAGGAGTTCCCACTGGACCAGCAGGTATTGCTGATCCATGGGTACCGTGCAGACAGAGCAGGCTTGCCCGTTCCCTTTTTCATTCTCCGAGCAGCCAGGCTCCAGACTCTTCCTAGTATGGGGGCATCGGATCACTGGCACCACTGTCTGATACTGACCAGCAGAGGCAAGGCCGTAGGGCACCTAAAGGATGGGCTGGAGACTCCGCAAGGCCGCCTGCCCCATTCAGGAGAGCTACAGAGCTCGGAGCTGCTACCCACTGCTGCTCAGTGTCTGGATCTCGGCAGGAGCCACAAGTCTATCTGGCCAGCAGTCTGGAACAGACAGAACTGTGGCTGCTCTATTCTTAATGAACAGGGGTGACCCCAGAAATCCTGTGTTATGAAAGAATAAATCAGTTAAATTTAAATCCCAGGAAATTCTTTCCCCCCCAACCCCCCACAGTCTTTTAAAAGGGAGGGATGGGCAGTCCACAGATAGAGGAGTAGAAAGCGTTGCTCTTGTGCGGGCGTCCTATGCGGACATGTGCATAGTGGTTAGTGTGCAGACGAAGATTCTGCAGTTAGGGTTTGTTGTGTTAACAGCTAGTGTAGTGATGGAGTGCAGTAGGAGAGTACGGCACTTAGCAGCCGTGGTGGCGTGGACATTCCCAGTAGGAAACTCACCAGGTAGTGAGGGTCTGTTCGGACTCCACAGGGAAGGGGCCCCAGAGAATGCAGAGAGGCGTGAAGTAGCGGCAGCAAGAGAGAGGGAAGGAGCCCTGGCCTGAAGGTTGGGATAGCCGCATTGCTATCCCCTCTACCACTGGCGTCCCTCTCCTTCTCTGAGCCCCCCACACTGTGGAAGCCCCTCCCAGGCCTGGGCCTTCTCTGTAAACTGTGAGGTATGACACACAAAGTAGGCAGAGACCTCTTTTCTCATGGGTTTAGGAATTCTTGGTATTTCCACCCAAATGTTATTCCAAATCCTGCTCTCAGCTTCTTTCCAAACAACATTTTACCCTTAATTTTTTTCACTAAAATACAACATACATACAGTAAAGCATACAAATCTTAAGTGGACAGCCCCGTGAATTTTTACACATGTGCACCCCTGTGTAACCACCTCCCAGACCAAGATCAAGCCCATTATCAGCACCCTACAAGGCTCCCTCTTGCACTTCCCAGTTAATAACCTGACACTTCCTCAAAAGCAGCCCTCTCTTCCACTTCCATCTCTTCTATTTCGGTGAAGTTTTAGAATTTTTTATAAATGAGTTCCATATTATATATTTTATGTCTGGCTTTTGCTTGACATGATGTCTATGAAATCCGTCCATGTTGTGGCATATAGTAGCCGTGTGTTCTTTTTCACTGATGTATAGTACTCCAGCGTGCGACTGTGTTTCTCCATTCTGTGTTGGCATTTGGATTATTTCCCATTTGTGGCTCTTAAGAATGGTGCTGCTGTGGACATCCCGTCTGTCTTGCATGCACAAACACAGCCATTTGTGGTGGATCTGCACCTCAAAGGGACCTGCTGGGTCCTGGGACAGCTGTGTATTTCACCCGTAGAAACTGCCAGTTTCCCAGTGTGGTCGTACATCTTTACTCCCAACAGCAACGAGAGTCCCGGGTGTTCCACACCCTCATTGGCACTTGGTATCATTATTATTTTGTTGTTTATTTTAGTCTTTCTGGTGAGAGTCTTAATTGTACCTTACTTTGCGTGCCTTTATGTGTGTTTATTTTTTAATATGGAGAATTTCATACAAATTCAAAAATAGAATAGTGTGATGATGCCCCATGCCCCCATTCCCAGCTAAACAAATCACTGAGCCCCAGCCAGTCCCACCCTAAGTTCGTTACATCTACTTGCTTCTCTCTTGGATTATTCTGAAGTAAATCCCAGAATTTTTATAATTTCATCTGTAAATAAAGAATGATAACTTAAAAAAAACATAGCCACAGGGGATGCCTGGGTGGCTCAGTTAGTTAAGCGTCTGCCTTCGGCTCAGGTCATGATCCTAGGTCCTGAGATTGAGCCTTGTGTTGGGCTCCCTGCTCAGCGGGGAGCCTGCTTCTCCTGCCTGTGCTACTCCCCCTGCTGTGCTTTCTCTCTCTCTCTCTCTCAAATAAAATCTTAAAAAAAACACACACATAAAAAAAGGATAGCCACAGGACTATTATATGCAAGGAAAGAAAGCAATATTATTTTCTTTTTTTTTTATTTTTAATTTTTCTGAGTAAACTCCATGCCCAACATAGGGCTCGAACTCACGACCCCAAGATCAAGAGTCACATGGTCTACTGACTGAGCCAGCCAGGGGCCCTGCAATATTTTCCTAATATCAAATAGTCAGTGTTCAAATTTTTAACTGTCTTATAAATGTCGTAATTGTTCCTTCACATTTTTACTTGAATCAAGATGGCAGTTAAAATAGGCTTATACGTTGCAGTTGGTTAATATGTCTCTTGAGTCTCTTTTAATCTATAGGTTCCCCCTTTATCTTTTCTTTTTTTCTGAAAATGTGTATGTTGAAGAAGCTGAGCCGTGTGTCCCACGGAATCTCCCAAGGCTGGAGTTTACTACCTGCATACCACTAGTGGAATCTAACGTCTTCTGTCCTCTATATTTTCCTGTAAATTGGTGGTTGGACCTAGAAGCATGGTCAGGTTTGGGATCAGTTTTTCTTGTTTGTTTTCGGTTCGGGGAAGCCTCACGGCCAACCGTTTGTTGTCTCTTCCGCAAGCTGCATCAGAGCCAGCTGGAGCTCCAGGAGGCACGGCTCTCCTACCGACAGCTGCAGGGGAAGGTGGAAGAGCTCACGGAGGAGAGGAGCCTGCAGAGCTGCGCTGCCACCAGCACGTCCCTCCTGTCCGAGATAGAACAGAGCATGGAGGCTGAGGAGCTGGAGCAGGAGAGAGAGCAGGTGCTGCTATCCTGTCGCTCTGGCATGTGCGAGGTTGCCCAAGGATTGTAGGGCAGGCCCTGGACTGCGGGAGCCTGTCCGTCCTCCTTGTGGCCCAGTGCCTACCGTTTCTGCTTCCTCCCGGCAAGGGCCTGTGGCCCTGCATCTGCGGAAGCCTAGGCTTGCTGGCCAGAGCCGTCGGGAAGCAGGCCCTGACAAAAGCCTGTCCCGGGCTCACTGTTGCCCCAGTGCCCCTTAGGAGATGCTTGTTGGCTCGTCCTCAGCCTCATACCTCTTATACTGACTGGGCTCTAGCACATTCACCATCCGTCCAAATGGCTTCTTTTCATACTATTCCTAACCACTTACTCCCCTAATCATGACTCCTATCAAAGTAACGAACTATATAAAGAAGTGCTTATATGATAAATGGGAGGGGAGTAGAGGGCTGGGAAATTAAGAATTAGGAGTCTGGATAGATGTACTGGGCCCAGAACAGGTATCAGTATTTCTTGGGACAGGTGATCTAAAAAAGAAAAACTCTTTTTCCTAGAACTAGTCTCTTGGGTGTCAGAATGTTGGGTTCCTACACTAGAAACAGACGGGCAGGTGGCAGGCTTCTCTAGAAACAGACGGGCAGGTGGCAGGCTTCTCTAGAAACAGACGGGCAGGTGGCAGGCTTCTCTAGAGTCTGTAGTCAAGAACGGTTCTTTGTGGAGCAGCTGAGACTGCAGCTCTGGGAGGCCTACTGCCAGGTTCGCTATCTCTGCTCGCACCTCCGAGGGAACGACAGTGCCGACTCAGCCGTCTCCACGGACTCCTCGATGGACGAGTCTTCAGAAACTTCATCTGCCAAGGATGTGCCGGCCGGCAGCTTGCGCATGGCCCTGAGCGAACTCAAGAGGCTGATACAGAGCATCGTGGATGGCATGGAACCCACGGTAAGCGGCCAGACCAAGAAGCTCCTCACCCCACATGAGCTGGCTGGTGGGAGGCTGAAAGCCAGCACGGGGGACGAGGCTAAACCCAGAAGGGGAACCTTGCAGAGTCTGCGAGAAGGTCGTCTGAGCCCTTATTGTCCGAGAGCGCTGTATACTGGTGACCGGCCGGAGGGGCAGAGTGTCAGGGAATGGAAATTCCAGAGTCATCTTCCCGAAGACACTGGCATACAAGTGGAGTCCTTTCTCCATGTGGTTAAATCCAGGCCATGGTGGCCTCGAGGTCAGGGGCTTTCCTTAGAAGCTTTGGATGTAGAGATTGGGATCTAAGTGCGAACTGCCAGTTTCTTTTCTGTAGCTCACTGGTCCTGGTGGTGGAGTTAGCTGCGAAGAGGCAAACTTTAAGATCCGAGCTTCTGCTAAAATGATACGAGTGAGCACGGAACGTTGAGGTCAGCAAGGGCCTTTTAGAATTCCAGATGTGGCTCCTCTCGTGGAGGAGAGGAATGTTCCTGTGGGCTTCCTGGGCAGACTAGCATTTCTTCCAGCTTCGTGACAGATTTCTGCCAGACCTACTCTCCGTTCACACCCCCGGCTCGCGGGCAGTTGTTCTCTTCAGGGCCCACCCTCCTACAGAATAGTTAGCGTCTTTCTACCCGTATTAGATGAAGTCCTGCCAGAGGGTGGGTGTTTTTACCTGGGCGTGCCACGTGGATTGGTGGAATGTGCTGTAGCTGTGGAGGCCGGGTCATGGTGGGGGATGGGAGCTGTCGGAGTGAGGTGTGCTGTTCACGCCACACAACTTCCCTCCCCTGAAGCCCAACACAAAAATAAATGTCTAGCTAATGTTTGCAGATCCAAATTGGGCAAGAGAATCTCTCTCCTCTAACCCTTTCTTTCTTCCCTCCTCTCTCTTTTTCTCCCTTTCTCTCCCTTTCTTCCCCTCCACTTCCCCACCCCATCTCCTCTCTCCTGCTCTCTTCTAAACCGACCCATCTCTCCCCCCTCTCTCTCCCACTAACATCTCACCACACCCACCCCTGCTTGCACCGTCTCTCTGGTTGGTGGCTTTCTCTTTTGCTGTCAGAGCTCCCGGAGAATTGACGATGACTCCTTAGAAGAACAGATAAGGCAGACCAGTGAGGACTCGAGAGCCCTAAGGGAACTCATGGAGGGGGAGAGGGGTAAACTGAGGCAAAGCCTAGAGGAGCTGCAGCAACTCCACAGTCAGGTGAGCACCCCCATCCTCAGTCCCGAGCAGGGAATGTGCATGTGTCCTCCAGGGTCTCTTGGGACCCTCGTGAGTTCCCTTTCCCACATCTATTTGAGAAGTGGCTCTCTGACACATCCTCAGAGGACGGTGACCTGAAGTTGAGGTAAGCTGGGCGTCTTCAAGAGAAGAAGCCAACCCTCTGGTTTAGCCTAAAGTAAAATTGTTAGGGATAAGAATAGCTGACCCTCCATTTCCTCCAGTGACATGCTGCCTTCCACAGAACCCAAATTATCCGGCGGATTCTGACAGTTTAAAGTGCCATAGCTCTCAGGACATTCAGGGATGTTTTTCCAGCAGCTTCTAAGCGGGGAAGTTGGCAAACCAAGAAGCAATTGATCTTTGCAGGCCTGTTCTCTCTTTGTCATGCCATCACCTCTGCCAGCCTGTTTTTCAGCCTTAGAAGTACTTACTGCTGCTCTTGCTCTTCCGTTCCTGTTTAATCATGATTTCACCTCTCTTGAGAATCCTGGAGAAGGGCATCTGTATTCCAATCTGAAAAGTTCTAAAGGGCTTAGGAGCAGCCCCCACCCAGAAAGGAGCTTCTAAATTCTGTCCTAGGAGATAGATAAGGCGCTTCCTTTTGACGAAGGTCATGTGTAGTGTTCTGTCCCACTTGTGGGGGACACCAAACAGGTAGCATTTTAAACCCTGCCCCCACCCAACTTGCCCCCTTCCTCCCTCGTGCACAGCCGGTCATCCCTTCCTGCCGCACCAGATCTCTGAGAGATGGAAGTTAAGCCTGGCTTTTGCTTCAGTCGGTATTTCTTAAATTTAAAGGACCTTATAGAAATAAACTCCTTTTGGGGGTCATACCCATTGGACATTCTAATATAATTCTCTTGAAAGATATTGGGAGACCCTCCTGCATCTATAGCTGTACTCTTCTTTCTGGGAGTGAGCAGATAGCGAAGACTGAAAGATGCTGTTGAAAGCCGTAGCTTGTTTCTGGCTGAGTGGGATGGGGCAGCCAGAGACACTCTCGTGCCTGAAACCTGAGTCCCTCAGGTGGTCGTTTGGCCAGGGAGCAGTTCAGACACCAGCACAGGTCTTCAAACTGTAAGAACCAAAACAGAACAAAGAGGACCTAAAAGTTCCTTGGGTAAATAAGAGTTTTATTTACTTTAAAGCCTGCTTAAATTTTGGTAGGGGTGCTTCTTTTTTTTTTTTTTTTTTTTTTAAAGATTTTATTTATTTATGTGACAGAGAGACAGCCAGCGAGAGAGGGAACACAGCAGGGGGAGTGGGAGAGGAAGAAGCAGGCTCACAGCGGAAGAGCCTGATGTGGGACTCGATCCCGGATCGCCAGGATCACGCCCTGAGCCGAAGGCAGACGCTTTAACGACTGCGCTACCCAGGCGCCCTGGTAGGGGTGCTTCTTATCAGCTCTTTGGTATTGGCTGATTGGCTTTTTTTTGTTGCCTCTCAGAATAGCAGAACTAGAAGCGGCTGGGGCATTACTGAGAAGCAAGAGCAAGGCACAGGTCGCTGAGCGTCTGGACGCAGCCCTTCTGGAGCCTGTCTCCACCACAGGATTCTCCTTAACAGTTCAGCTGATAAGTGGTTGATGCCAGTTCCTGCAGGTTCCCTCTCAGATAGCTCAGCAAGCAGATAGTTCTGCCTAGTCCCATGGGGAGTAGAATTGGGCCTCCTGAGTGGGTCATCTCTTCCCACTCTTCCTAAAAGCTTAGACAAAGCAGCAGATCTCTCCGCCAAACTGCATCCATCCAGAACCATCCTGGGGGAGTAACACTGACCTCCCAAGGCAGTGGGTAGGATGCAGATTGAATTGCAGCGGGCCGGTGGGGACGTGGCTGTCAGAGCGGGCTCCGCATTCTCCATGCCGTCAGTGCGGCCGCTCCTGCGCGCTGCCGTGGGCCTGCACCACACTGGACCCTGAGATGCTCGGGACCGAAGTGACTGCACCTTGTGCTCCGCAGCCTCTCACAGTTGTGAGGGGGTCAGACTAGCTCTGTACCCCTGGTGGGGGAGGGGGGCAGAGCTCAGACAAGGTTATGTGAAACCAAAGTTCCAGCAGACAGCTCTAGACTAGAGTGAAACCTCATCCAAGGGCTGGTCCAGCCTCCAAGCCCACTGCTCTCCTACCCGGGAGTATTCTTTTTTCTCCTGGAAACTGAGCCGGAGGTAAAAGGTGTGGGACCTGGAGGGTGAAGTGACCAACCCCTCGGTAGCCTCTCCAAATTTTTAAATAAGAGAGAGCCCAGGTTTAATTTTAACTGATAATTATGTTTGAGACAAGAATCTATGACCAGACCTGAAGACCACCCCCACCCTTATGCTGTGGAGAGCTCCCTCCCACCGCTACTTACCCCCTCTCGTTCCCCACAGCTTTGCAGGCTCCTTCCTGGTCAGGGCTCACTGGGGTCTGGAGCAGCTGCTGGGAGGCAGGGAGGACGTTCAGAGCAATAGGAAAACCACTTATCTGGGGAGCCCCTCCACCAATTCCCAGGCCAGTAAACCAGGCTGTGGGAGGTGCAGTGAGAAATAGTCCCAGGCCTGGGGCACCTGGGTGGCTCAGTTGGTTAAGCGGTCAACTCTTGATTTCAGCTCAGGTCATAATCTCAGGGTCCTGGGGTGGAGCCCCGCGTTAGGCTCCTTGGTCAACAGGGAGTCTGCTTCTCCCTCTCCCTCTCCTTCCTTCCCCTCTCTGCTCCTCCCCCTGCTCACGTGTGCTTGCTCTCACACACTCTCAAATAAATCTAAGAGAGAGAGAGAGAGAGAAAAGAAAAGAAAAAAAAGAAAAAGAAGAAAGAAGAAAGAAAGGGAAAGAAAAGTGAACAAATAGTCCCAGTCCGTGTTTGGTTCCTTTAACTTGACTGGGGCACTAGCTGGTTACTCTAGAAGGGGCGCGACAACACGGCAGAGCAGGTGCTGGGAGCACGGAAGGCCTTCACTGCTGAGACCTTGGTGACCCCTCCTGTGTAAGATCTCACTGTGTTCTCTTTCCTCCAGCTTCCTAGCCATTGCCCTATTTCAAACCTACATTCTTTCACGCCGTGGCTTTGGTCATCACTTACCCTCCACGTGATCTGGATTGATCTTCCTGAAGCGCGGCTTGGGTATAGAACACCCTTGCAAGTTCTGGATGGACTTCCTATTGCCACATGGCGGGAACCCTCCAACTCCCGTGGCTCCACAGCCTGGCTGCATGCCGGCCATCCAGCCTTCTTCCCTATTCTTTGCGTCTCCCCTCCTTTGCTTTAGTCAATTGGACGTAGACTATGAAAGGGCGTGACGCACACTCCCTGTGCTTCCCGACATCTGGGCCTTTTCTCCGGCCCTTTGCCTCTGCCCAGAAGACTCTCCCCGGCCACCTGTACTTAATCAACCCTACTCATCCTTCAAGTTTCACTTCTTCCTTCAAACTCTTGATTCCCTTCCTCCTGGAGCCCCTGGGTCTGCTTTGTCATGGTTACCCGCCCTCACATCTCATCTTCCCAGTTAAACCTTAGACCCCCACAAGGACGAGCTTGAGGCCCGACTTCTCTGTCTTCTCTTAAAGCGTCTAGCGAGGCCTTACCTAGAGCAGGCATAAAGATCACTACCAAATGAAAGGGCCTAGACAGATGACTTCAGGATGTTTTCTTTGATCCTATCCAATCATGAGGACCCCTACTTTATGTGGGAAAAGTGGATTTAGGCGAGGCTGCAACGTAAGTCAGTGTATAAACCGGCCGGGTCAGTCCTCATGACAGCCACCAGCATCGGTCTGCACGGGTTTCGGAGAAGAAAGAGCAGAGCTTGCCACCAGGCGCCAGATGCTGAGCTCAGTCCTCGATGTCAGTTACCTCACTTGAGTCTCACAACAACTTGATGGTGGGAACTAATTATTTTTATTCCTGCTTTTTATGAAAAGTATGTGCAGCTCAAAGAAGCGAAGTCCCTTGTCATTTCTAAGGCACATAGCCTTAGAAGTGCTGGTCTCTACCTTGACCAAGTTTTCCAGACCAAAGCAAAAAGTTCTTGTAGAGTTTTTTCTGGAGCCTATTAAATGTTGGCATTTCCTGCCTCGCATGTGGTTTTATCTGTAGCTTACTCAGCTGGCAAAATCCTTGTCTGGCGCACAGCCAGCCTGCGGCCATGTTAGGGCTGATTTGGTTGGAGGAGGTCTGGCTCTCTTTCTGCCAGGTACTTTCTGGGTCTTGAGTTTCTGGCCTACCAGGGTACAGAACCTGCTAGTAAGTAGGGTGAGGCTAGGTTTCTCACCTGCTGCCTGCTTGCCTCAGGACTAGCTACACCCCATGGCCTCTGCAGGTGCCCCAACCTGTTCTTCCCTCTGGCTCATAGCCCTGCTCACCGCAGCTGTCCCCACCATGAAAGCGCAGAGCACCTGGTCCTGACGTGCCCTACCAGGCGTCTAAGAGTACAAAATCCATTGCTCCCGGTAACAACAGATTGTCCCGTATGCCTCTTCGTTGTCGGGCGTCCTCTGGTTTCTCCCGAGTGGCTCTACGCCAGGTGCTGGCAACTCTGGGGCTCAGCCTGGGGAGTCCGAAGCATCTTCGGGGAAGCTTGATCTTCAGCCTTGCTCCTGGGGTCTTTGCTCAATTTCAGTCGGTCTGAAGATGTTCAGGCCTGGGACTTGAGGAGGGGGGCACACTGAAAGGTGGCGTCTGTCCCCTTGTGGGAGGGCTCGACCTGTATGGATGGGTCCTCCCTTGGAAAAATGTCTAGTATGTGTAATATTTAACAAGAGGGCAGGGCCGGTCATCCTGACTCCTGTCTGAGCCTATTGACTGGGAAGGGGCTTCCACCCTTCCATTCATTCAACAAATACTTACTGAAAGTTCTACCAAGCAAAGTTTCTGGTTGCAAACAACGAAAACCCTCTCTGCTTAAGAAGAGAGAAACTGTATTGGAATTAAATCTAATAGCTGACGGAACCGAGTTCCAAAACAGGAAGGAGCCATGGGAAGTGGAGCCACAGAAGCGATCTGCTGTCAGTGTAATAATTTCCCCCCAGCATGTGGCTTTGCTGAACCCTTAAGAACTGCAGTCCCAGGTAGGGGGAGTGACTGGCACGTCTAGGTCACCTTTCCATGCCTGCGTGCCTAGGAAAGGAGATGTCTCTCCCCTTTGGCTTCCTTACTGGGAGGGCATCCCCTGTCTCCCACCAAGACTCATGCAACCAGGAATGTCCCTCGCATAGGAAAGCATTTGGGATGATGACTAGCCAAAAAAGACAACTGTCTACTGCACAAGCATTTTGGGATTAAGCATCACAGAGTCAGGCTCTGAAATGCACAGGTGAGCGGGGTGCGCTTCCCGCCCTTGCAGAGCTCTAGCGGTACAAGGGGTTCCTCCACAATGGGTGGGGTAAGTTGTGGTCACCAAGGGAGCCACTGGGAAGGGCCCCCTACCACCAAAGGATGACCCCCAATGAATGGGCTGTGGGGCCACTCACTGAGGCACGGAGCCCAGAAAATCTAACAGGCTTGAAGTGAAAGCTGTGAGCACCCCCTTGGGGCTGCTTGTTCTTTCTGCCTCTTTCAGGGCAGCCCCCCCCCTCCAGGCCAGCAGCAGTGGTAGCCCCACATTCATCCCTGTGGTCTCCCATCAGGTGACACTGCTGAGTGTGGAGATGACTGCACTGAAGGAGGAGAGAGACCGACTCAGAGTGACATCTGAGGACAAGGAGCCAAAGGAGCAGCTTCAGAAGGCCATCCGGGACCGCGACGAGGCCATTGCAAAGTGAGTGGGCGTGGCTTGTCGAATTTTACTTTAATTACAAGCAATGTGAGTGTGTGCTCAATTTTAAAAGTGAAATCCTACAGAAAACAACAAAAGTGAAAGCGTTTCCCTGCTACCCACCCTCGCCCCAGTCTGGTTCTTCTCCCCAGACAGGCGCTACTGTTGGAGGTCAGTGTGTGTTTCCCGCAGATCTTTTTCCTGTGCGTGTGCCCTGACCGTGCACTACAGTTGTTTGGGTTTTTTAAGTACCAATGGGATGATGCTCTACATGTCTTGTATATCTTAGCTTTCCAACTTCATTATATAGGTCTCCTTCACCTTTTTTATTTCTAGGGTTTTTTTAGGGGAGTTGTTACTTTTTATTATGGACATTTTTAAGCATACACAAAAGTAGAAAAAAATAAGATGAATCCCTACCTACCTGTCTTTTGGTTTCAACCCTAATCAGCATATGGCCGACTATTTCATCTATGTCCCTACCCAGGTCCTCCCCCTCTCGCCTAGATTGTATGGAAGCAAATCACAAGACCCCTTATCTCATCCATAAACACTCCAGTATAGATTCTACCAGATAAAGACTCTTTCTGGAAAACACACAAGCACAATACAGTTGTCACACTTGAAAAAACTTACAGTAATTTCTTATTATCATCTGGTAACCAGTTGGCCCATAAATGTCTTTTTATGATTGATTAGAATCAGCCTCCAAAGTCCACAAACCCCATTTAGTTGATATGTACATAGGTCCCCCTCCACCTTTTTTTCATACTGCATTTTTTTATCAAAGGAACTGGTCGTCTGTCTCCTAGAGTTTTTCTGTGTTCTGGGTTTGATGCAACCTCAGAGTATCATTCAACAGTTTCCTCTTACTCGTATTCCCAGTAAACTGAGTCATATTTTAATAATGTTTTGGGTTTTCTTTAGCAGAGAAGAAATGCATTCTCTTACACTCAAAAGTTTGGAAGTGCATAGGCAAAAAAAAAAAAAAAAAAAAAAAACTTGCATATTCCCCATCCCCCTTCAGATGATTTCTTTATCATGCATTTAATCTACCCTCTTCACTGTGAGGAAATAAAAAGCACTGACAATATGTCTGCTCGTGGGGCACTTTGCAACACGTTCATAACATCTGTGTCACTTCACTGCTTACAAAACACTTCATCCTTTAATCCTGCCAGCCACAGCAACAAGTAAAAATTTTTCATCCCAATTTTTACAGATGAGGAAACTGAGATACTTTCCCCAGTTCCACGGCCAGTGGCGATCACTGGCCTCCACGTCAGGTCTCTTGACCCCTGTCCCCACATCCTTTCCCCTTACCACAAGGGCTGCTTGTCAGCAAACTAAAAGGAGCCCATTTGAAACAAATTGTAAATAGATACTATATACCTTTTTAAAAAGTAGTAGGACACATTTTAATTCTGACTTTAAAATTCCCCACATCTTCCCCCTTCTCACTTCCACACACACTTGTCCTCTCGCTTCTGCTCTCTCTAATCATTTCATCATCTCCATTACTTAGTTTTACCTTTGGGTCCCCTTTCCTGTCTGGCCAGGACCTTCTGTGAAGCTGTCTGACGATTTCCAGTTCCTTTAGGAAGTGTACACAGGCTTACAAACCCGGCCCCTGGATTCCTGGTGACTCTTTGATCCGCCAGCGAACAGCACTGTAATGTTTTGGAGGGGGAGCATACTTTCATGAATAACGAAGGTTGAAATTGTGTCCTACAATTAGGGAATACAATGGTAACATTAAGGTGCTAATTGTGGAAGCCTGTTGGGAATACAAAGCGGGATGAAGTTAGAAGTAGAGAATGGCTGGTCACCTTCTCTCAGCTGGACAAGCCTACAAGGGCCGAGCATCAAGCTCTGACCGTATTCCACCCTCAGCACAGGTGGGAGAGAAAACCAGAGAAAGTACCAGGGTACAGGAGAGAAGAAGAAACCGAAGTTGTCTAGTGCCCTCCCTTAAAATAAGTGGAACCTAGCTCTGACATAGGGGGACTGGGGAGGCCAGCAAGTCTCCATGAAACCTTGAAATGCATGCCTTTACCTTCTGCCAAAGGAGGCCCGGTGAACCGCCTGGTGTCTGACCGAGCTGGTGAGCAGACGGTCCTTCCCGAGTACTCAGAATTCTGCAGGGAGGCCCTTGTCCTTCACGGACCCTACATAATAAGGGGTTAGATCACTCCAGCAGGATAGCTCTTTTTCTGTCCCTTAGAAATTAAACTCTTGGTATAATGTATTGAGACAACAGACCTAAAGAATCATTTAAATGTGGGGGAAGCACACTTTGTGTAGGACCTTAAGGGTTTTACAAGATGCTTCCATACACATCATCTCTGATTCTCCATCCTGACTGCACTTAGAATCATCTGGGGAACTCCCTGGATGCCAGGGCCCTCTCTGCAACAATTCAGTCTGAATCTCCTAGTTTTGAGGTACTTCTTAAAAGTGTCCCCTACCCCACCCCGTGATTCTAGTGCATAGTCAGGAGTGAGAACCCCCAGGAAAAGTAACTCCCTCTCTCCACTGGGCAACAAAAACCTTAAGGTGGTCTGCATCCTGCACAGTCGTGAGTTTCGGAAAAGTAACAATTTCGTCGCCTTGCAGGTAAAAGGCCCTCACTAAAAGCAAAAGTCTGGAGCTAGCAATCTGCCTCACAAAAACAAAAAGGAGTCCGTTACTAGTGGTTTCATTTAAATAAGGAATTCTTCCAGCCCTTTCGAGACATTACTTCTTAAAATTCTGATTAATACATCCATCAGCGGCCTCTGCGGCTTAGCTCTCCTGGTCTGGGGTGCGGTCCGAGGCTGGAATATGGAGGTCAGCAAGTCAGGCCCAGCTTCGGGGGTTTCGGGAAGGAAGGGGACCCCCTGTGAGCCCCGGCGACACAGCTGCCGCCGGACCTCTGCCTGGAGGCCTTGGTCAGCACATTCCGGGGTCTCCGGGCTTCTCGTGGCGCCACCTGCCGGGAGCCGCCCAGAAGCTCAGGAGGCTGCTGTGTCTCCGGAGCCAGGGGTTTGCGCGGCTGTTCCAGGCCCCGAGCGGGGGGGGGGGGGGGGGGGGGGAGGCCCGACGGGCGTCCATGGCAACCGGTGCCGCCTGAGGATTTCCGCCGGCCGCGGCCAGCCAATGGCAGCGGGCGTGACAGGGCAGCCCGAGGCATCTGAGACGCTGGCGCTCATTGGACGGCCTCTGCTCCTGTCCCTTCGACCGCAGTGCGGCAGGCGGACCGGGGTGATGCGAGCTGTCCCGACTGCTTCTCTGGGAAAGGCAGGCGGGGCGCCGTTCTGCGGCCCTGAGGTGTCAGGGGAGGTGACTCATGGATCGGACTTGAGGCCGAAGAGGAAGTGCCGGTTGCAGCGGTGGCCCCGAGGGCTTTACCCCAACTGCCCCGCCTCCCAGCCACCCTTCGCTTGCGGCTGCTGGAGTCCCTAAGGCCCTGGCCCGGCGGCCTCTATAGGCGGGTCCTCTGGCCGACCTTGGAACGTGAGCACTGCTCGCTGGCCCGTGCGTGAGGCGGTTGTAGTTGATGACGGGCTAAGTGATGCCCATTCTGGCAGCTGGGCGACTAGTGCCTCCTTGGCAGAAGCTGCTCAGTCTCCCACTTTCTATTCCCATTCCTCCACCCCTGAAAAAAATTTTCTTTTGCATTGAACAACTATGATTTAGGAATGTTGGAAGAGGCAAACACAGTAATACATGAAACATATTAAAATATGAAAATACAAAATGCAGAAGTATGTGGGAGCCCATCAGTGATCAACCAGAGAGAGCCAAGTAGACCTTGTGTATGACCTTTAAACACACATGCAGTTTTTCTTTTACAAAGCTAGTATCCTACCAGAGCTTGTCTTGTGCTTTTCTCCACTCAGCAATACATCGTATTTCCCCCTTGTCCGTGAATAATGAATATTCAACGTCATGTTGGTTACTGGCGGCTGGGTTCCGTCACATAATTTACCGCCAGTGCCCTAATTGTTGGTGACTGTGATTAGCTAGGCTGTGGTCGTCACCACTGCATGGCTACTTTTGCACACCTGTACCTTTAGGACAGATCCCTTAAGTTGGGGGGGAGGTTGCTAGTGAAAAGGAGGGGCTGGGAGGACAAGGTCCTTACCTCCCATGGGAATAGGCCTTTTGGGGGAAGGATTAGCAGCTTCTTAGTGCCCTGTGAGGACTTTGGTGTCCTCTGGGTGCCAGTCCTCCTTTATCCTCCTCCCCGAGCCCCCTCTTCATCTGTGAGATGGGGAGGACAGATAGTCCCTTCACCTACACATTGTTACAATGGTTGAGAAAATGGATGTGAACCCAAGCGGGGAACTTTCCAGCTCTCTGCAAGTAACACCCTAGTTACTGTCAATGTTCCTATTGTGAGTTTGATCAGAGCCTGTTTCCCCACCTTGTGGACTCCAGGCGCCCCAGGTAAAGAATCAGATGCCTCTGGCACAAGACATCCATGCTCACGGGGCGCCTGGGTGGCACAGTGGTTAAGCGTCTGCCTTCGGCTCAGGGCGTGATCCCGGCGTTATGGGATCGAGCCCCACATCAGGCTCTTCTGCTATGAGCCTGCTTCTTCCTCTCCCACTCCCCCTGCTTGTGTTCCCTCTCTAGCTGGCTGTCTCTATCTCTGTCAAATAAAATAAAATAAAATCTTTAAAAAAAAAAAAAATCCATGCTCAGCCTGGCTTGTCTGTTTTTAGGAAGAATGCTGTGGAGTTGGAACTCGCCAAGTGCAAGATGGACATGATGTCTCTGAACAGCCAGTTGCTGGATGCCATTCAGCAGAAACTGAACCTCTCGCAGCAGCTTGAGGCTTGGCAGGTAAAGAGAGCCCTGAGACCCAGGGTGAGGGAAGACAGGGCTCTGGGAGGAGTCGCTGAGCCCAGGCAGAGAGTAAGGAGAGTTTGTTACTAGACGTTCCCGTGCACGGGGGTGAGCAGTAACCCGCTTTCACCTGGTGAGATTCAGAGCCTGTGCTCCCCCAGCCCCCAGGAAAGAAGGCCTGAGGATGCTGTCCAGAGCAGTGAACCCCAGGCTGCGCCATTTAGGACGGTGGTGACCGCCAGGTTTGGAGCAGGGGCTTCCTTCAGCGGGTCGTCTCCGCTGTTTAAATTAGCGGGAAAGAAACAGCTGTTAACACAAAGGGCCCAAGAAGCCCTATGTGGAGGCACGAAATTCACAGCTGGATGTGTGTGGTTCCACAGCCTCTGGGCTGCCAGCAGCTGCTGCCCTTCCCTTTCTCAAAGGCCAGCTTCCTTTTTCCAAAGAGCACTACCCTGGGGGAAAATGAGTCAGTGTGTCGTCTAGGACCACCATGTTCAGAGGGCAGTCGGCCTACGCCGTCCCACCCCAGCTGAGCTCCCTACTGGCCCAGGGCTGTACTTGCTTTTTGTTAATGAGGTTCGGATCAGACAATTTCAGGATATGGGCGTAGCCATTCGTTCTCTCCCCCACCAAATACGAAGCAGACCGATGAAAAGCACCCCTGCTGGCAGGCAGGTTAGTGGTGACCATTCCTCCAAGGGCCCGGCCGGCCCAGCCGCAGGAGCACTTGCCCCCCCCCCCCCCCCCCGCCAGATGGTCCCTGGCTCCTGGGCTCTTGGCCCCACACCAGCTGGCCAGCCCCCGGCTTACCGCCCGTTCTTCTCTCTTCTCTCCCGGCTACAGTTTGCTTCCTCAGGGCTTTTTACTATCTGGCTCCTTTGGTTTCTGATCTAGTGGCCTTTCTCAGTTCCCGTATCAACAGCTTTAGTTGTACACCCCTCCTGCCTTTGAGGTGAGATCGAGCTCCCATTCCACCCACCGTGTCCTCCACTGTCATCGCCGTCCTGCCCCGCCCCCCCCCCCCGCCTTTCCGTGGCCCGCCGTGTTGTGTGTGCCGGTGTCCGGTGTCATCTCCATACAATGTGTGCCATGCCATCCCCTGCAACGCGCCTCCCGCCACCGCCACAGCCCAGGACTGGCAGGCCAGCCCATTTCTGACCGCCTCAGCTCTGGTTTCTTGGTGCTCCCTCCTCATCACTGGGCTCTTTTGCCCACAGAAGTACTGGCAGGTGTGGAATTCTGAGCGGTTCACAACTGTGTGGGTATGAAGTTCTAAGGCGATCTGTTTCGTGGGCTTACCCTGATGAATTCTAAGGTATAAAAGCTGCAGTTTGCAGTGTGCCAGCAAAAGCCCTGACACTCTGAAAGGGTTTCTTTCGGAAGGACCCTGTAAGGTTCCTAGTGTTGCGGGTAACAGATTTTATTCAGCAGGTCCTAAGCGCAGGGCGCTGTGCCCAGGATTTGGCACTAGGACCTCGGAGGTAGGGAGCGTGTCCCCTGTTTCTGTGAGGAGGAGGAGGAGAGGCGCTGGAAAGAAGCTGAGTGTGAGGAAAGAGAGGAAGGCAGGAGAGCAGGACGTGAACACAGGAGGGGGCAGGAGGTCCACACTCGCTGCTTGCTAGCTGGTGCGGGGTAAGGAAAGTCCCTTTGTTTCACACTGAAACCTACAGGGTGACAGGAGCGTGGGTGAGCGCAGGAGGTGATGGACGGGGGCGGGGGCGCCAGCCCCACTTCCTGCCCTTGTCAAGTGAGCGGCTACCCGAGCGCAGCCCTCGCTGTCCGGCGCTCAAGCAGGACCTGATCAGCTGACTCACCCCAGGGGTTAAGCCAGGGTTTGTCTTCAGCAGGGCGCCCCAGAGCCCACAGGGTTTAGGGGTGAAGGCATCAGGCAGATGCTCGTGGTGTTGCTGCTGCTGTTGACCAGACAGGGCTGTTTCTGTATCCAGAGCAGCTGCTTTCGGGCTTCGTGCCTTCGCCAGGTGGGATCTTGTGCGGAGTCGGGATCTAACCGCTGGAATGGGAGCGGACGGAGCTGCTCTGCCCAGAAGCCCCTGTGGGGTACAGCTGCTGTGCTGGGGAGAGGGGGGCATTTCCTAGTCAGCTTTACCAAGTTGGGGAAAGGTGCTACTCCAGTGAGGATGCCAGGGACATGGGCCTAAGCAGGAGCCAGGCAGGCCCTGAAGACAGTGATGCCCATGGCCTGTGCTGCAGGTGGGAACCATGCCAGCAGAAGGCTGCAGCGGGGGCTTGGTCGCCGGCAAGGGCAGGGCCAGGGGAGCCCGCGTCCTGGCCGTGCGGGGCTGCTGCTGGTACCCGGGCATCCGCGGTGCAGGCTGGTAGAACTTGAAGGAGGCCAGGGGGCAGGAGAGGCCCCCTGAGGCTAACCCTTGGAATGGAGAGCTGGCAATCAGAGGTCGCCCTAGGGCCGGGCGAGGGGTGCCAAGGGAAAGGCACACCCAGCCCTGAGGGACGCGGGAGGCAGGGCAGAGAAGGCATCACAGGCAAGGCCTGGGTGGAGACAGGGAAGTGTCAGCTTCGGCCTGCCCTTCTCTGGGCATGTAGGGACAGACCAGTGGGGGGGGTCAGCCGAGGAGCTGGTGCTAGCAAGAAGCCCCGAGCCCTGAGGAGGCGGAGGTGTCGGTGGCTCCTGTGTGTCCAGGCATCATGTCTCCACTTGCTGCTTTCTTGGTCGGCCTGACCTGGCTGCAGCCAGTTATCCATCTCATCCCATCCTCCTCCCCCAGCCTTCTGACATTTGCCACCCCTGCCCCCTCCGGCACTGGGTCAGAGCCCCGCTCAGCCCCTCTGCTCTGCCCTCTGCAGGATGACATGCACAGGGTCATTGACCGGCAGCTGATGGACACGCACCTGAAGGAACGGAGCCGACCTGCTGCCGCCCTCTCCAGGGCCCACGGCGCGGGGCGTGGGGACGAGCCCAGCACCGCCGAAGGCAAGCGGCTCTTCTCATTCTTCAGAAAAATTTAGGTCGGGAGGAGTCAGGCCAGCAAGGATGGGTGGACTAGAGGTGACTGAAACGGGGTGCGTGCGAGGGCCCAGCATACCATGCTTGCACACAAGGGCTGCCCTGGGCCAGCTCAGCGGCCACACTGCCCACCCACACTGGGACCGAGTCGTCCAGAAGGGCCCACTCGGCCTCTGATGGCTGCCCTTGACAGAGGGACAGGCAGAAGCCCTGTTCCCACTGCCAGGCCATGCCTGGCCTGGGCTTCCCCCCCAGATCTGCTGTTGAGCAGGGCTCAGGCTGCCTCCAGAGCGGCCCCTCCGGCTCTGCCGCGCAGACGCACAGGATCGCAGCCCACCCTTCTGTGGCTCCCGCGTCCCACCCCAGGCCCTGCTGCCCCTCTCTTCTGGAATGTGGGGAACAGAAGGAATGGAGGCCATCTCTGCATGCCTCAGGAGGCTGTCACGGCCCCCCTGCTGGCCTGAGCTGCAGGGGGGGCCTAGTCCTCAGGGACACCAGGTCTAAGGCTGAGCCTCCACCTCTCCCCTGGTCTCTGGCCCAGGGAGGAAGGGGAGGCGGCTCCTCCCCCACGTGCATGCACCTCTGCGGCGGGAGGCCCAGCCTTCGGGGCCCAGGCCCGGGGCTGTTCTCTTGCATTTGGCCACGATGTGCTCTCCTGAGGCTTGGCTGTCGCCATCCCGAGATCAGGAGGAAGAAGGGCCCTGCCCCCCCCCCCCCCCCCCCCCCCCGCCGCCGCCACTGTTCTCCCTCCCTGGCCTCTAGGCCAGCCGGTGTGTTCACGGGCCCTCTGCAGGCGTTAGCCATCCAGTCCTTTCCCCTTCACCGGGCCAGAGCCGGGAGGAGGTCCGCTCCTCTTCTCACGGCCCCCTGTTCCCCGCCACATACAAATTCTTGGCTCAGCCGAGTCCAGGCCACAGAATGGCCCGAGGGGTCTGCAGTCAGCCACCTCCAGCTCGAGGGCAACGTTGGCACCACAGGGTGGATGCCACCAGATACTGCCCCCCAGGCCTGCAGAAGGATGAATCCTGCAACCTGCTGCTTCTGCTCCTTCCTCGGCAGCCACTCCACCTTCTCTGCTGAGGCCCTCGCTCGGAGGCACCCCGGGCTGAGCCAGCCCGCAAGCTGCTTTACAAAGGATCATCTCCCTCCCTCACACGGGAAAAGCACAGCAGGGATGGGCGGAAAGAATGTACCTATAGATATGTACATACCACAGTGCTGTAATTTTGTACGTAGCAATCATGTAAATACATGTATGGATTTTATAATATACATATTATATATAAATCTATAAAGGCATATTTTTAGAAAAACAGCGCACCACTGCTTCTTTTGAAAATAGTCTAAGAATAAAATGAATTTCTACAGAGCTTCGTGCCTCAATCATTGGGTACCTGGAGGGCTTGTCTGGTCAGATAGATTGCAGCTTCCATTTCAGAGCCACCAGTCATGAGTCCTTCCCGCAGCTGGGAGGTCAGCTCCTCTCTTGGTACCTGGTGAGTGGATTCAGCCAGGAAGGGGGTGCCTCCCCTGGAGGGTGCAGGCATCCTGTCCAGGACCGCTCTCTGGGGACGGCCTCCACACCCACCCTGGCCCTGGGCGCCCTGCCAGCGCTCCAGTTGCCCAGCTCCCGGCAGGCCCTGCCAGCCCTGCTTCCCAAGCCTTGAGCAGGCCCTACAGCTTGGCAGGAACTTGGAGCCAGAAAGAAAGCACTGCAGGCAAAGCTTCCACCGCGTCCTTCCGGCCACGAGGAGAATAAACACGGCGCTTCCCCTGGCATCGGACCCTGTGCGCTCCCAACCTCTGCGTCCAACCAGAGGGGAAGCTCAACCTGGACCAACCTTTTGTGGAGAAAACAAACTTGGCTTCTGAAAGTGTCCCCAGGCCTCAACAGGCACCTGTGCTGGACTCAGACCAGAACAAACAAGAGCTGGATACCGTGGGTGGGAAGAAGGCAGGCCCACCCAGAGCACAGCTGGAGGAGAGGAAATAGACCCTGGAAGAAAATTTGGCAGCTTGAACCTTTATTTTTAGTATTTTTTTAAAAAGCATAATTAGAAACTTTCAATACAGAAATAATCCTAGCAAACCATTTAAAAGTTGTGTTGTTTGACAGGAATTTCACATCAGGTCCACCAGGACGTCAGTCCAGCCCTGTGAGTCCCCCACCCCCACCCCCCATTCATGCGTGTAACACTCAGTGGGACAGGCACACTGTCGTCACCAAAATCACCCCACCACTTGGGTCTGGACGTCCAGTTGCCAGAGCCATAGTGTCTTCTAGCCCAGACTGGAAGCTTCCAGGACCCCTTCCCCTTATTGCTTGGATTTGCAAGCACCGCCACACTGATGTCACGTAAATGCTCAGAGTTGAGTACGCTGCCCACCCAGGAGTCTCGCGCTCTCTGCATCCTGCCCAGGACCTATGGTCACCCAGCACAGCCCTGAGGACGGAGACCACACTTTCGCTCCTGGCCCCCAACCAGTCAGAAAATGCCTGTCGGCTGGCCCCACGGCCACCCTCGCAGCACCGCTTCCCCAGGCCCAGAGCTCCCCCACCTTTTCAGGTGGCTCCAGTGAAGGCCTGCTCACAGAGCAGCACAGGCTTTGGCAGTCCGGGGAAGTGGAGAGACAGGTCAGAAGACAGCCCTAGTTTTTGATTAAAAACCCATCAACAGTGTTAACATGGAAAATCTGCAGTGTGATCTGTGATGTGATTGTCCAATCAGGGCTTTGCCTGGAAATCGCCTAGGAAAGGAAATCTAACAAAACACATCATGGTGTTGAAATAAATTATTCCCAGGTTACGTGATCCTTTTAGGGGAAAGGAGAATGATGAAGTGTCCCAAGGGGGACAGTAATCAAGTGCAGACGACCCTGGCTTTTTCCTCCAGGGGACCAGGGTCAAAGCTGGCTGGCTCCCAGCCCCGGCTGCCATTCCTTCCCACCCGCTAAGAAATCCTCCTGCTGCCTTTGTACTAAAACAGTTCTGTCAGTGATCCCAGGCTGCCTGCCGTGGCGTCCCCACAGTCCAGCAGCGCCGGGCACCCACTCCTCACATTCAGAGGAGCCTGCTGCCACAACGGAGACCCAGGAACTCTGTGGAAAGCCCTAGGCCGACACAGATGAGGGTGGGAGGCCCGTTCTCCTTTCCCACCAAGAAACGGCCAGGACGGCGAGGCTGCTCTGCCGAGAGCCCGGCCCCACAATGACAGGAAGCCGTCCAACTTTTCTAAAAACACTGGACCCGAAGTGGGGAGGCCACAACGTTTGCTGCTGTGCCAACCAAACCTCAGGAAGAGAAAGTGTGAGGAACTTAATTCATTTGATTTGGCTTCATTTTATGTGTTAAAATAACGTTCCTCAGTGCCCCTGCAAGCCCCCACCCCTGCACAAACACACCCCTACCTTTCTGTTGGAACTGAAACAGGCTGGTATAAATTAAAAGCCACGGTTTCCCTGGGTTTGTAGTTCAGAGGCATCTAGAAGGCAGGACAAGAAGTCTGGTGACCAAAAGGCAGGAGCAAGTCTTCCTGTAAGCCAAAAGGCTAGGCCTCTAGTGGGAACCCCCAGGCCTACCTCAAGGCCGGGTTTCCCCCAGCTGCCAGAATGGTTATGGGGGCGGGGGAGGGAGGGGTGGGGAAGGAAGGGAGCTGGGCTGGGAAGAGACACAGCACAGGCCCCAGAGAGAGGGGAGACCCTACGTGCCAGGACAGAAGCCGACAGCCTGTAGGAGAGAACAAACAACATGGAAGGCCTGCTCCACCAGCCCAGGTTGGCAAAAGATGTGGCTAGAACTCGATCCTGTCTCCTCAGGAAGCCGATGGCCGGATGATGGGGCGGGGCGGGCCTATCGCAGCGGCTGGCATTACGGAGACGGAAGCCAGAGCGGGACGAGGGTGGTGCGGCTGGTTAAAGCAATATACACTATGTACAAACTCTGGTTAATCAGTCCGCTCAGCTGGCAGCGTCCTCGCCGGGCCCAGGTGCCTTGGCCAGGGGGCAGGGGCACCAGAAGGGAAGGGCAGGTTGTCCAACACCTTCTTGGCACTCAAGGGGGGAGGGGAGGAAGTGCCGACAGCGCCTCCCGATACAAAAACGTGGAGAGAATTCTTTAAATAACGGCACGAAACGGAGACTGTCCCCGAGGAGCCCCGCGGGCCTCGGGCCGGGGAGCGGCCGCAGTGCAGTCTCTGCAGCGGGCTGGGGGCGTTAGCAGCAGCGTTTCTTCCGTTTACTGTTCTTCGCGAGCTTCACCACGTCGTTCTGTTGCTGCTGCTGCTGTTTGGCTAAGTTGTCTTTCTTGGCTCGGAGGACCAGCTCTGTGATGCAGTTGAACATCTGTGAGGACGAAGGAGGCGGGGTGGGCCTCAGACCGGGCGCCAAGGCCCTGCTCCCTATTTGCTATTTCTACTCATGCGGGCTCTCTGTATGTCCTCAAACCCTTTCCAGAAGGAGCTGGTCAAAAGGGAACAACATCAAAGCCCCATAAGCTGTGTCTTAGGGAAATCAATCTCAGGGATTTTCCAGTCTTTCTTCTAAAAAGAGAGAAAGAACCTCTCCAGCTGGAATCTTCAGACAAGACAAAGGTACCCCTGCTCTGGTGATGGGCCAGAGGGACCCAGAGCCTGCCCACTCCAGGCGACGTGACTGCACGTCCTGCCTAGAACCTTCCCCAGACCCCAACCCAAGATGTCCTTGCGGTGCCAGGATCCAATGGAACTCCACCTGCCAACCCACAGTCCTCTCCTCCACTCTGCCAGGAAAGGTATCAAGCACTTGACAAAATTGGCTTCACTTACTCCTCACAACCCAGGAGGCAGGGACTCTCACCCCACCCCGATCTACAGAAGGACAGGTGCAACCTAGAAAGGTTTTAGTCACCGCCCAAGGTCACACAGAAAGACCTGTCTTGTGATCCCAGCCTGACTCTGAGGCACCTGGGCTCCATGCCACCGTGCAGTCGGGTGTCCAGGATGCAGTGGGGGATCCTGGCTTCCCTGGGCCTCAAGATTCCACACACTGTGGGGCAGGACTCACCCAAAGCTATGAGCATGGCCTGCCTGGGTTTGTGGCAAAAGGTACCACTTTTCTCCCGTAGACTCACAACTACTTCCCAGCAGGCCTAGCAGAAGGGAAGCTGCCCCTGGCCGAAAGCTCAGCTGCTCTGCGGAGGACATGTCTCCCCAGGAGCCTCTGGGGGACTCGCAGCAGGTGCCCACCTGAACTCTAGAGGCCACAGGGAAGCAACCAGGTGTCTGCAGGGAGGCCAAGGCCCCAAGGAAAGCCATGAGAGCAGGAAGAGGTTACGGGTGGGCCCAGGGAGGGCAGTGAGGCTGAAGACTGAGCGGGAACCCTGCGTGGCTGGGCTATGAGGCAGGTCTCACTGTGACTCGGCCTCTTACAAGTTGGGTGATAGCCCTCAATTTGGAACCTCAGGTCAGAGGGCTGTTGAGATATGAGCTAACACCTGCAAAGGGCCTAGCATGATGCCTGGCACCCAGGAGCCCCGAGAAACAGCAGTTACTAGGAGGTTTTCTGTCAGCCACCCGGGTGCTATGGGCCGGCTAGACATGGAGAGAGGAGGGCTGTGGCGGTGGGACAGAGTTGGGCCCCACTTCCTCCCCTGCCCCCACTTGGGCCCAGGCCTCACCTCTTCCACATTGACGTTCTCCTTGGCGCTGGTCTCAAACAACTGGATCCCCATCTGCCCTGCGAATTTGTAGGCATCTTCTGTTTCCACCACCTTCCGCTCAGGGTCGTCATTCTTATTCCCCACTTCAAGGCAAAGCAAAGTCAGTGCGGCCCTGCAGGAGCACCCCCCTGCCACCCTCCAGGCCACTGTCCCCACCCCGGTGAATCCAGCCTCACCTAATATTCGGCACACATCATCACAGTTTTGGTTGATTTCATGAAGCCACCGCTTGACGTTGACAAAGGACTCCGCACTGGTGACGTCATAAACCACGATGACCCCGTGGGTCCCTCGATAATACCTGTAGGGTCAGGATCTGTCAGAGCTTCAGCCTAGACAAGAGTAGCCCCTTCACTAAGACCGAGCCTGCCCGCGTCTGGACAGCGGGCAGGGATACGGTGATGGGCCCCATGCCGTCCTGCAAGACACCCAGCACCCCCACGCCCCAGCCGGGATGCCCAGCAACACCACTGCTCACGCTTGTCCCCAAGGCACCAGTGAAGAGGGAGCGGCCCTGAGGTGCCCAGTCGAGTTGTTTGAGTCTGCCACTAGCTGGAAACTTTTCTGAAGTTCTTGTTTTAGGTTTAAAATGCAAGTAATTTTTGTATTTGATGTCATATTATCACTGTCCTTATTTTAACATTCAAAGAATTTCTCTCTTCAAACCTCTCTTAGTAAAATGCCATTCCAAGAAGACACACCATTTGTGAAGCCCCGCCAACGTCTCATTCACTCCGCTGGGGGCAGGTGGACACCTCCCTTCCGCCCCTCTGGGCTCCTCTGTGCCGGTGGCAGAGAGCGCACGGAAACGGTGTGGGCATCCAGGCACAGCCGGGAAGAAGGGGTCCCCGGTGTGCCACCATCCAAATGTGCAGACCCTATGGCCTGAGGTCAACCAGAAGGTCTGGAAGGCAGGAGGATGTAAACATTCCCGTCCAGACGCCGCGACCCCATTCATTTACACAGTTTAGGACAGATGAAGGACGTCGACCCCACACCGCCCCCCAGGCTGAGCGCAGCCCGCGTACTTGCCGTCATGTCTGTGGGAGAACAGCTCCTCCCGCACTCGAGCCTCGGTGGGGACGGCCCGGCCAGGCTGCGCATGCCACCGTGTTCTCACGACCGGCTCATCGGCGCTCTGGCCACCTCTTCCCTTTCTAGGCCCAGTCACAGGACAAAGGCTACCCTGGCACCATCTCTGAAAGGCTGGGGGACCCCAGGAGGGTTCCTGCAGGCACCTCGGCACACCTCCTTCCTTAACTGTGAAGTGGACATCCAGGTACTTGCTCTCGGGACGGTTGCGAGGAACAGAGGAGGTAACTTATGTTTTCGTAAGGGCCAGTCAGTGGGCAACAGTCAAGGAACGCCGGCTCTTGCCCGTCATTAACATGCCTTCAGCGACAAGCTGGGGCCCCGGACACGGGTGGAAGAAAACCAAGGGACGGCGTGCGAGGCAGCGGGCAAAGGCCACCCTCCCGAGCTGGCTACCGAGGCTGCGAGCAGACGCGGTCTGTGCTGTGCGCTTGGGTCTAGCCCAGCTGGTGTCCCCCAGCCTGGCTCTGCCCCCCTCAGAAGCCTGCCAGGGCCTCCCGGGGGCCAGGGTCCCCGCCCTGGGGAGCCCGCACCGTGAGCTGGGCAGCGCCGGGCCCTCAGGAGCAGCCCGTGGTCGAGCCCCAGCAGCCGCTGTGGGGGGTGCCAGGTCATCGCCCAGCTGGGCAGGAGCGCGTGCCAGGTCCAGGGCGACAGACGACCGTCCCCGGCCAGCAAAGGTAGTGCAAGCAGAGGAACATTTCCAAGCTCTCCCGCGTTGAAGACTATTGAAAACGCCAAGAAATGCTCAAAGGGGCTTTATCAGAGAGCGACAACTCATCTGAGGACAAGATCGGGGGCTCAGAGCTCAGACGAGGGGGGCACCAGTGCTTCTGGACATCCTGTCACCACGGCCACCAGTAACCACACCCACTCACCCCTGCCCAGCTCTGTGCCCGGCATGGTGCCCAACACTTTATATCCCCTGCCCCATTGATCTTTGCAGCAACCTGGTGTGACAGACACGAGCGCCACCATTTTACCAGTGAGGACACGAGGCTACGTGGAGCAACCTGCCGAGGTCCTAGTGTCTGGGTCTGACTCCCAGTCCAGGGCCAGGTACCAAAGGGGCTTCCCTTCCTCACCATCCAACCCCTCGTTACTCACCCCTCCCCGACCTGCACCCCAGCCAGGGCGCTCAGGGGCAGCAAACCCCAGCCTCAGAGAGAGGAGAAGCAGGGTGACGACGGGGCTCCTCGTCAGGCTAACAGGGTGCAGTTCTAGTTTCTCTTTTAAAGCCCTGAATCAGAAAAGGCCATTCTACTACACCCCGACTGCCCCAATCCCTGAGAACAACTCCCGAACTCTCCCGAGACTCCTTCTTCACCAGCCACCCTCCCAGGGCGTCGCGTCTCTCCGCGGCCCTCGGCATGGCGTGCGCAGCGCCCCCTGAAGCGCAGTGGGGACCACGACGAGACGGAGCTTCCTCAGCCCCCAAGTCAGGCAAGATGGCCAGCAGGGGCCGGGCCGTGCTCCCCGGCCAGCACTGGGCCGCACCGCCCCCTTCTCGAGCACCCGACACAAACATGTACTGCCCTCCGGTAGCTGAGCGACTCCAGTGTCCCCAAAAGAACGAAGGAGGCGGCTCTCCCTCTGCCACCCTGACCTGACAGCAGCTGACCTCACGGTGGCCACAGGCTCCTCTGCACCCCAGCCCACTGCCCTGCCCAAAACCCTTTTCACGGCCACGGGCCGAGTGTTCTCGACCACCCTGAATTCCCTGAGTGGTTTTAAGCCGCAGGAGACACCAGAGCCTCTGCCTCAGCCCCAGTCCCTCAGGGTGGCGCCGGCAGAGAACAGGGCCGCGGACTGAACCAGAAGGCAAGAGCCTTGGCATCAAACGGGCCTCAATTCAACTCCTAACTAACAAACCAAACTAAGTCACTTTGCCCTCTCCGGGCCTCAATTTTCTCATCCATAGAATGGAAATAATCACAGGACTCTTTATTTGGAATTAAGTGAAACACACTAGGTAAAATCCTTAGCCACAGTCCCAGCTCAGAGTAAGGCACCTGGGGTCGGTGCCAGCCCTCCTGACCTGGACAAGAGGTCTTATTCAGGTCTGGACGCTTGGGCTGCCCATGCCATCCATCCTACCCCAAGGAGCCTCTGACCCAGTCACCCTCCTTGCTGGCAGTTGCTGAGACACGAAGGGACTCAGGCAGCTCATCAGCAAGTAGTCACAGAGAGCTGCCCCGGGCGGCCCCCAGGCCTGGGGACCCGCGGGGTCTGTGGCATCACAGGCCACGGCGCACGTGTGCTCGCCACGGCCGGCCCGATGACAGAAGCCCCTCCTGCTCAGGGGCCGCTCAGGCTCCAGCCCCTCCGACCAGGGCAGCCCACGCACTGGCCTAGCCCCTCTCCCTGCCTGGCCAGCACCCCCGGGTGCCCCCACGACACTCCCAGCCACCACCGTGGGGGCTTTTCACCCCTCAACATCCCACCACTCAGAGGTCCTGAGGAGCCTCAGGATGGGCAGCCAGCCCGGGCTCTGTCCCATTTCCACGCCGAAGGGAAGAAAGGGATCTCTGGCCAGGAAAACTCACGCACTTTCCCAAGAGCCCCCAGTCACACTGGAACTTCTGGAGGCAAAGGAGAGGCCGACCAAAGCAGCAACTACTGCAGGCCAGACACCGGCTCCTTCTCTGCACACATCACGGTGTGGAGCTCAGGCTCTGCCACTCACTGGGAGCAGGACCCCGCTCAGAAGTTCCTTCCTCTGTAAAATGGGGAAAGCAACGGCACCGACTGCAGCGAGCTCAACGAGAGCGTCTGTGTGAAGCCCAAGCAGGGCACCTGGCACAGAGGACTCGGCATTAAAGCAAATCCTAAGGAGAAACCCTCTGGGAAACTGAAGCACAGACAGTTTAGGCAACTTGCCCAAGGTCACACAGTAGAACAGAAATATAAATTCCAAGCTGTCGGTCTTCAAAGCCCTGTTCCTTCCTGGAAGCTTTTCTGTTAACAGCCCAAGAACCAAGAGCCCCTCCACAGGTCCACAGGACTCCTGCTGTCTGGGGCTCCCGGGGGGTTCCCCCATTTACAGCTAAGGACCACAGAGGTACCGCAGCAGCAAAGGAGGGCAACCCAGCGGGTGAACCAGGGTCCCAGTAAACAGCTCTGGGGAGCCAGGGGAGAGGCCTCCCGACGGCCTCCTATGTCCCAGTGCTCCTTCTGGGCCTCTCAAAAGAGAGAAGCCTCCAAGTCGGGGTAGGTGACAGGCGCCGGCACGGCCGACCGTGGCTGTCACAGCTAGGGCCAAACAACAGGAACTCACTAAGTGACCACCTAGGAAGCCACATCCTTGTTCTCCCATTTCACATACCGAGGAACTGAAGGCCAGAGGGTGAGACGATGGACTCGTCCTGTCCTGTCCTGCCAGCCCCCAGAGCCAGGGCACTCAGCCCACCTCGTCACCTCCTCCTCTCGTGCAGCACCAGCCACCGTGGCCAGCAACGAGCCCCCCTCCTGAGAGCTCGGGGGCCCACCCCGGTGACAATTCTGTGACTCGGGACACCGGCGCAGAGGGAGAGCGCCAGCGGGCCGGCCTGACTCACGTGGAGGTGATGGTGCGGAAGCGCTCCTGCCCGGCCGTGTCCCAGATCTGCAGCTTCACCTTCTCCCCGTTGATCTCCACCGTCCGGATCTTGAAATCCACTCCAATCGTGGTGATGTAGCTGCCTGCACACACACGCACGTCAGCCGGGCCCACGGGGCGCCCCCGTCGGACGTGTCCTCACCCGCACGGTGACCCTGGCCTCCGCAATCCCTCCCCGCTGGCTCTTCGTGCCCAGCACATACGAGGTCCTGGGGACACAGCCCTGAGCAAGACAGACGAGGTCCACATCCCGATGGAGGGGTGTGGAGGTAAGGGCGAGAGACAGGACACGATGAAACAAAGTGACCAAGACCACGACTTCAGGAGTGAGGAGCACCACAAAGGAAACCAAACCAGGAGGAGGCAGGGCAGGGGCCGGGCTCCCTTCATTAGAGGGGCCAGCGCGGATGTGTCAGCAGTGGCCTGAGCGCACTGGGGAGTCTGGGACACACTCTGGGTTTTTGGGGGTTTTTTCCCGTGCTACTCCCAACACTGTAAATGACCCACAATATTAACTTCGTAACACACAAGTCACAACCTGCATTTTGGAAAACACTGCTCCAGGCAGAGGAGCCAACGATAGCAAAAACAGCAATGGGGGCGGGCGGGGGGGGGAGTTGAGCACACAGTGGGAGGCAGGTAGGGGGACCGGAGGCCAGGTCTCAGGGCCTTTGTGCCATTTTCACGAGCTTGGACTTTCTCTGCTGTGTGGCAGGGCGGCACTGAAGGGTCTGACTCAGAGCCTGAGCCGCACTGTAAACAGTTCGTTGGGGATCTGTGTGAAAGATGGAGTTGAAGAGAAAATCTAGCCAATGTCCTAGTCCCGCCCAGGTTGACAAACAGCACACATGCACGCTCTGTTTGGGGCTTACTGTGTAACTCAGCGCTGCAGACAAGACCCACACACACCCAACTACACAGAGCGTATAGGAGGGGTCAAAGTTCAGGGTGGGGTGGAGCTCAGGGAAGGCTTTGGGGAGGAAGTCACATTTGGACCTAGCTCGAAAGAACAGGCACCATTTCCAAGGCCGAGAGAGGTGGGGGCAGAGCTACCAGCATCTGACGGGTGGAGCCCGGGGCACCGCTCAACATCCGGGCACGCAGAGCAGCCCCCACCCCAGGGAAGCACAGGGCCCCAGTGTTGATGGTGCCGAGCTGGAGAAACCCCGGTATAAACTCTGCTCATGCGAGACGGCCGCTGAGGTTTGCCACCCCAGGAAAGACCCTGCCGGAGACCCCAATGGGCAAGATGAACTCAGCCGTCGGGTATGGGATGGGCAGAAGCTGCCGTGATGCTTCAGGCCGGAACCAGTGACGGTCTCGACTAAGACGCTGGGGGTAGAACAGAAAGGAGACACTGTTCGGGAGACCAGAGCTGAAAGCTGCTGAGCGGGGAGCAAGAGGGACACGAGGGGGAAGAGCAGCACTCCTGAGCCTGAGAGGCTGCCCAGTAGTTACCATCCCCGAACAGAAGAGACCAGCAACAGCACCCGGCTGCTAGTTCTAGAAGGATTCCTCAGTCCAGGCACTAGGACGCGGGGCATCTCGGGTAATCCTCGCAATAACCCTCCGTGGCAGGGATGCCGAATGGTCCCGTTTCACAGACAGGCTGAGACTTAGTGGTGCCCAAGGGCACACGGGGCAGGCAACTCTTTCCGACATCATACCGTCAGTGGTGCCACAGGGCTACTGTCGGGCGAGCCCAGCTGTCTACCGAGAGGGAAGTGTTCGCCATGTAATCACTTCCTAACTGTAGCTCGCTGCTCAACCACAGCACACGAATTCCGACGACAGAGTCACGTTCGGTCCCTGATCAGAGAGGCCAAGCCAACCAGAAGCCTCTGCAATGAACCTGACATAGTCAACAAACAAAAACATGTCCAGCTTCACCAGCGATCAGGAAAATACACATTTAAGTGATAGCACTTTCTGCCTATTAGCGTACCAAAAATGAAGACTAAGACCCAGCACTGATCAGAGTTGAGAAGGGGCCCTTTCGACCCCTTCAGTGGGAGTGGCACTCAGCACGAAGCTTCTTTCAACGGCAAGTTGGCAGTTTCAAATGCATATACCCCCTGACCTAGTAACTACACTTCTATACAAGGATAAACAGACGATACATCACTTAAAATAGAAGCAGCGAGAAAGCATGCACATATCAAGAGCACTGCTGATGAACGATGCAGATCCATGCACGGCTCAGGAAAATCCACAGCCATTCAGAAGAACCAGAGGCGTGCTCGAGATGCGGAAGGATGGTCCTTGATACGCTGAGGGGAAGGCCAGTTGCCAACCCACCGCATGTAGAGTTTAAAAAAAGTCAGGAAGACACCATGCTGCACAGAGGCTCCCAGGGCACCAGAGTAGGGGCAGGTGAAGGACAGCTTTCATTCCTCACCTCATGAGTCTGCCTGTTTGACATTTTATACAGGCATGTACTAACTTGTAATATTTAACTTTTTTTTTCCTCCCTTAAATGTTGGGGCACAAAAAGTCTCTGGGTAGAAAAGGATGGGCCTATTAAAGGATTTTTTGAACAAGACAGATTAGGCAAAGGCCTGGCCAGGTAAAGGGATCTCCAACCCAGAATACTCCAGCAGCACCCCAGGGGCACACTCACCTGAGAAAGTGTTGTCTGCAAAACGTAACAGTAAACTGCTCTTGCCCACACCTGCAGGAGAGAAAGTAGGAGATGAGAGGGGGCCTGGGTGCCTCCCTCTAACCCAGTCCCTCAGGGAGACGGCACTGAAACGTTAACTCTTAAGAAGCTCAGCAGACCCATCTCCCACCTCAATGCTGCTGTTTGTCTCCCTGACCGGCCACACACCAAGAACACCTCTTCCACTCAACGTCTGACCTTTTCCTCTGTCCTGTTGTGAGAGAAGCTGCCCCAAGGCCCGTGGGGAGAGCTGAGAAAGGGGTTTGTGCCCAGGCCGTGCTGATGAGGCCCAGAGGAAGATGCCAGATGAGAGAAATAAAGCAGGGGGATGGTCAGCCGAATGATATGGGCCCCAAAGTGTGTCTAAAACCCACGGTCCCTAGAAAAGTATACACCATGTGTGGAGCTTCAGTTAGTGTGCAGCATGAGACGGGGAATTGTGGACCTGGAAGGGACCCTCGAGACCATCAAGGCCATTTTACAGGTGAGAAAACAGGCCCAGACAACACAAGCCAACTGCCAGCCATCCTCCCCCTGCTGCTGTCACTGCCAGCTGGATCGGTGAGGTGGGGCTGTCTGCCTTACACCTGTCAGCCGAGAGCTCACACGTGCTCAGACCATTTCACTTACCACGGCATCCCCAGCGCACTTGTCCCAAGAGCAAGCAAAACCCCATAAGCTTGGCTTCCCTTTACCTCAAAACGAGCAGCTCTAGCCTGTACACCTGCCCCGTCTCCCCCATCCCATCCCCTACACCTGCCAAGCCCGTGGTCGACTGGGTGAACCAACCACAGAAGGAAGGAGTCGATACACACAGAGCTGTGTGCGCGACCGGCACCTGGACGCTCCTGTAATTCCAGCTACGTCTCCGCAGAGGCGGCATCTGAGGCTGCGGGAGCTACGCAGCTGGCCTGCGGGGCTGAGATGGGCATCCAGGGCCGTCTAGTCCAGGCTCTAGAGCTCTCTCCAATACATATTGCGAGGACAGTCTTCCTGCGTCTGGTTCAGAAAGCAGAACAGAAAGACCCCGAAGGGGCTCCTGCATCTCACTCCCGTTAGCTCTGCAGCAGCAGCGCTGCCACTGCTAGACGGGAGGAGACCTTCAACCACGGTCTCAAGTGCCCCCAAGCCAAGAGCAAGTTTGTAGGAAGGAGCCCACAAGCGTTCATCAGATCCTGAGGGGGTGCTGCCTCTGGCCCCCTCCCGTGCTGTTTCTCTAAACCTAACCCACCCCAGACATCCTCTCTGGCCAGTCCTCTCGGACGCTCTCTTCTGGGGACTTCTCCAATGAGTGAGTTGTCCAGGGATACCTAGGACTTGCTTCATGAAGTGAACCCAGGGCTTCCCTTCCCAAGGACAGGGGTGCGGCTCTGAGCACACGGGTGCTGCACCCACAGTACCTGCTGCTCGGCCCCTGTGCCTGCAGTGCTCTTGCTCAGAGCCACTTCCTCATTGCCGCCTCCGCGAGGCTTCCTGCTGAGCCCAAGGAGAGCCCAGGCCCTGGGCTGGGTCTCTCACGGCGCTCTGCCCGGCGCCGACACCCCATCATGCCTGCCGGCTCCTTGGCTTCCTCCTGGAGCCTTCTGGGTCGCTTACTCAGCTAAAAGCTGTGTCTGGGCCACGAGCTGTGAGTTCCTCTAGGAAGGAGATCTTGCCTCCCTTGCCCTGGGTATTTACAGGGCTGGAGGCTGGGCCCAGCACTTAGCAGATACCAAAAAAGCACTGTTTAATGAATTTAGGACCAAACAAATGCCAATCGCACTGACAGCTATGCCATCTAATGCTATGACCACAGCATTCACAGAAGCCAAAGCAACGGCTTCTGAACTTTCAGGGGGCAGCAGAATCCTTCTTTAAAATTAAATTTTATCTGACTCCCATATATCTAAAACAGGCGTGGGGCATGTGCCTGGGTGGCTCAGTCAGTTAAGTGTCTGACTCTTGGTTTCGGCTCAGGTCACGATCTCAGGGTGAGATTGAGCCCCTTGTCGGGCTCTGCGCTGGGCATACAGCCTGCTTAGGATTCTCTCTCCCTCTCCCTCTGCCTCCCCACCGATTGCTCTCTCTAAAAAAATAAAATAAAAAATAACATAAAAAATAAAACACGTAAGGGGGGAGTTGCTCTCTCTGCCAAAAGCAAGGAAGCAGCAGTGTGCCCTCCGACTTGGCCTCTCCGAGTCCCCTGCACTCACCCCTGTGCTCTGCAGAGCTGCCGACAACCACCAGGCTGCAGAAAGACCACTACGGTCACCACAGTAACTGCTGCTCTGGGCCTGACACCAACCTCCAGCACTGCTCTTCTCTTTGAAAGGAAGAAAAACCCACCCTGAGAAATGACATCTCCTAAATATCGCTGGAAGAGGCCTCAGGAAAACAAGCTGCTTCCATTCATCCCACTGGCCTAAGGGAGGAAGTGACAGGTACCAATCTACCTTCGCCACAGCTGAAGTCAAGGGCTTCCCAAGGGCTGTACCTAGCATGAAACCCAACCAGTCCAGCCCCATCACCTTCTACCCTGCACAGAGCACAGGCAGCTAGGAGACAAGATTTATTTGGCAAACACCACACATGCCCCTCAGCCATCACCACTCTCCCCTGTCCCCTACCTCTTGGCCTACACAGATGCTCTGGTCCTCAAAAAGCCCCCACAAAAGTCCCCACCCTCAGCCCAGCTCCTCCCTTGGGCTTTGGTTAGTTCCCTCACTCGTCTGGGCTTCAGTTCTGGACTGTTGAAGACCCTTAGACCTTCGAGTAAGGCGTTCACAATTTTAATCCTGGCTCAGTCACCCATTCACTGTACAACCTCAGACAAGTCACTTCCTCTCTCTGAGCCTCAGCTCACTCATCTGTAAAGTGAAAGGCTTTAACTAGTTCTCTGACGGCCACTCCAGCCTCCAGGTTCTACGAATGAGGATGGCTGGCCCCACAGATCAGATGAAATGCTGCTACTCTTCTGAGCTGATGTCAGAAGAATATAAGACAAAGTGCAGAACCTCAGCCATAAAGAAGAGCTGCAAAAGCTGAGGGAATGTATTCCAGAAGCGTGTACAATGTGGCAGAGTGGGAAGAAGAACTCTAGATTTATAAAGAAAGAAACGAACATTCATTGAGGGCCCGCCGGGCCCGACACCAGCTGCTCACACATAACACCGATGTGCGTTAACTCCTGGCTTTGCCTGTGATGAGCTGTGTGACTTCGGGCAAGTCAGTCAGCTCCTCTGAGCCTTAGTTTCCTTATGTGACAAATCGCACAGGCAGCAGGTGAGAACCAGACGAGAGAGGCTGTGAAATCATTTAAAAAAACTTAAGAAAACCTCCCCACAAGGAGCTAGTCCCGGGTGGTGCCTGATGTCCCCTCCTCTCTCAGCTGCCACGCGCAGTCTGAGCTTCTGTAGCTACCGTCTCCCAGGCTCATTAGGGTCCAGCCCTGACTCCTGTACCTGATGCAGTTCCACGAGCTCAGCCTAAACTGGGAGCCAGCCACATAACTTAGCGCGTCTTCTCCCACACCTGACTTCTGAATGAAAAATCAATACACCAGGCAAAATGTACTGTGAGAAAGGGGACCAGAACCATCCCCTGGGTTTTACAGAGACAAGCCAACAAGCTGCATCTTCTCACAGAGTTTATGCTTTTCATTTTTGTTTTTTTTTTTTTTAAGATTTTATTTATTTATTTAACAGAGATAGAGACAGCCAGCGAGAGAGGGAACACAGCAGGGGGAGTGGGAGAGGAAGAAGCAGGCTCCCAGCGGAGGAGCCTGACGTGGGGCTCGATCCCATAACGCCGGGATCACGCCCTGAGCTGAAGGCAGACGCTTAACCACTGTGCCACCCAGGCGCCCCAATGCTTTTCATTTTTGGATATCAACACACAAGCCCTAGAGGGATAAGGACCCCTGACTGTGGTGGGCTTACTTTAACTCCAAAAGGAGAGAAATTACTCTCGTGTCGGCCCCTGGGAACAAAGGCCAGGCAGGGCTGAAATTAAATCCTGTAAAGGCGTAAGCCTCGGGACCCTGAGAAATGCCAGAGTCCATCTCCAAGGGTGAGTTTACACAGCTCATCTGGTTTTCTTTCATTCAAACCACAACGAATCCATCCTCCACCCATCTAACTCCTTCCTTGACCACAGCTACTCTGCATCTCCCTCGTTGGCCCCTAACTTTTCCCCTTACCTCTCCCTTCCACCAGTAACCACAGAAACCTCAGCCATCCTTCACCGGATCCAAACCATCAACCACATCCCAATCTAGCTTCACAGCGAGATCAAAACCCACTCACTTCCATGGCCAGCTATGGCCCAGTATCACCCAACATTCCTCCATCAGGGTCTTACAACCCCTTTGATTTGCTCCCCTTTCCTTAACAACCCATGGGCTCCACCACCAACCTGGCCTCTGCCTTCAGTCATATGGCTCCCTTGCCTACACTCAACTCAGGTCTGGTCTATAAACCCAGCATGCTCCCAAGCCTTCTTCCCCATCGTATAATCCCAGCACCTCAGCTATACTCCCATAAACCTCCCAGGGCCTGCCCCCTTGACCTCTTGCTCATCCCATAAACCTGCTTACCTGCCACACTCCAAACACCTCTAAAACCCTCCACCCTTTCCCAGAAACCAACCTGTCTTTTCTAGGAATTTAACATTGATTCATTCATTCAACAAATGTGTTTTAGGCACCTACTGGTTGCAAGGCACTGCACCAGGCCCTGAGAAGATGCAGTGCATGGAGCTAGGAGCTCTCCAAGAGTGTATACGTGATCAGAGCCCTTTTGCAATACTGGCTGACCCACCTCCAGTACCCATCTAGTATACAGTATGTAGCAGCAAACACGTACTGAGCACTCTCTACGTGCGGGCACTGTTCCCAACACTATGTGTGCATTATCTCACTGAATACTCAGCCCTGCGAGGCAGATTCTACTATTACTCCATTTTACAGATTGGGAAACGGAACAATACAGATAATAATTCAGCAGGAATGTGCCAGGCCCTGTGCGAGGTAATCCCATGAGACAGGTTCTGGGATTATCCCCAATTTACAGAGGAAGAAATTGAGGCTTACAAAGGGCACTAACAATCACATCAATAGCTAGCATCTGCCCGGGGCTGACTTTACGCCAGGCTGGGCGTTGAGCACTTTCCCAGCTTTATCTCATCAAATAATCATACCACCCAGCGAGGCAAGTCCCCACTTCACAGATGAGGGAACTGAGGCTCACAAAGGCGAAACAATTTGCCCAAGGTCACAGAGTGAGGAAGCCGACAGTTCCAGAACTCGAACCCGGGTCTCTCCAACTCCAGGCATCGCGCGACTTGACCAAGGTCACACGTGAGACAGGGGCAGGCGCGGCGAGAGGACCGGGGTGCCCCAGCCCCGACCCCCGTGCGCCCAGCCCCTCCGCTCAGAAGCCGGGTGCCCCAACCTCACCTCGAGGCCGCCCCCAGCCCCTCGGCGCGCCCCCAGGCCCGGCAGCCGCCGGGCAGCCCCGCCCCGCCCGGGCCGGCAGCTCCCCGCCCGCCTGCCCGCCCCGAGGCCCCCGCGGGCCGCGCCCGGCAGGGCCCACGCCGCCTCCGGACGCCGCGGCCCTCACCGCTGTCGCCGATGATGAGCAGCTTGAAGAGGTGGTCGTAGTCCCGGGCCATGGCGGGCGGCGGAGGCGCGCGCGGGCGGGCGGGGTCGGTGCTGGACTCGGGATCCGCAGCTCCCTCCGGGCTGCTTCGGCAGCGGCGGATCCACTTCCCGAACAAACAGCCGGAACTGACAGAAACACCTCCCTCCTCTCCCCCTCCTCCTCCTCCTCCTCTTCAGCAGCCGCCGCCGCTGCCGCCGCCTCCCTCCTTCCCGCCCCGCCCCGCCAGTGCGCAGACGCAGCGTTTGACACCGCCTTTGCGCAGCCGCAGCCGCGGCCAGCCGCGCCCTCTCCGCGCTCGCGCACCGCGCAGGCGCCCTGGCCGAGTCCCGCGGGCGCGGGCTTGCCTTCCCTGCGTCTCGTCGGCGAACGTCGCCGCAGTTGCGCGGGGCCCTGGGGGCTCGGAGAACGGGGTTGCTGTGGAACCCTGAAGGGCGTCCAGAGCGCCGGAGAAGCTCGGCGGTGGCCCGGGTCGGACTGGTGCCTTCATCTTCGAGAGCCGCGGGCGTTGCGGAGACGGAAAGACCGGCACGCAATGACCTTGGAGGCGGGGCTTACGCCGAGCTCCCGGTTTCTCGAGACCCGGGACCTGGACACTCCGCCCCCTTCCGCACGGACGCCGCCTCTGGGGTGCTGGTCCCGGGCCTGCGGACTGGACGCCCAGGCGGTCGCTGGCTGCCCAGTTTTGAGGGACACGAGTCGCCTACGGAGCGCAGCGTGAGAGGAGTGTGTCCTTTGAATCATCCTAGCCCCGTGACCCCTTGGAGCCTGAGTTGCCTCCTTGGTAAAATGGGGAGGGCAGTTTCAGAGTCAGAGCCCCGTCCACCTTGTCGCTGAGCCGATGTGAGCGTGAGCGGCAGGCACCCGGAGCCCGAAGCAGCAGCTCCCTCGGCTTCGATTTCGCACCGCCTACACAGTCAACATCCCAAAAGCGTGTGGTTAGGAAGACCTGGGCTGCCGGGAATTAAGCGGGATTGGGTTTATTATCAGCACGTTTTTTCCCCGTTTTAGAGTGAGTTCCCACCTGCCCTAAAGTCAGATGCTCCTACTGCCATTTTGAGAATTGCAGAGAATTCGAAGTTCCTTATAGCCCTGTCCCTTTCCAGTCAGGTACCTGCTGATTATTTCTACTCGTTTTATCATTTTTAGTTTGACTTTATAAAAAGTAATACTCATGGTTAAAAAACAAACTGTAGGGGCGCCTGGGTGGCTCAGTCGTTAAGCGTCTGCCTTCGGCTCAGGGCGTGATCCCAGGGTCCTGGGATCGAGCCCCACATAGGGCTCCCTGCTCCACTGGGAAGCCTGCTTCTTCCTCTCCCACTCCCCCTGCTTGTGTTCCCTCTCTCGCTGGCTATCTCTCTCTCTCTGTCAAATAAATAAATAAAATCTTTAAAAAAAACTGTACAGAAGTTTACCCCAAAGTACAAGTTACTGTTTTTCCTTCAGACCCACTCCTCCCAGGTAACCCTTGTAACAAGTTCCTGGGACACCTTAAGATGCCTAAGAAATACGTGTTGAATGAATTAATCAATGTCCTTCAGTGAATTTCTGTGCCTATGAAAACACATGTGTGAATGTTGCCTTTTCTCTTTACCAACATGCTTATGCATTGTCATTTAACAGCTGCATGGTATGGTATGCTGTCATAGGGTTATACTGTAATTTAACCACTCTGCTATTGATAGGCATTCATGTTGTTTATGACTTTTTATTGTAAACAAGGTCCCAGGAGACAACCTTGAACAGCTCATGGAGTGTCCAACTCAAATTTTGAGTTGTTTTTCCAGGAGCTAAAAATCAAGTGTGGTGATGTCAAAAGAACATGGGCTTGGAATTTGAAGGTACTGCCTGGGAGAGGAGCTAGCTGTTCTTATGACCCTTTTTTTTTTTTTTTTTAAGATTTATTTATTTATTTGAGAAAGAGAGCACTCGAGCAGGGGGAGGGGCAGAGGGAGGGAGAGAGGATTCCAGGCAGACTCCACACTGAGCGTGGAACCCATCACCCGGCTCAGTCCCAGGACCCCGAGATCATGACCTGAGCCAAAATCAAGAGATGGCTGCTCAACCAACTGAGCCATCCAGGCACCCCTCATATGACCATTTAAGAGTGTTCCTTCTTGGGGCGCCTGGGTAGCTCAGTCGGTTAAGAGGCCGACTCTTGATTTCAGCTTAGGTCATAATCTCAGGGTTATGAGACTGAGCCCCGAGTCAGGCTCTGCGCTGGGTGTGGTCTGCTTAAGAGTCTTTCCCTTGGGGCACCTGGGTGGCACAGTCATTAAGCGCCTACCTTCGGCTCAGAGCATGATCCCAGTGTTCTGGGATCAAGCCCCGCATCGGGCTCCTCCGCTGGGATCCTGCTTCTTCCTCTCCCACTCCCCCTGCTTGTGTTCCCTGTCTTGCTGGCTGTCTCTCTGTCAAATAAATAAATAAAATCTTAAAAAAAAAAAAAAAGTCTCTCCCTTTCCCTCTGCCGCTCCCCTGCCCTCCTCCCTCTCTCACTTGCTCTCTCCTAAAAAAAAAAAAAAAAAAGTGGTCCTTGGTCTAGGAAAGGTTAATGGGATCCCCTTTGATTCAGCAGTTTTAGGAAATAGAAGGGAGAAGAACGTGTCTGTGTAGCCACCAGGTAAGCACACTCGACCCTGACTGGCCAGTGAAGCAGGAGGGCCACTCCAGCTCATCTTCTCAACCTGCTCTGGAGTCAGAGAGACCTTGGTTCAAATGCCACACTCAACATGGGGCTTGAACTCACGACCCTGAGATCAAGAGTCACACGATCTACTGACTGAGCCAGCCAGGTGCCCCAAATGTTAGCTCTGAATCCTGGCTCTAGCCCTTAAAAGCTTTGAGATTTAGGATAAGTCACATCACGTCTCAGAGCCCATTTCCTCACAGAATAGTTGTGAGGATTAGAGAGGTTTGTAAATTATCTGGCACACAGAGGCATGAGATAAACAGCAACATGCTGTTAGCCACGATCATTATGCACTGACTCATTCATACTTCCAGCCATTTCCTATTGTAGACACCTGTCGCACACGTTTCCAAGGCAGCCTCCTGATACCAGGCTGCAGGATACTTTTACTCAAAAGTAGAGCAGAGGGGTGCCTGGGTGGCGCTGTGGTTAAGCATCCGACTCTCGCTTTTGGCTCAGGATGATCTCGGGGTTGTGAGATGGAACCCCAATTGGACTCTGCTCAGCTCCGTGTCTGCTTAAGTTTCTCTCTCCCTCTGCCTCTCCCCCTCCCCTGCCTCACACATGCTCCCTTGCACTCTCCCTAAAATAGATAAATGAATATTTTTTAAATATTTTATTTATTTGTCAGAGCACAAGCAGGGGGAACAGCAGGCAGAGGGAGAAGCAGGCTCCCACTGAGTAAGGACCCGGATGTGGGACTTGATCCCAGGACCCTGGGGTCATGACCTGAGCGAAAGGCAGACGCTTAACCAACTGAGCCAGCCAGGCATCCCTAGATAAATGAATCTTAAAAAAAAAAAAAAAAAAAAAAGTACAGCAGAATCAGCCATTGTGAAGACCAGATTTCTGACTTGCCTGCCTGTGTCTTCTGGAAAACAAGAGGCATTAATTAATCATTTATTCAGTAACTATTGAATGAGTGCTTACCATTTATTATATGCCACAGGTTGTAGAATAGAGTCTTTTCCCTCCAGGAGCTGACAGTCTTCTCAGAGGTAAGACATACTCATAAGGATTTAAAAATACAAGACAATGCAGTAGATAAAGCAGCTGTCAAACAAGCAGTCTAGACTTCCGAAGAAGAGAGCTATCACTTTTAGCTCAAATGATGGGGAAGATCTCATCATAAAGATCTCATGATGGAATTGGAACCTAAGAGCCTTGAATGACGGGTGTATTTAGACAGCGGCTGTCAGTCTGAGAATCATCAATTTTGGTTTGGAGGGGGAATTCCCTATGGGCCAGGATATGTGCCTGGTGTCGCCCAAATGAAATGGAGCACATTTCCTCAGAAACATCGGTAGTTTTTTAAATTTTTTTAAAAATTTTTTTGGGGGGTGGGTAAAAGGAAAGAGCATCTTAAGCAGGCTCCAAGCCCTGCATGGAGCCCAGCATGGGACTCAATCTCACGCCCCTGAGATCACAACCTGAGCTGAAATCAAGAGTTGGACACTATGCGCCGCCCAGGTGCCCCCTAAAAATACTGTTTGACAGTTCTTTAAACTACAGTTCAGTGGTGGGCTATGTTCTGGTAGGTAGGCAGGTAGGTGGGTAGAGAGAGGGAGAAGGAAACTAAAAATGTACAAAGCTGTAAACTGGGGACCCAAGGTAGGCATCCGTATGCGCCACTGGTAGGAAACCCGGTCCCACTGTTCTGAGCAGCCAGTTTACAGAGATTTTGCGGCGCCACCTGTTTGCATGGTAGAAACTACTACGGGGAGGCAGTGAAAGTTTCTGAGCAGAGAAGCAAGATCAACGTACTATTTTAGGAAAGAAGTCTGGTGCAGCATGCAGAGTGGATTTCTGCTGAGCTTTCAAGGTTACTGCTGAAGCCCAGGTGTGAGGGTGACGGCAGGAAGGTACAGATGCAAAGGACAATATGCAAACCACATCGACTAGAGAGAGCAGCATGCAAACAACAATCACGGAACTTACCTGGACACTGGATTCATTTGCTAATTCAAAAAATACTTGTGTGCCTACTAGGTGCCAGGCACTGAAGACCTAACGTGAGCTACACAAGGCCCATCCTCGTGGAGCTTACAGTACAATAGGGAAAGACGAGTCATTCCTCACGTTTGAGGGCTTCCCGTGTACCAGGCACTGACGAAGGGGAAGCATTAGCAGTAAATAAAATTTAAAAATCTCTGCTTTCACGGAGCTGACATTCTGGCAGAGAATACAAATATTGGGGCACCCTGGTGACTCAGTCTGCTAAGCATCCGACTTGTGATCTTGGCTCAGGTCTTGATCTCAGGGTTGTGAGTTCAAGCCCTGCATTGGGCTCCACACCGGGCATGGAGCCTACTTAAAAAGCATGGGTCTGAAGAAAGAGGAAGAGTGAGGGCAGCAGCATGCAGAGGTTCACCAGAACAGACAGTGACGCCATGGAGCGGGAGGGTGTGCTCCTTTTTCAAGAAGTTGGGCGGTGAATAAAAAGCAAACAGAATGATGGTGGGGAGAACAGTGGGGCTGAGTCAAGTATTTTTCAGGATCACATAAGCGAGGGACGAGCAGCTGGTAGGGAGTGAGAGTCGAGTAGTAAGTGTTGAACATGGGCTAAGGGCACTTTATCTTTTAAAGATGTATTTTTAAAGATGTTTTTATTTAGAAAGAGAGAGAGAGGGGCGCCTGGGTGGCACAGCGGTTAAGCGTCTGCCTTCGGCTCAGGGCATGATCCCGGCGTTACGGGATCGAGCCCCACATCAGGCTCCTCCGCTATGAGCCTGCTTCTTCCTCTCCCACTCCCCCTGCTTGTGTTCCCTCTCTTGCTGGCTGTCTCTATCTCTGTCGAATAAATAAATAAAATTTAAAAAAAAAAAAAAAGAGACAGAGAAAGCAGGGGGGAGAGGGAGGGAGAATCTCAAGCAGACTGAGCAAGAAGCCCAACACGGGACTCAAAACCACCACACCAAGATCATGAACTGAGCGGAAATCAAGAGGCGGAAGTTTAGCTGACTGAGCCACCCAGGCACTCCAGGCTAAGGGCCCTTTAAAGAGCTCAGCTGGCAAGGGGTTGGGAAGTGTGATATCACCAGTGGGGAGGCTAGGAGAGTAAAGGAGAGGGGACCTCAAGCCTGAGGCCTCTGCCAGTCAGCAGTGCCTCCAAGGGAGCAGTAGGAGAGATGAAGGTTGGTGCAGCAGAGGCCTGCAGGGGCTGTGAAATCGATTTCACACTGGTGAGCAATGGAATCTGAAGTTGCTGACACAGGCAGCGAGAGAGGCAGACATGCTGCGATCGTAAGCAGGTAGAAGCAGGTGGCAAGTAAGAATTGAGAACGGGCAGGGGAACTGAACACCAGGGACTTTAAAGGAGGAGTCAGGGGCGCCTGGGTGGCATAGCGGTTAAGCGTCTGCCGTCGGCTCAGGGCGTGATCCCGGCGATCTGGGATCGAGCCCCACATCAGGCTCTTCTGCTATGAGCCTGCTTCTTCCTCTCCCACTCCCCCTGCTTGTGTTCCCTCTCTCGCTGGCTGTCTCTATCTCTGTTGAATAAATAAAATCTTTAAAAAAAAAAAAAAAAAAAAAAAAAAAAAAAAAAAAAAGGAGGAGTCAAGATGGGACGCCTCCAACACGCTGATCCAAGAGGGAGGGAATAAAGGAAATTTTGATGGAAATTGGCCTTGATCCCATCCCTGCATGCCTGGTGCCATTCTGAGAGACTGCAGTGGCCTTGCCCTGCCCTCAGGTAGCCCCCAGAATTGAGTGAGCATTAAGTTCTTGCTTGCAGGGGCCATCCTGCTGTTCTCTGGGACCCGGCACGTGGCAGGCACTGGTGTCTCTGCTGCATTCAAGCGAAGTGACACAGAGAACTGGTGAGTTAGAAGGAACATCAGAAATAATACAGGTGAACTCTCTCTTGAGCTTGCGTTCTGTGAGGTGTGGGCCAAGTTTGGGGCCTGCCACCACAACATGGGGCCAACCCCCCGCCCTCTGAACCAAACACTTCAATAGGATCTCTCCCCTCTTTGAGATTAGGTCCGTAGTTTTCCAAGTGTGGCCTGGGGAGCCCAGGGCTCCCTAAGACCCTTTCAAGGGATCTGCAACCTGAAAGCAGGTTCATAATACTGAGATGTTTGTTACTTGCCTTTTCCACGCTCGCCTGCTTACGAGTGAGGTTTCTAGAGACACTACGTGACGTGATATAGCAAGACTGAATGCAGAAGCAGACATGAAAATCCAGACGTGGAAGAGACATGAAAAACGTAAAAGAATGCCGCTCTCCTCACTAAAATGCCTTGTTTTGGAAAACTGAGCTCTATTTGTTATGGTTACTTATGGTAACATGTAATGGGTTTATTATTTTTAAAAGACTACAACTGACAAAAGCTGCCCAGGTTTGAGGTCTATAGTGGTAAGTATCAATAAGTAAGAGACGGAGAAGCAAGAGCTCTTCGGGGTCCTCAATAATTGTTCAAAGTGTCAAGGGGTCCTGCGCCCACGATGTTCGAGAAATGCTGGATTAGACACTGCTGCACCCGGCTTCCCGCCGCCCTTTTTCATGGGAGTCCAAATGGTGAGAAGGATCTAATGTAGCTTCCGACCGGCTGATGCTATCTCAGCCACAGAAATGGTCTCAGAGCAGGTGACAGAGGAACGCATTCCACTGGGGGGGGGGGGGCACAGGAGGTCACACAGAAACCCCACTGAGGGGGTAATCCTTGGACCGGTTTTTCCAGTTTGCTGAGCTTCCTCAGTATCTACACCACCCTTCCAGCCAGACAGGGTGCGGGGAACCCTCCCGACAAACTGAGGGACAGCTCAGAAAGGCCGGTGAAATGACTGGGCTCCATCTCTTACGAAAAGCGAAACCCAGTCACTCACTCCACAGAACCACATGCCAACAACTTGGCTGGTTTCTTGTTGAATTCACCTTCCCAAATTATTGTTACAGAAAGGCCCTGGGGCCTGGTGACCAGAGGATCAAGAAATAGAGGTTTTGCCCAGTTCTGCAAGCCAACTGGCTCCATGACCTTAGAGATGCTCCTTTCCATCTGTATCTCAACTTTCGTCCTCCTAAAACAAGGGCCAGTCCCTTCGGGCCTCCCAGGCACCGCTCGAACAACGGTGGTGACGGGCTTTCCTGCCGGGGCACAGAGAAGACCCAGCCCGAAGCTTACACACTGCTCACGCGGTGTCACGGGTCCAAACACGGTAATCGTCACTTCTCACAAAGAATCTGATTTTAAGTTCAGGGCTTTTTACACTTCAGGCTCAAAAAGTTAACCAGGCATCTGCAGATTCTGGGTCCAGCAGGAACTCCTGAACAGGAACTCAGGGCTTGTGACACGCTGTCGCGCTAACGGTACCTGTGGCTGTCCCTTCCCATTGACATGGCTCGTTTTAACACTCATCATCCACCAAGCGAGCACGTCCCGTGTGCCCGGCCTCATGGAGTGCGTCGTCTCCCTCACTGCAGACCAGCCTGCGACTGTCCTGTCACCGTACAGATGAGGACACGTTGGCTCAGGAGAAGGGACATGCTCTGGGTCACCTGGCTTAACATCAAGCGGTGAAGTTAAGGTTCCAGGCTGCCCTCGAGTTCACACGGCTCCCCTGCAGTGCACCATACAAAGCGAAAGCGCCTCTGCGTTTCCTTATAAACCTCTCAGGACCTAGATCTTCCAGTGAGGCTTTTCCTGTTTCTTCCTATTGTTCTAATTTAGAAAGGCTTGAAGCAATTTGCCACACGTCCATACAGACTCCTACTTAGAAAAACACTCCTAACTACCGATCTTGTTTCAGAATCTGCTCTCAGTAAAATGTTGTCTCCAAATCCCTGCAGACAGAAGATCAATCCCGCAGGCCCCTTGCCCCTCTCCCAGGAGGGCATCATAGCAGGGACAGAAGGGAACTTCCCAGTAGGTTTGGTTCCTAGAAGGCATGTGAAGCACGTCATGCTCTCCCACATTTTAAAATAATCTTGATGCCCGAATTCCAGAGGTTCTCAGAGTTAGGTGAAGGGGTGAGAGGCTCAGTTTAGTTTTCCCTGGGTTAGCCAAGGGCACATCATTTTGTCACTGCCTTTCGGACACATGAAGAGAAAGATAGGAGTCTCCCCCTCGAGGATCACTGGAAGTCCTTGGGAATAACTGTCTTTTCTAAAGCCAAGTGTCCTATGAATGGGGTGAGGTACTGACCGGCCAGCACAGCACCTGGCTGGAGCCCCTGGGCCAGTGACCCAGAGCCGCTCAGCCACATACTCAGTGTCCACCACCAGGACCTGAAAGGGCTGGAGAATGGAAGAATGCTCGGGCCTAAGTAGCCAGCGCAGAAGAGCAAAGCCGAGGATATGTGCTCTGGGGACGGACTGCCACTGATGAGCCATATGACCCCAGGCGAATGACTACTCTTTCCCCTAGATTCCCTCCTCTGGAAAACAGTAACCACAGAGAACCTGCTTCATAGGCAGAGAGGATTAAATGAAAAAATGCCAAATGTCATTGGTTATAATCACTATTATAACTTTGAGAACAAGAGATTCTTAGAGCTTCCATCCCAAATCCCTCATTTTACAGATGAGAAAACTGGCCCAGAGAGGTTGGACGGCTTGCCCAAGGCGAAACAGCTCTACTCATCATCAGGGCAGAGCTTTGCTCCTCTGCTGCTGAGCGCCACTTCCTCCAGTGTTCACACAGGGCTGCTGTTTCTAGGACTGCCAGGCCTCCCCCTGGGCCGGCAGGGTCCTCTGTGCCTGCTCCACTGTCAGGCCTACAACAGCCCTTCGAGGCTCACTTCCTGGGAGCCCACGCCCCCCCCGCAGTCTCAGGGGTGCAATTCAACATGCTCTGGGAGACTCGGAGTCATCTCTGTCTGCATCAACCTCCATCCGTCCACCCTGAACGCAGAGATCTCATCCTCCTCCAGTTTCTGGAACTAGAATCTGGTGTTTTTCCTTTGGATCTTGCTTACTGAGTGTCTTCCACTTCTCAGTACATCAGGTTTCCCTCCCAGTTTCACACTGGGGGCTGAACGCCAGAGATGGACAGAAGCATCTGTTCTAAGATCCTGGAGGAAACACTGAGGACCACACCTCAGAGCCTAAAGAGCTTTCCCAGCCCGCGGCCCCCTCACACAGAAACTTCATCTGCCGCCCCATAGCCGACTGGCAGAGGTGACCATGTGTGCAGACAGCTTGCTGGACATCTGCCCCAGGCAGCTGAGAGGATGCTGATGACCATCTGAATCCCAGAAGCAGGGAACAGTTACCGTGGCTACCAAAAGCTGTACCCATTGGCTGCTCTGGCTCCGGGGACTCACTCGGCTGACCTCTCCAGCTCCCCTGCAGCCCCGGGAGTCTACGGTTACACTGAGCCAGCTGAGCCCATGCCTGCTGCAAGAAAATAGGAAGTCCTGTGATAAAGAAGGTTCGGGCATAGAAAGCAAGGATTTCATCAGAAGTATCTCAGAGGTCACCTTGTCTTACACATCAGAAGTGCTGAGTCACGGGGCTACTTTCTAGCTCTGTTGCATTAATAAGCCACGCCTTGAGTCTTTTTTGGTGCAACATTTTAGACCTTTTTACAAAATGAGTTTGCTACCACCACATTTAATTTTCCTTCCTTTTACAGCTCCAGCCAGTCATTTCGGTAGAGATTTATTCCATATTGTGACCAGGGAAAGAGCCCAGAAAAACTTGTGTCACTGGGCCCAGAGGGGCGTGCTCCAGCAGACAGGACGTGTGGATCACGAGCCTTCTAAGAACCAAGAGGAAGGAAGTCATTCATAAAGGAGGCAAATGCTGAGCCGCAGCTTTGTTTTCCTCTAGCAAGTCCTCAGACTCCAGGAATGTGGTTCGTTCTTACTCCACAGAGGGGACGGACTTCTGTTTAAAACTTGACTGCCAGCAGCTTCCCACCTTCCTGAGTCAGGACAGAGCCAGCAAGTGGCTAACTCGACCCCTGCATTTTCCATACTCGGTGAGATCACGGGCCTGGCTGCACACCTCCCAAGACCTGACCTCAGGACAGAGAAGTGTGCAGATTTCTGCAAGACCTGCTAGAGCGGGAGAGATGCCCAGAAGCCAGAGCGCTGCCAACGCTCACGAGAACGGCTGCAAGCCTTGCCTTATTCCTGGTGCATGAAGCTTCCTGTTTAATGGTTGCTTGGAGATTTTAAAAAATCTGCTTATATCAAGATTAAATCAAAGCCTTTATTAAACATTCCTCCTTCAAACAACCCGCATTTGAACCAGTACCCCTCCCCGACTTGTGAACTGCCAGGGCGCCGCGTCATGTTCACCCGACAGGGGTCAGATACAATCAGGCCACACAACACTGCAAAGCCACGCCAAGACACAGAACCCCGGGCCAACCTCCACGGGTCGGTGGCCCACTCAGGATCTAGGCAGAGGCTGGTAGCACTGGCTCCTGAAGCAGAGCTCAAGCGCAGGGGAAGAGGAACTGGAGTCTGACCCCACCTGTTCCAGACCCAGCCATGCTCAGCTGCTCAGCTCCTGGCTACCATTTGGTGAGGCTCACGCATGTGCTTTTTCGTCTCTTCTCCAAAGAAAAAGGTGAGAGATGGAGGAGGCAATTTTCAGTTGTGTGTGGGTTTGATTTAAGGCTTTGGTTGTGGTCTGTTGAAATATTAAAATACTTTCTGGGAACGCCATCTCCTAAGCTCCCCATTGGAACAAACGTATTTTCAAAAATGAAAACATTGAACAAAGAGGTGGAGGCCAGCACGCGGGGCCTGGGCCATCAGGTCAGGATGGTGTCATCCACCGGCTCCGTGGAGTCGGCCTGGCTGGCCAGCTTCTTCAGGGACCGGCGGTTGCACTCATTCAGCACCTCCAGACTGGCCACGTCCAGGATCTTGGAGAGGGCCTGTGGGGAAGACGGGCAGGAGGAGACGGCGTCAGAAAACCTGACTTCAGGTTTCTCCAAACCAAGGCAAAAACGAGTGTTAACCTCAGAACTAGATGCCCTGTGGCCGAATCTGACAAATGCATTGGACGGATCCCGGGAAGCCCAGAAAACCACGCACCATCCTTTTCATGTGCTGAGAAGGGGTGGGGAGGGGGCAGGGAGGGTTTTCAGAACTTTAAAGGTGCTGGGGTAGGGGTTAGGGCGGGTATCTGGTTGGCTTGGTCCGTGGAGCACGTCTCTTGATCTGGGGGCTGTGAGTTCAAGCCCCACATCGGGTGTAGAGATTACTTACAAAATTAAAAAATAGAAAAACTAAAATATAAATAAAACCGGTGCCTGGGGAAGAGGAATGAGTGAGTAGGGCTCTGGGCTTCACCAGGCAGCCCTCCCGGGATTGGTTTCATAGGTTTGGGCACCATGTGACACTCTATTTGGAGAAAGGGCTCTGTTGCCAAAAGAAGCCTGAACACCAAGGAACAGAGGACTGTTTTTAGGCACTAGACCAGTCACCTGACCACACTCTGCCCCTCAACACTCAGCACACGGGGTGGCGGAGTGGAGCCTGATACTTAAAGACGCCGCACAGAAGGAGCCGCGGGCCGAGCGGCCGCAGCGCACGCCCACCTGGAACACCTCTTCGCCCTGCCGCATCTTGAGGAGGTTGACGATCGCCTGGTCACTGTAGGCCCTCACGACGGTGTTTTTATCCTTGGTGTTGTCCAGAAGAGCCTTTAGGATAGGTTTGATGGCCTGAGGGTCCAGGGGAGGCAGCGGGTCCTTGTTTGCCCACCAGATCATCTTCTCAGCCACCAGCCTGATGTCACTGGACGGGTTCTGCAGACACTGGGAAGAGGACCAGAAGCTTTTAGTCAGGCACATCCAGCCTATTTCTCACGGAAGCCCCGATTTCCACCGACACTCCCTCTTCATCTGGAAACTGATCCCACTGCTCCCTTTCAATGCTTGTCTTCCCCCTCAGGGGTGGATGACAGACAGGCCGTGACTCGGCCCATCTCTCTCCCCGCTCGTCTTGTGCCACTCTCCCTTTTGCTCACGACTCCTGGCCCACACGGGGCTTTCACTTCCTCAGACACACCCGCTCGCTCCTTGCCACCCTCGGGCCTCCGTACTGGCTGGTGCCACTGCCTGGGACGTGCCTGCCCCCAGTCCTGGCATGGTTGGTTCCTTCTCCTCCTTCAAACCTCGGCTCAGGCGTCAGCCCTCAGAGGTCTCCGCAAACAGCCCTCTCTAAATTAGGGTCCTCCCCATCCCCACAGCCTTTCTGCACATCTCCAATTCCGCAGATCTGGTCTGCCCCGTGCACCGCCACAGCTGGAGGCTCTAGCCCAGCCGGGCGCACGGGCACACAGGCGCACAGAGGATCCTAAGTAAACACTGGTGAAGAGCCACATGCAAGGTGATGCCATCATACGGGCTCGATCTCATGGGGACCCTGAGAACTTCCTCACCACTCAATCAAGGGCCACACACCAGCAGCAGCAGCATGGCCTGGGAGCTGGCGACAAAGGCAGAGTCTCAGACCTGGCCCCGCCTCTAAAATGCAGACTCTGGTTCTGATTGGTGCACACATTACTGCTGGAGAGGTGCGTTTTGACACAGGCGGCAGGGGCCCGCTGTGCGGCTCCCAGGCTTTCCTAACTGGGGCCCTGCGGCCACCACAATAACCGTTAAGTGCGTGCCAGCGAAAAGGAGGCAGGGGACAAAAGATGTATTAAGAGTCGAACCCAGGTCTGTCCCAAAGTTTACTAAATCCAGATGCCTAGAAAAAATGCCTCAGAGAGTGGTTCCTAAAGGTCTTATGTGCAAACTACGTAAACAGCTCTCAACACTTCAGTATCAGAAGAGAAAGAATACAATTTTAAGAATGGTAAAAGATGTCAATAAGCACTCCAAGTGAATGTGGGGCTGGCTATCAAGCACATACAAATCGTTCCACAGGACACCCGGGTGGCTCAGTCAGTTAAGCCTCCGACTCTTGGTGTCAGCTCAGGGGGTGATCTCAGGGTTGTGAGAACGAGCCCCACATCGGGCTCTGCGCTCAGTGTGGAGTCTGCTTGAGTTCTCTCCTTTCCCCTCGGCCACTCCCCTTGCTCACACGTGCACACTCTCTCGCGCGCGCGCTCTAAAAATAAATAAAATCTTAAAAAAAACATTTGTTCTACATCATTAGCCATAGACAAATGCAAATTAAACCACGATGTGATACCACAGCACACATCTGAGAAAGGATAAAAGTAAAACAGAAATGTTTTAAAAAATTATATAAAATAGTGGTTCTTAACTTGATTTGGGGTCGCAGGTCTACTTGAGAATCTGACAGGAAGTCAGGCACTCTTCCAGAGAAAAAAGCACAAAGAACCACTCTGTTCCACTCCCAAGGGTTTGGAGATCTCCCAGACACAGCCAGTTCACCAGCACACTTCCAGTGTTCTCTGGTCGTGGGTCCTTCTCACAAGCCAGGCTGCCCCCACTCACCTTAATGAACAGGCTGGAGAGTTTGGCTGGCAACTGTCCTCCTCCTGTTTCGATGTGATGCTTCATCAGAAAACCCATGCCCCGGATCCCACTCACTGCGATGGGGATCTGTGGGGAGAGGAGAGAGCTGGACAAGGCGGCACCCTGCCCCTTCCTCAGAGCAACAGGGACAGGCTCTGTCCCGGTCCCAGTAATCTCCAGGACCCTGGGCCCTCACACAAGCAACTCCCCCACATATACAACTTCACATCCAAGACTCCTTGACAAGCTCTCTTGCAGACAGGTTGCCCTGGCTATGAGGCAGAAAAAGCCGGTGTCACGGCTTCCCAGGAGTGGGGTTCAGAGACCTTCGGACCTAGAAGGGACCTGTAGATGTTCTCACCCAAACTCCTCATTGTTTACAGATGATGGAACTGAGTCCCAAGATCAAGTGGTGGCCCGAGGGCACAGAAAGTTACTGGCAAAGGCAAAATTCGAACCAGGCCTCTCACCGCCCAGTCTAGGGTCAAGAGATCCCCCCAATCCCACCCCGTGATACATTAACAAGGCTACAGAGGTGGAAATTGGGCCAGAGGAGGGGGAGGACGGGTCTGGTTGCCCCAAGCCTTACCCTGTCTGCCACGGCATTGCTGAGGATCATGTCCTGAACTTCACTGCTATACTTGCCCGCACAGAGTCTGCTGGGAGCCACGTTCACAGCCACGGACAGTGCCAGGCTCCGCCCGTGCCGAACCATCCAGTCAATGCCAGACACGTCCGCTGGGTGGAAGGACACAACTGGATCAACCTGCACTTTACAGTGCGCCCCCACCACCCGTGAAGCCCCCAGGCCACCCCACCTGAGCCCGGCGGAAATCCCGGTCCACACTGCACCCGGACCTCCCTGTCCCACGTGGCAAGTTAAGGAGAGGTCTCTCTCAAGCTGCTTCAGACTGGCAGCTGTGTTCTCTGAGCAGAGACGCAAAGGGCTACAGGACCACTGGAAACTCCATTTTGTTTCAAGAGCTCAATTCCCCAGGAGAGGCTAGCTTCCCCATGGAAAGGGGAGACGGCCCTGCAGGGGGTCCCCAGGGTAGAGGAGACCTACCCAGCAAGCACTGCTGAAGAACAGCGCTGAGCTCCTCTTCAGTCAGAAAGGCACACAGCTCACCCAGGCAGCCGGCCGAGGAGATGCGAGTATTGTCCTGATGGGGCACAGAAGAGAGTGAAAGGCGGCATGAGCCATACCACCAGCTCCAAGGCCAGCAGGGCCAGCCACTCTGCCCAGGATGGAGGGCAGGGGAGGTGGCAGAAGGCGACTCAGGAGCTCTAGACCCTGTCCTCACTCCAGGCATTCGTGCTCCTGCTGCCAGAGTGGGACTGCCACTCACGGCAGCTGCCACTGGGTGTGGAACGAACCACCACACGCCCAGCACTCCGCTCAATTACAGAAAACTCCAGTGTGTGTGCACGTGGTAATCATCACCATAACAGCAATAATAACCATATTTATGTAGCACCTTTCTTCTTCGAAAGTCGGAACGCTTCCCGTGTATTCTCTCAATCACTCTCAACAGCCCTGAGAGGCAGGGAGGGGCACAGAGAGGGGCAGCCCCGGCCCACGTCACTGGACGTCAGCTAGGGAACCACTCCGAGCTCCTTCCCCCCCCAGCCCCCCTCCCCCGCCAACCTTGTGTGTCATCTTGTGTCCAGAGCGACGCCCTGCTATCTCTCTACTGTGTCGGTGCCCTAGCGCCACCTCCATTATTCGGGTTTGTCCTAGGAAGTCAGAATGAAGCCACTAATCAACCCAAGGAAGACAAGTGAAAGCTGAGCATTTTCTGTCAAAATGAGAGCCAAATGCAACCTGCTCCTTGCTGCTCCTCCCTAGCCAGCTAACTATGGGAGAGTGAGGGAGCGGATTTTAAGTCAAGTACTATGTTCCTAATAAGCGCCAACCTGACGTGCCTCCCCCCAAACCAACCAACCAACCAACTGAGGGCTAATGACCTGCTGAGAGGCTAATGCCAGGTTGGCACGTGAGGCGGCCACCGTTGATCCAGGAGAAGCTCTGAGTGGGGGGAGGATGGTCTGACCACAGTTTGGGCCTCTGAGCTCCAAGCAGAAGCCCAGGTGCCAAGCAAGGCTAAAGCTGGTTCTCTCTGACACCCACTCTCTCCAACGGGATCTATTTTAAGCTCCACTGTGGTGAAATGCAAATTGGCCTAAATACTAACTTTTGCTTACACTGGGCATGGCCCTGTAAAAATCCTGACAGACTGTGACCAAAGGAAGGCAGAGTTTCCCATCTGCAGCCCGAGAGAAGGCGGGGGCTCTAGTCAGAGAGCAGCAGCTGGGGATTGGGCCAGACTTCCAGAGCAGTGGTAAACCCAGCGGCAGCAAGGGCCGGCCCCACGTGGGCGCACAGTGAAGCGCAAACCGCGTGAACCCAAAGGCTCGCTCCAGAGATTAGCCTCACCAATGTAAATTAGGCTGCACAACAGAGGGCTGTCTGTCAAAGGAGAAGGAGAAAATTCTTACGCATAGACCCAACCCGCTACTGGACCCGCCACAGCGCTGGGCAGCCAATGAGTACTTAACATTTGCTTCCAGGGTGGGGAAGGAAGGGCTGTGCGGATGGAACCCAGACAGCACGAGGGCTCACAGGACTTGGATTCTGGCTTTGGCCCCACCCCTCGCTAGGGTGCAGCCTCAGTTGAGTCTCGCCCTCTCCAACAGGGCTAAGACCTCCCAGCTGGTGTCCCAGACCCCAAAGGGCAAATTTCTTAAGGGCCATGACCATACCTGCTTCACCTCTGTGCTAGACCCTTTGTCTCAGCAAATGTTTCCTGAACCAATAAACGAACCTCTTCATTTTACACATGGGAAAATGAGGAGCAAAGACAGAAGTAGCTTAAGATCAGACAGCAAGTTCATGAGAGGTCCTTACTTTCCTTACCAGGAAAACCTTACCTTCCTTATCTGTGAATCAGAACCAACACCAACACTACCCACCCTGTCTCCCTCACAACCAAATGCTTGGTAAACCATAAAGGGGGACGGGAATGTTGGGAATGATTCTGACCACTGAGCGGGCGGCAGCTATCCCTAGTTCTTCTAACACAAACCAGAGACACCAACCAAAGCAAAGAGAAGGGGAACCAGTTGAGCCCACCAGCCCCGCCATCCACCTGCAGCCGTACCTCGTCATGTCCCAGCATGCTCAGCAGGAGCGAGACAATGTTCTTCCGAATGACCACGTCCACTTTGGCCCCTGCTCCCTGAATCACAAACCTCAGGGCCTGCAGCATGGTGTCCCTACAGAACCAATGTACCCAACTTAAACCCTGGCTCTCCTTTACCACCGCTCCCGCCCACACAGGTCCAGCCCGGCCCCGGGAGGCTTCAGCAGCTGTCTGGCCTCCTCAAGGCCACAGCACTACCCCAGCGGCACCTCACCTGACACCCGGGTCTTCCATGACACGGATTCCATTCAGCAGCTCAGTAAAGAGGGGATCCACCTTGATATGGATGGAGATGAGCTTCCCCAGCGCATCAGCAGCCTTTAGGCGCACCCCCCGGTTGGAGTCCTGCAGGGCTTTGGTAAAAGTGGTCTGCAGCTGGGGCAGGAAGGGCTTCAGGGCAATCCCAACCTGTTTGAGAGACCCACACAAGAAAGCACAGCTGTGATGGAGTCCAAGGCCACAGTGTGCTGCAGGCATAAAACAATCATAAACCCCCATGGGTGGAACCAGCTCCTGCACGCAGGCTAGGAACAGACATTGCATAAGAGATGATAGCCAGCGCGGTCAGGCTCGGTCAGTCCCATTTTCAGCATCCTTCACTGAGCTGGGAGGAGCAGGAAGAGGACCAGTGTCCCGCCACCACCTCCTCCAAGGGAGCCATAGGTTGGTTTAAGTGGAGACTAGTCCACATGGATAAGTGACTTGAAACCTCCATCTCCGAATACATGAGAGAGGGCGCCTGGGCTGCTCAGTTAAGTGACCGACTCTTGGTTTCAGCTCAGGTCATGATCCCGGGGTCCTGGGATCGAGTACTGCATCAGGCTCCCCGCTCAGCAAGGAGTCTGCTTCTCCTTCTCCCTCTGCCCCTCCCCCCGCTCATGCTCTCTTTCTCTCACTCACTCTCTCTCAACTAAATAATAAATAATCTTAAAAAAAAAAAAAAAAGAAAGAAAGAGCGAGTGGGACAGGACGACGGCTGTCAGCCCTACCGAAGACCTAGTCCAGTGCCAAGATAGGGCAATGGACTCATTACATAAGGGCAGGTGCCATCTTCTGAGCAGTCAATATACGGGCTGAGCACTGACACAGAGCCCTCAGAACAATCCTATGAAACAAATGATCTCAGAACGTCACCCCTCCCAAGACTGAAGATTTACTTATTGCTAAATGGGAAAATCAAAGTAGCTGTTTGGAGGTGTGGAAATACTGGATCGGCTACAGGCTGCTGGGAGGCACACTACGGAGTGAAGCCAGTAAGTCGGAGGTAGGAACCACCCGGCCATGGATGACATCGACTCATGGCCTAAGGGGAAAATTCTGTGAGGGAAGGGCTCCATTTGTACACAGAGTTATAAAACGCCACAGAAAGGAACAGCACAGGGGCGCCTGGGTGGCTCAGTCAGTTAAGCGTCCGACTCCGGATTTCAGCTCAGGTCATGATCTTGGGGTCATGGGATCAAACCCTGCATCAAGGCTCCATGCTGAGCACAGAGTCTGCTTGAGATCCCCTCTGACCTTCCCCCTGCTTACGAGCGTGCTCGCTCTCTCGCGCGCGTGCGCAGGCACAAGCGCTCTCAAGTAAATAAATAAAATCTTATAAAAAAAAGAGAAAAGAACAGCACTGAACACAAAGGCTGACACTCACAATGCCATTTTTTATCTGGGAAGTTGCTCCCCACATCTTTCCCTCAAAAGGGAAAAAAAAAAAGCTACAAATTTTAAGCTTGCTTTTGTTTCCAAACCTCAAGTGAGACTTAAAAAAAATGTATCTGTTTTTAATAACAACAAATCTTGGCTCTGTGTATAATTTTTTTACATCTAAAGGGCTTAATAATTGCCCCATGAAATGGGGCAGAAACGGTTAATATGCTGGTTCTTTGCTTCTTACACATTTGGCAAAGACAAGTTATTCCAGCTGCTCTCAGACTTCCTTTTCATTCCTCATCAGACCCTTCGCAACCCTCTTTATGAGAGGGCAATAAAGAACGGAAGCATATTCAAACAATGTGTAATCGTATTTATGTGGCCCTGGATTTTTTTCTTTTGAACCAACAGTTCTTCAAAAAACAGCAATTAGCATTAGTGTGCAGTGCTCAGGATGTGTCAGGCGGCGTGCCCGATGCTACGTCCTCTAGGCCCCATGCTGCGCGGCTCTTCCTGTGGCAGCCAGCGGCACCACTCCCAAATCACAGGTGAGGAGACAGGTGGAGGTTACCGGACTCTCCCAAGGTCGTACGGGCCAAACAACAACTAAGTGGTGGACCCAGAACTGACCACTGCGTAGTGGGAGTCTAGCGCCCAACGTCTCAACTCCCTCTGCCATGCTGTTTCTCCGCAATGAGCTGTCACCTTGCTGCTACGCGACACCAACTGGCAGACAGACCTGTTGTCTAAGACCCATATGGACCGAGAGATGAACGCATCAGTGGCTCACCTTGGCCAGCAGGAGGCTGAGTGTCTCGAGCAGGGCTGCCTTCACGTTCCAGCTGAACCGGTCCCCCAGGATTCGGATCAGAGGCCCAGTGATGCTGACCACGGAGGGCCTCAGGGCGTCAGCTGAGGTCAGGCGGATCACCAAACCTAAAGCTTTAGCCGCTTCCTCTTTCTGTTCTGGGCTGCCGGTCAGGACGCCCTCCCGCAACACGGGAAGGATGGAGGTTACTCCCTGACAAGAGAACCTCACGTGAGAGTCAAATCTCAAAAGCACTGGGCTCAGGGGTCTCCCGTGTGAAGCACAGCCCTCCTGTCAGCCATCCTCTCTGCAGGTGCCACAGTCCCAGCCTGAGAGGGTGCTGGCTGGGGAACAGTCTTTGCTGGGCAGTGATGAGAAGAGAAGAGCTCTGGCAGGCCCATCACACACAGGTACACATGCTGTCACCTCTGTGACTCACTTGCTCTGGCTGAGGTGGCCTCCTCAGTTTAAACTTAAGGCGGCATGGACCCTGTCCTCCTATGGCCACCACGGGGAAGAAACACACTTCTGTGAAGGTGTCAAATAGCACCTAGAACACTAAGTCATCTGCCCTGCCACAGACCTGGGATCGAGGGTGGAGGCAGAGGAAGGCCACATGCCTGTAACACCCCGCACGGGGCCCTGGCTCACCTTCTTCGGGAGGCAGAACCCTGGCACATGCTCGCCTTTGCTCTCGTTCCCTATGAGCCGGATTTCTTTGTGCAGTTCTTCAATCAGTGCCAGTTGGTTGCCAGCATCAAGTTTCTGTGGGAAGCCAGGAAAAAGCAGAGAGGATGTCAGGGTTCTAAGTACAGCCCTCCCAAGACTGCTTCAAAATAATACAGCAGGGGGAAGGGTGTGGGTGGGAGTGTAAGAAGGACTGGCCATGCATTGGTAAATGCTGCTGCTGCCTGATAGGTACGTCGTGGGCTATTTTAAGCATCTAACCTTCCGAGCGTCTGGACTGGTCTATAATCAAAAGCTGGCTGTGTGGTCAGCAGCCTCCTCACCTTGGTGATGGCATTCAGGGCATCCCAGCTCTCTTCCAGAACCACCAGGCTGGAGTCATTGAAGAGGCGGATCAGGCCGGAGACCAGGCTCCGCAGGTGGCTGGTGTAGTCAGCCTTCGAGCGCGAACAGTATATGTTGAGGATGATGGCGGCAGCCTGCCTCATGCCCACCTCGGGGCTGCGGGTCGCTTCCAGCAGATCCTCGATGATGATACGGTGCCCAGTGTCATCCTCTACTGAGAGGATCACGGCCTGACAGTTGGCCATCTCCTGAAACCACAGGGGACACCCGGGCTGAGCACAGTTCCTCCAGGGCAGGCCAGGATGGCTGTTAGAAAGCAGCCAGGGGTAATCACGACACTCACCAGCTGCTCATCCGGAGTCCCAAGCTTCTCCTTCAGGGCCAACATGACCGCTGGAAGGATCACTCCAAGGTGACGGGTCAAGGCATCGCCGGCCACAGACGAAAGGAAAGCCAGCACCCGGGTGTTGACAGGTGGAGTCGTCAGCTGCAGAACGATGAGTCAGTTCAGTGACCGCTACCCCGTGCCGGCGGCTGCGCTAGGCTCTGGGAGATCCCATCGCTGCTGTTCCGGGCACCCACCACCAGCCTCCCCCAGTATCTGAGCGCAGAAAAGGTCTCCACAGCAGGCCAAGGAATGATCACATGGCTGTGGTTTCAGGGCGAGAGGGGGACTGCCACGGAGTAGGATTTACCTTGGGCACGAGGTAGGGGAGCACCACACGACTCTTGATGGCCATAACTTGCTTCAGACCATCCAAGGCAAATTCTGACACTTCCTCATCATCCTGCAGAAGGGCATTGGGGGCAACACTGAGGAGCTGGCTCCCGTCCCCACCTCGGCTGTCTAGACCAGCCACTGCCAACTTCCTTCACCACTTTCCTCCCTCCCTTCCCACTGCACCCACATTCACTGACTGTCGAAGGAGAAGCACAGAGCCAAATCTGAGCCTGCTGCACCCACTCCCTCGGGGGCCCACACTGCGGCTGCTTTGGCAGAACAAGCCCCCTGAGTTTCGCTTCTACAGAGACAGTAAAAGCCAAACTGGTAGGTGTGTGGCAGATCCACTCACCAGCTGCTTCAGTAAAAATGGGAGAATGTCCTCCAGAGCCTGGTGGCCGATGGTGGAGTGCAGCTGCTCGAAGGTCTTGGCCGCGGCCTCTCTGACCTCCTCCAGCGGGTCACACAGAGCCTTCCTCGCCGTGGGTACAAGGGACTCGGAGAAGTACAGCACCTACAACAGCACCCGTGCGCTGTACCTGACGCGCCAGCGAAGGGGGGGCAGAGGACCTCCGGCCCAGCCAAGCCACCACCAACCCCGCTGGCTTGACTTTTAACTTAACGGTTCTGTGAAAATGAGCAAGTATAAAAAAGCAAAGAGGATCTGCAGCGTACAACTGAGGAGACTGATTTTTTAGGTGAGTTCTCCAGACACTCTCCATCTCCCACAAGAGCCCCTTCCCACGGCAAAGGCCCTACATGGTGTGGCCCCCTCCCTCCGCCCATTCTCTCCTTTGCTCTTGGAAAACTCCAAGTCCTTCAAGACTCGACTCGAACACTTGCTCCTCGGTGACATCTCTGGGGCTACCGCGGGGCTGAAGACAGCTCTGCTCCCTTTAGAACCAGCCCCCTCCCCCCAAAAAAGCCCACTACCAATCAGAGGTCTGATTATGTACTGGCCTCAGTGGTGTCAAGGTCTTAGCCTTTGACTCAGTAACTATTCAATGAATCACAACTCCAGTTGATGATAATTTATTTGTATTTTTTGCAAAATGCAAACATAAACCCCAAATATAACACTAATACTGAAACACACAGGAGAAGGGGCCAGTAGCTCAGAGGAGGATGTTCACTCAGGCTAAGCAACTGGCCACGTGCTTACATTTCTGACTGGCCAGCCACTTCCCAGCTTTAATGCCCACTAAGAACCCTATGCCTGCTCAATCAACTTCCCAGGAGTGTTCAAGGATCACCCTCAGAAAGTAAGCTCAGGGCAAGGATCGCTGGCCCCTGAATGTGGCTGGTATAAGACAGTATCACGGCCAGAAATGACACATCTCCACCCATCAGGTACTTACACTCATCTGCTCCACTCCTTGTAAGAGTGCGTGCAGCCCTCCTGCTCCTGCGGCCCCAGGACACGCATGCGTGCATGCCCTCCCTTCCCCACCAAGGATGCTGCACCTTTTAACTGAACTACAGTAGTGACACAAAAGGCATTAATCTGGAGCAGCTTCAGGAGTGGTGAGAAAAAGATCATCTCCAATTTTCATTGGCCACTCAAGGCCTGCCTCTACATTGCTTCATGAAACCAACAAGGAAACTCTGGTCCAGCCCCGCTGCCAACAACACCCTCAAGAGAGGCTTGCATGTCCCTGAGGATGAAGTGTCCCTAGCTTCTCCTGTAACCTACCCCCAGCCCTGCACGTCGGGTCACCTCTGGGGCCCTTAGAAGACACTCACGGCGTCGCGGCTGGTGGACTTCATGATCTCACTCAGCCCAATGCACACGCCCTGCCTCTCGTCACTCTTCTGAGACCTCAGGCCTTCCTCGAGGATGGGGATGATCTCGGGCAGGATTTTTTCCCCTAACTTCCGGACGAGATCGCCCAATGTCCTTGCTGCAATCTGTCAGAAGAGATCAAGCCAGGACATCAATGCCCTGCAAACCCCAGGGTACCCGGAAAGCAACTCCAGAGTGAGGGCCCTAGAACCTCCTAGACTTTATCTGAGTCACTGACTTAACTTCCCCAAATGCTCTTAGCCCTGAAGAGCCAACAGGGTGCTTGCAAAAGACTAAAAAATACAATTATTTCTTTGTGTCACATACACCTACACAACCTAAAGCAAGAGCCAGGACCTAATATATGAACAGGAAACTCATCATATGATGCCTGGTCAAGAGCCGGTTTCCCTAAATTGATAACCACAGCCTAGAAGTCACTTAATCCTGTGCTGTTGCCCAAGGGGAGCTGAACCAGGCACAAACGCTTTTAAGGAAAAAAACCCATCTTCCCTGAGGCCTCATGCAAACCCTTCTTTAGAGCCAAATATGTAGTTTGCTAGCCAGAGATGGGGGTTGGGAGTGGGCCAAAGGGGACTGGCCAAAGCAATCATGAGCCCAGGCTGGGCCCGTCCTCCCAACCATGGAACTACCTGGCCCCACTCCGCCCCTGCCCAGGTCAGGCTCCGCTCACACCCTTGCTCCCATTTCTCATTCCAGACCCAGCAGCCCCCACCCAGCCTCTACTGTTGGCTTCTGCACATCCTGCCCTTGCCTCTACAGCCCTCTTTCCCTAGTGCGGAATAGGCTTTCATCACTACCTCGCCCGGTTAGTGCTTACCCATTTTCTAACCTCAAGCATCATTTCCTGAGCCGCTTCCCTGCGCCCCCCAGCTGGTCAAAGGCCCATTACCCGCATCTGCGGCATTTACATCTGCTTGTGCGATGATCTCAGGAGCAGCCATCTCCTCCCCCAGAGTGTAGCTCACGAGGATGGGGATAAGGCTGCCCTTGCCCCCGTTATATCCGCAGGTTTTAGGCCCTGCTTATTAGCACACAGTAGATGCTTAAGAAATGTTTGTTGCAGAAAAAATTAATAAAAGAAAATCTCCTTTAGAATGGAGTCAGGAGGGGCGCCTGGATGATGCAGTCTGTTAGGTGTCTGACTCTTGGTTTTGGCTCAGGTGCTGATGTCAGGGTCGTGAGATGGAGCCCGCACTGGCTCCACGCTGAGCACAAAGCCTGCTGACGTTTCTCTCTTCCTCTCCCTGTGCCCCTCCCCACTGCGTGCTTGTGCATGTGCCCGCTCTCTCTCAAATCAATAAATCCTTAAAAAGGGGGGGGGGGTCAGGAGGCCAAAACAGGGCACTCCCACACCCTACCACGCTTCATCAACTGCAGGCCCAACAGGGAAAAAACGAACCTTGCAGACTGAACAGGAAGAAACATATTTTACTGGCCCAGCAAGATGAAGGAAGATCTTCTCTTACCCCAGCAACAGCCCAGCCAATGAGAGAACATCACAACTCAGCCAATAAACAGCCACTGTACTTCAAACTCCCAGTTTTCTCCAACAGACTTTTTGTTTACAATAGGCCCCTTTCCCTCTATAAAAAAATCGTCCACTCCTTTGTTCAGCAGAGTTGCCTATAGTTTTGCCATGGCTTATACGTCCCAAACTGCAATTCTTTGCTATTCCTGAATAAATCCATCTTGCAGGCAAAATGTCTGGCTGTTTTCTTTTTACGGGTAACCAGTGAATGACTATGTAAATAAATGTTCTCCTCTTAGATAGGGGGCCCTAGGCACCCTAGCATCTGATGCTGGGTCAGAAGCAAGATCCAGAAACTTACGGTTCTCTTATCTGCACACGTGCTCGCCAAAAAACCCAGGAGCAGCCCAAAGAGAGTGGGCAGGATCTCACGCAAGGTGCGGGGGGTGTTAGAGACCACAATCTTCCAGACGTGCAAGGATGCCTGCCGCACAACCAGCTGGGTGTCTGAGCGGCCCATGTACAGCCCCGCCAACACCCGGTTCCGCCGATCTACGCCCAGGGCAGTGATGATAGCCTGCAGGAGCGGGAAAGAAGGGCAAACGCGGGGTGGTGAAGCCCCCAGAGCACGAGCTCCAGAGCACATCCCTACCATCACCAAGCGCGGAAAACCACCTCAAGGTGCGCACCTTGTTGGACTGCGCAGTTCCGAAGTTATCATCTTCAGAGGCAGTTTCCGTGGTCATCTTCCCGGTGACCCCGGAGATGTGGAACAGGAGATCCCCAAGCAGCTGAACAGAGCTGAACCTGAGGAGGGTGCCAAGAACAGAGTCACACAGCCGCAAGGGGCAGACTCGGGGCACAACCGAGCACTGGGCAAAAAAGACGCTGGAAGGAAGCGCACCCAAAATATTCACGGTGGTTATCATGGAATGAGGGAAGTTACAGACGAGTTTCATTTCTTCCCACTTCCCCACATTATCTCCTTCCCAAGTTTTCTACGAATGAACAAGTATTACTTCAATAAAGGGAAAAAATCAACATTTTTAAAAAACATATGTGGACACTTCTACAACAGAAGTTAGGAAGACGAAGGAGTGTACAGAAGGAAGCACTAACAAGAAACCAAGGACACTGATCACCAGAACTGGACACATAAGGAGAGGCCTAGAAGGATTAACTTTATTTCTCTTCAAACTACATTAGGTTTATCGTTTTTAATGACTGCAAAAATAATAGTCCTATTCCAAGTGATGATTCAAAAAAACACAGAAAAACACAAAGAAAGTGAGTATAAACAATCACCCACATTCCCACTACTGAGGTAGCCACCCCAATATCCTGGTGACACTCCGCACACATTGCCATCTACAGACACACGCACACACTCCCACCCGACGTGGGAAGGAGGCTCGCACCACAGGCGCTGGGCTGTGGCCTACACTTTTCTGTCAGCAACAGGGTGAGGCACTTTCTGCGTCAGCTAATGTGGTTTTCTTGTGCCATTTTTTGTAAAGGCCGAATAAAAGCTCACCATGTGGATAGGCTGGCTTTTTTTAAACCAACTTCCAATTTTCTGAATGATAAAGTATACTGCAACAAACATCCTTCTACCCGGATCTTTAAGCACTTGACCAAATCTGCCCAGAAGTTAAATTTCCAGATTAAAAAGCATTCGTGTTTAAAATTCTAATACAAACTGAAGGACTAAATAGAGCGAACTTTTCAAAAGAGAATCAGGATAGAGACACTGCTACACAACATTGGAGAGTCACTGAATGGTTAAGAGTGAGGGTCTGGAGAAAGTTGGGAGAGTTCTTGGCAACATTCCACTCCTCGTTTCTCAATCAGAGTTCCTAAAACGCAAAGCCGGGGCCACTGGGTCTTTCCACCCGAGTCCTTACCTTATTCTCCAGAGATCATCAAAGAGGCCTTGTTCCAGCTGGGGCAGCAACAGGGCGATGGCCGTCTCAGCGTACATGGAGATGACCCGCTGGCCTGCACGCAGGGCGGTGTCACGCACGAACTCGTTCTCATCAGCGAGAGCCTGTGCACACAGAGCCTGGGTCAGCCAGGGCTGCTTCCTCCAAGGCACCAGACCCAAAGGAAATGGGACCCCCTGAAGAGCAGGATGAGGATTCTTGCCCCTCAGTCCCGGGTGGCAGGGAGCCCTGACTCTAAGGAGAACACGTGCATCCTGCCCCACTCATAATGCTACCCTCAGCCTGGTCCCTCGTGCCTACCTTGAGGATACAGGGGATGATGGGCCCCACATAAGGAGTGAACTTGTCCCCAAAGGTGATGGGCAGATAGTTGAACATCATGATATAGCCATCTCGGACGTGGGGTGCAATATCCACTTTGCTGGCTGTAGCCACAATTTCTGGCATCAGCTTCTCCAACTTCTCCACCCCTAGGCCAGCCATGACCTCAGCCAACCCTACAACAAAAGGACAGAATGAAAGACCTCAGCCAACCCTGCAACAAAAGGACAGAATGAACCAACCGGATCGGAGGACACTTAGTTGGCATTCCCCGTCCGGCCCCTGGGCCTGCCCTGGCCTCACCTTGCGCAGCGCCTGAGCGATCCACGGAGCTCTGCTCATAGGTCAGCGTCTCCATCAGCCACGGCAGCAAGTCCTCAAAGCACGACTCCCCCATGCCCTTCACCATGGCCCCAAGAGCCTTTGCAGACACTGTCCGTACCTGTCGGAACCAAGAGCCAGGATGGGAGGAGCTACAGCGTCTCAAGACTAGGTGTTCATGTAGGAGCAGAGAGAGGCCCCTAGGGTCTCCTTCCCCCTCCCAGACAGATGCAAAAGCACCTTATAAGGAATTCTCAGGAATCAATCATCTGAGGAATGGACTAAAATCATGAGCTCCTACCCCCCCTTCCTTTCTCCTCCCAGCCTCACCTCAGGTACAGGGTCCAGAAGAGAGGCTTTCAGGCCAGGTGTCACGCTTGGCAGGTAAGGAGCCAAGTCCTGCAACAACACAAGAGATGACTTGGGTGGAGGCCCGGCTCCTGCTTCCTCTGGACTGGTTCCACCGTGGACCCTGACCTCACCATTCTGCCGACAAGGAGAGCTCAGCAGGGATGCTCAGAGAGCCAGAAAAGAAGGGCACCTGGAGAGGAACCCCCCTGACTGGTTCCCTGGAGGCCCCAGGTAACTGCCTAGGAAACCTATGAGGGACCCGAGGCCTACCCTCAACAGGTCGAAAGAACCCCCAGCTAGAGTTCAATGTTCTTCCTCCTCTTGCCCTTGTCCCAGGACCAAGGCCTGCCCGGCCTCTGGAATCTAGGAAATTATTTCTGGCACTTTCCTTTCAGAACAATGTTATCATCTTCCCATTCTTCACCCTGAAAGCTTTATGTCTCTTGGTATAGCATTCGGCTTTAGGGAACAGTTTTAAATATAGAAAACACCTTATGTTCACTGCAGCACCATCTAAAATAGCAGAAAACCTTGGACAGTATAGGACCAACAACAGGATTATATAAGTTATGGTATACAAATTCGTTGGAATATGAAAGAACTATTGAACACCAGTTTTGTGAATAATTCATTGTAACTTAAAAATAATCTTATGGGGGCGCCTGGGTGGCACAGCGGTTAAGCGTCTGCCTTCGGCTCAGGGCATGATCCCAGCGTTATGGGATCGAGCCCCACATTAGGCTCCTCCGCTGGGAGCCTGCTTCTTCCTCTCCCACTCCCCCTGCTTGTGTTCCCTCTCTCGCTGGCTGTCTCTATCTCTGTTAAATAAATAAATAAAATCTTAAAAAAAAATAATCTTATGTTCAGGAATATAATTTTGTAAATGTAATAAAAAACATTAGCAGGAATTGTTTTAGTGTTGGAAGACTATGGATAAGTTGTTTCACCAATTTTCCCATTTCTTAAATTCTCTAGGATTGACATGACTTGCCTACTTTATCTTTTGTGCCCAGAGCCTCAGCAAGCAAAGCATGGCCGCAGGAGACCGTGAGCTCACACACGCAAGCCCCGGGGAGTACGTAAACAAACAAAGTAAATCTCCCAAACTAGGCTAATTTCCTCTAATTTGTAGGCTCACAGAAGCAAATGCTTGTGACAAGAGAACTACAAGCAGTCAAAGCAGCAGCCACGTTGCCAACACAGGGCAGGGCGGGGCCTTTCCTCCCCCTCAGCCTATAAAAGGGCCCACGCATGGCCTCATCTAGGAGCTGAGCTAGTAAGAACTTGAACCACTATGCTCTCTCTGCAAGATGCCCAGACAGCCCAGATTTCTACCCTCCACCCCAAACTGGTCTTCTTCCCCTAAACATAATCAGGGATTAAAAGCCCCCAGCCCCCTCATGTCTACTGTGGGCAGGGACCCTGTACCCTAAACCAGCGTCTCCTGGTCTGTCCGAACCAGCCCCAGTTGGGCCGCTACCTTCTGGTCCGTCAGGGAGTACATGTTGCCAATAATTTGGGCTGCCATCTTCCGCGTGTCTGTGGAACGGTCCTGGAAGGCTCTCTGAACAATGGGCATGATGAGGGCCAGGGACGGAGCATCAATGAAGTGGACAAACTTGGTATCCAGCAGGGTCTGCAAGCACTTCTGGGTCTTCCTGGAGGGGTCCGTCAGGGCATCCAGCAGGACTGGGGCAATGGCTGCATGTCCAAACAAGAGAAAAGCTAGTTTATATGAGTCTTGGGTGTGGCAAAGCCGCTGGGTCACCTGAACTACAGAGGGACACAAGAGAAGGGAGACTAGGGATACCCCTCCTCAGAGCCCCACAAGTTACCAGCTGTGGAAGCCAGCCTGCTTGCAAAGAGCAATCCCTGCTCCACGAGGAAGAAGGTGGCAGCCATCACCCCTCTGCACCGCTCAGCCTTATCTGGCAGGACAACTGGGGGCAACCTTCAGTGGGCACCGAGCTGCAGCCACGGTGCTGAGCCTCCATGGGAGCGCTGCTCGGGCACCACGTGCCATCTCACTGGACCGGCAGCCCTGGGTGGTTTTGCAAAAACACTGTTTTGAGACACCAAAGGCCACTGAGCCAGTGATAGCAATGAAGCACACCATACTCAGAGCAGGTCAGCCCAGATAAAACAAGCTCTCCTAGTCAGCATCGTCAGCAAAGCAAAGAACTGCCAGGAGAATACTTAGCGTTTCTTTTCCACAAGCCCAGGGGCTTCAACCACTATAAAAACCCATGCTGTCAGCAATTAAAAACAAAAACACCTGATAATCCAAGTAAAAAACCGACAAAAGATTTCAATAGTTCTCCAAAGAAGATATGCAAATGGCCAATAAGCCCATGAAAAGACGGTCAAGTCGTCAGTCATTACGGAAATGCAAATCGAAATGACAATGAGATGCCACTTCACACCCACAAGGGTGGCTGTACCCAAAAAGCCAGGAACAGTGTCAGCAACAGGAACTCTCACACACTGCTGCTGGGAACGTTCAATGATCCAGCCGTTTTGGCAAACAGTCCAGCAGTTCCTTGGAAAGGCAGTTACCATACCATGACCCAGCAATTTCCATTCCTGGGGATCTAACCAAGAGACCTGAACACGCCTACAGAGAAAACCACCTTGTACACAATGTTCACAGCAGCATTACTTTGAACAGCCAATACTAGAAACAGCCCAAACGTTCAGCAACACATGACTCAAGAAACAAAATGTGGTCTATCCCTATGATAGATTATCGGGCCATAAGAAGAACTGGAGCACTGACCCATGCCACGATATGGATGCACCTTGAAAACATGAGCTAAGCTCAAGAAGCTCCACAAATGATCCCACCTCAGGAAGTGCCCCCAACAGGCAAGCCCAAAGAAACAGAAAGCAGAGCAGTGGCTGTCAGGGCCCAGAGGCAGGGAAGGAAATGAAGAGTGAATGCTAACAGCTGTGGGGTTTCTTTGTGGGGTCAGGAAAATGCCCCGGAACTAGACAGTGGTGATATTTATGTAATTTTGTGAATATACCAAAAAAAAAAACCAAAAAAAAACCCACTGAACTGTGTAAATTTTTAAGTGATTTTAACATTATGCAAATCGTACCTCAATTAAAAAAAAAAAAAAAAAAAAGACCCATGCTGGAGTCCCAAAAACGAAAGCACTTGCCCTCATTTGATAGAGATTGAGACTGCCCCCAGCCCTAGGAACCCCCAGGGCTACTGGACATCGTGAAAAACAATAAAACCCAAGGATACCTGTTCACCGCTTGACAAACAAAAACACACAAGTAAGAAACATAGTTTTCTGAATGAAAAAAAGTCTGGTAACACCCTGGCTGAACCATTACCTACGTTCTACACCGAAGCTTAACACTTAATAAGTGACGTGCTGGGTGAGGTGGCTGCTGGGTTTTATTTCTAGAAATCAACCTCCTGTCATCACCCCATCAAGAACCACACTAAAGAACACAATTAAGGGGAATAACCCTTCCCTAAGCTTCCCCTCCATCACATCTTCTGGAATGAGACAGACTTGAAAGTTCCCAAAAAATATATGATGTTGATGTGGTCCAGAACGTGTCCTTCGATTCTGTTGACCTCAGGGCTCAGCTTAATGCACAGGGCTCTCTCAGAGTCAGGCTGCTTCTGACTCAGTTTCCCTATCTGTGCAGTCAATGACGATTGCTCTAGACCAGTGGCAAAACTGCTTCCGAACTACTTCCCACTAACTATCCTAGAAAAAGGGTTTCCCAGAATTCAGAGGTTATTTCAATGTGAATGTATCTGTCCTCGGAGGGCAAAAACCTTTGCTGAATGCACGTTCCCTGCAGTGTCCAGGAATGGGAGGAGGAGCCAGGGCCGGGGCCCTCATGGGAGAAGTGTACCCAGGATCTCCGGGTTCCTGATGACCGAGCCGATCTGCCTCAGCGCCTGCTGTCCGGCCTTCTGCACTTTGACGTGGGAGTCGGTGAGCACCTCCGTGAGCTTGGGCACAATGTTGGGCAGACAGGACGACAGCTGCTTGGGAGCACAGTATGCCATTGCCCCGAGCAGCTCCACTGACCCTGCAGATGGCAGACACACGCCCAGCATGGAACCACGGAGCATGGGCAAGGGAACCCCTTGTGCCGGCTGCCTGGGCACGGGACAACCGGCCTGCCCCCCTGCAGGAGGAGGATGGAGGGGAGGGGTGGTTCCAGGAGAGCAAGCGCAATGCTCCTGAGGCCTGCTGAGCCACGGCATTCTGGGGGGGATGCAAGGTGGCGTGGGGAAAAGAGGCAAAGACCAGGATGAGGGAAGACCTGGCTGAGCCCTGGAGGTGACCCAAGGCCAATTCACTGAACTTCTCTGGCCTAGTTTCTTTATCCATGTATGAAGAAACTCATTTAGATCTGTGATTTCTCCAACTGCAGAGTGGAACCTGAAGGACTGAGGGGGAGGGGGAGCCGAGGGGGAGGGCCCCAGATCTGGACCCTGCCCAAACCAGAACAGCTCTGCTTGAATCTGTTTTGCATATTAGGATGCCAGAGAAGATTCTATTTTTAAAAAGGGGCTTAATAGGGGAAAAAAGCTTTAAAGTCACAGAAGTAGCCACAAACTAACTTTAAAGCTCTGGGACTTCCTATTTAGGACTATGGCTTCCACCAGAGGCCTGTTCTTTGCATGAAAGCACACGAATTATTGAAAGACTGAGCTGCCTGAGGGCTCAGAGGGTCTTGGCCTTGTCCATGGGCTGGGGAGCACACATTCACAGGACAAGATCCCTGGATTGCTCCCCGGGTTCCTGCAAGGGCAGCCTTCAGAAAAGGAGGTTGGGACAGAGACACTGAAGGGAGCAGCCTTACCAGCTTTGGTCCTCCAGGATTCCTCCTCCAGGGCAGCCAGTAAGGAGGGGAGCACCAGCTTCACCCCGTGAGCACTCAGGTTGCTCATCACAGCCTTGGCACAATCATCTGCAGCCTCAAGGGAGGAGAAAAGGCGTTCAGGGGCCTCTTTGCCCAAGCAAGGGTCAAGGCCTGATGCTAGTCTGAATGTTCCTCCTGGTGACTAACACTTACTGGGGATCTCCTGTGTCAGACCCTGTGCCCAGGCCTACAGACGCAGCTGAGAAGGAGACTTTCTCATCTCTCAGAGCTGTAATGCTTTACTGGGAATCAGAGGAGTCTGTACCAGTCACCGGTGCCCAAGGTGCAGGCAGAGGGGTTCCAGCAGCGGGCCCTTCCACCCCCTCAGCCCCCAGGCAGAGACTCACAGCCAGCGGCTGCCCCAGCTGGCGGCAGGTCTCACGTGCAGCCTCAGGACTTACCTCACGCACATATTGGTTCCCATCCCCGAAGCACAGCAGCAGATGGGGCAGCACGTGAACCACGTATGGCTCGAAGAGCTTCCCCAGCATGGTGCAGAGCATCTCGAAGGCGAAGAGGGCTCCTGGGGGAGAAGGCGGGACAGCTGGAAACAGACTGTGCTCTGGAGGCAGCCACAGGATCGCCTGCCTGCCATCTCCTCGCCCTCTGGAAACACTCAAGGTAGCCCCATGAGAGAGCAGCACCCCCCACGTCCCTGAGAGCATGGACATGGCTAAGCAGAAAGGAGGAGAGAACCGGGCCGTGTCTGCCACTTCCAGGCACTAGCAGCTAGTAAAGCCAATTCTTTCTCAGCTGACGGTCTCTAAGCTGAGTGAGAAATAAAGTCCAGGCCACGGCAGCAAGGACCAGATGGAATGGGTTACACAATCTGCCCCCTCAAGAGCATACACACAAACACCAGGCCCTCGGCGGGGAAGGAAAAGCCAGATTCCTTCCTCTGGCGGTTGTGGGGACTGACTTCCCACCCCGGGCAGCCCCAAGCTCAGAGACACTCACCCTCTCGCCGGCGGAAGTTCTTCTTATCCTGGATGGCGTCGGTCAGCGCGGCCATCATCTCCTGCTGCTTTAGTGAGAGGATGCCCAGGCCCTTCACCAGGCCCGCCAGCCCGTAGGCGGCCCCTTTGCGCTCTGCGTACTTGTCTGACTCCAGCAGCTGCTGCATCAGCCTCTGGATCATCCCTCCTGCATCCTCTTTGATGGCTGGCACGAGAGGTGGCAAGCAGCTGGCCACGGACTCCTGGACCTAGGGGAGAGGCCTGCCTCGTCAGTGCCGCAGCTCACCCACAGCCGGTTCCCGGGGGCTGCCACAGTCCTGTGCAGCGCCTCGCCACTAGATGTCCCCAAGTCCCATCTCAGCCACTGCCTGTCAGACAACACGGCGTCAGGACAAGCGAACAGCATTATATGCCTGTGGAGGACACGGGCTCTGCCACAGTGCACACTACATCTGTAAGGACTGGTCAGGTGAGAGAAAACTCCAGAAGACCCACTCACACGGAAAGATCTAGAGAGAAGCCTTACTGCACTTTCTTAAAAATGGCCCAAGTCTCTCAGTTTTCTGTCAAAGGCACGGGTAATTAATCCAGCCTTGCCTTGGAGGGCCAGGCCCAAACTGAGTGGTACCAAAAGACACCACCAGTTCTGCCTTCCAGCCACAGCTCAGGAAGCCCAAAAAGAGAGCACAGCAAAGCGCTGTGCTGCCAGAGGCCCAGGCAGAGCCCTTGCAGGGGAGTTCTCAAATTTATGTGACCAGTTTTGTAAACCTACATTTGACACACTCTGGGTGATCCAAAATGCAAGTCAGGGGGAGGAGAGAGGGGAGAAATATACACACATATTATGTTTTTCCAAAAACAAAACAACAATCCTTGTGCTGTGGCTTGGAGACTACATTAAAAGGCCCCTGAAGTGTGTAAGGAACACAAAGAGGGTCAGGGAAAGCTCAGCAGACGGAGCCTTCCGTTTGTTTGTTTGTTTGTTTGTTTGTTTTTTTAATCTTGGTATCCCCAGTGCTGGGTTTATACTAAGTGGGGGAAAAAAAAGTATTTAGTAAATGAGTGGAAAAAATGAAAATCTCCAGAAGTCTATTGGAACAAAATAACTCCCTCTCGGGGTGCTTTTTACTATAAACCAGGCTGCCCCAAGAGAGGATGACTCCTTGCTGAGAACTAGGCATTCTGGGCCCTGATCCCCAACTTGGCCCTAGCACCCTGCTGCACACCTCAGTCGGTCCCAATTCCCCAACTGGCTTGTGGGCGCCCGGCCAGGAGGCGGGTACCTGCTGGGAGGGGGTAGAGAGGGCAGCAATGAGCTTGGCAACGATGGGCTTCACTTTGGGGTCGCTCTTGTCCAGGTGCTTGGCCAGAGAGCCCATGAGGACCACCACACTCTGCCGCACGGCATCATAGCTGGCATCATTGGGCGCGTTCTTCAGGAACTCCTCGAACACCGGCAGCAGCGAGTTGACGTTCTCCTGGAAAGCCAAGCCCACCCAGAGCCTCACGTCAACCCTCCAGGCTGCATCTGGGCATGACGGTCTCTGCACTGAGGACTGAGTCCAAATCTGGCTCCAGGACCAGCATCCTGACAAGCCAGCCAGCAATGCCAGCAGGTTTCCCAGTTTGCTAGCAGGAATGCAGCAGACTTAGAAGAATTTAACACCCTTTTGGGGTCTTTTTGGCTCAAAAGAAAGAGATATGAAATTTTTCATGGGGGCCAGTACCCTGCCAGGCCTCCTGGCACTCAGCCTCCCTGTGTCACACTGCTCAGCCCTGCCTCCTGCCCCGGCCCAGCCCGCTCCTCACCCCCTCTGCTGGCTGAGATTTCTCACCTTCCCGTGGGCGTTGAGCGTTGCGAGGGCTGCATCTAACATACACTTCCGGACATCTGGGTTTCGGTCATTGAGAGCATCGGGGACAAAAAACTGGAAGAGGGGCTTCACCTGAGAGCTGTCCAAACACTGGGAGAGCTTGTTCAGGGCCAAAGCCAAGCCACACCTGGGCAGAAGGGGGAGCGTGTCAGGGGGGCGAGGGCTGGCCAGGGGCTCCCTCTGCTGGTGGAATCTATCCTGGTATGCCACGAGGGAAGGGAGCTTGCAGCAGCTCCCTCGGGCGCAGAGCATAGCGTGGAGCCCACTGCCTGGTGCTTACCCACCAGTCTACACAATGGTCTCAACAACCCATTTGTCAAATGGAGACCTGTCATATGCCCAGAGGTCCTACAGGGTGACCTTGGGCAGGGACCAGCTCTGCCTATTTCCGCACATGTGAGTGCAATGCCTACCCTTCTACCTCCAGGGCAGGCTGCAGGATGAAGGCACTCAGAAGTAAACCTACTCTACAAAGGCAAAAGTGCTATTATCCTTTTCAGCTAGAGAACAGTGAAAGGTCTCCAGGGGCCTCTGAGGAAACAGAGGCTGGGAGGAAAGAAGAGAAACATGCCCAAAGTCACTCGGATAGCCCAGGAGTGAGGACTTGAACTCAGGTCTCTCTGACTCAGAGCGACATCTTGCCCTTTCCTTCCACTGTCCCATGACTCCACGCTACCTCCTCTCAACACCCGGCCCAGCCAACCTGCGGTATCTCAGAAAGCTCTGCGTGGACTGCAATGGCTGTCATACCTGGCTTCCCACTGATCTGGAGGAGATTCGGAGATAACGCGTCCTAAGGCATCCAGCACTGGGGGTGGCCGCTGCAACAGACAGGCTGATAAATGCGCTGCGGTGCTCTCCCCAGCCGAGCCGGGCGAGCCAGCCACCCAGCTGTGAGGTGGGAGATCAGTCACAACCACCCTGGGCCACAGTGAGCGCCAAGACTCCTGTCCAGAGCAGGACAGAGGCCAGGCAGAGTCCGACCCACCCTCCCGTGGCCCAGCCCGCAGCAGGGTACGCAGGCCACTCACATACAGCTTCTCCTGATAGATCTCCATGAGTCTGCCCATAACCTCTGCCGCCTGCCGCTGGTACCGGGCCACGGCTTGGGAGAGGGCTTCGGCCCCGGCCTGCCTCACAGCTGCCTCGTGATAGATGACATCGTCGATCAGCAAGGAGCAGAGGTCTGGCTGCAGATCTAGGCCCATCGTTGACCAGAGCCTGTAGCAGACCAAAGGCAGGGACTAGTCAGACAAGGATCTGAAGCACCCACCCCGCCAAACCCAACCACCCGGTTCTTCTCTTGCTGTAGGTGGAGCGCTCTGGGTCCAGTTTTTTCATAAGGGGAGAGAGGACAGAGCAGGAAAAAAAAAACCAGCGCAATCCTCCAGGGGTTCTCACCTCTCAGCCAGCTTCCGGATCTCCTCCTCCTTGTCAAATTTAACCACCCAGAGCCTCCGCAGAAGGTTCAAGCCATTCTTCTCATCGGTGTCAGGCGCTGGCAATACCATGTGGAGTTCCATCAGCCCCTGAGATGGGGTGGGATGGGACTGAGTGAGGCCTGACTTTGCAAGAGCTTCTGACCTGTCTCTTCGCCTCCCTCTCCAAGAACTAGCCCCCAGCTGCATGTGGGTCCAAGTTAAATCAATTAAAATGGATTCTAAGTCAGTCCCACCAGCCACATTTTAAGTGCTCGACAGCCACACACGTTGGCTCATGGCTACCACAATGGACAGCAGAGATATAAAATATTCCCATCACTGCACAAAGCGTCATTGGACAGCACGACCAGTGCTAGGAAATGCCTCGCATCACATCAACTCATTAGCGGCTCTGGCTCTTCACACAGTTTTTCCTTTGGGAGATGATGGGGCATATGGTGGTGGAATCTTCTTTAATGTAAAATCTGAAAACTTAACTCTCAATGTGCAAGACAAAACTTCAGAAAAAGGACATTCCTTTTGTCTTTACGAAAAATTCGCCACACTGCTATTCTTTTCCACATTTTGCCAAGAGCCGGTGCAAACTGTCACAGATCAACAGCAAGCAGCTGCAGACTGGCATTTGGGAAGCCCTGTCTCATACTCCAAGGGGATCCTTTAGCTTTTGGTCCAAAAGTACGAAGAAAAGCCAAATACAAGGTGATGGGTTGAAAAAACAAATTAATCCCCTGAATCTTACCTATCTATAAAAGTACCAAGAGATCCACATTCCATTTTTTTTTTTAAAGATTTTATTTGATAGAGTGAGTAAGAGAGAGAACATGAGTGGGGGGAGAAGACGGAGAGGGAGAAACAGGCTCCCGACTGAGCAGGGAGCCCGACACAGGGCTCAAGCCCAGGACCCCGAGATCACAACCCGAGCCGAAGGCAGACATTTAAACGACTGAGCCACCCAGGTGCCCCTCCATGTTCCATTCTGGAAAACAGGTGAAGTGGGGGCACCTGGGTGGCTCAGTCAGTTAAGCATCCGACTCTTGGTTTCAGCTTAGGTCATGATTGTAGGGTTGTGAGATGGAACCCTGAGTCCAGCTCTGCACGGAGTATGGAGCCTGCTTAAGATTCTCTCTCTCTCCCTCTGCCTCTCCCCACTCTTTCACTCTTTCTCTTAAAAAAAAAAAAAAACTAGATGAAATATTCCAAAGTAAAGACAAAAATAGCCAGTGATGCAATGTGACAGCAGCTTCATCGTCCCCCTTCCTAGAACGATCCTGACCCACCCGTGACCTCTTTTCTTTGTCTCCAAGACACACAGGTGCAGATGTGAGGCATCTCCCATCATCATTTGATGGGCTCATTTGAAAGAATGTCCCTCACGCAGTTCCAACACTTGCACCGAGGGACAAGGAACACCACAGTGGCCCCACAAGGGAGCGGGTGCATACCCGGAGCGCGGTGTCCCGCACGCTGGCACAAGGGGACTGCAAGGCACAGAGCAGGACATCCACCTCCCCCTGCTCTGCGAAGGCACAGCCGTCCTCGCCACTGCTGCTGGCACACAGGGTGGTCAGGGTGTCTGAAGCCAGAACCTACGGCGAACATTGATGCGCTGCGCTCAGTTCAGCAAATTATTTCCTGCTATGGGGTCAGGGAGGGGGCCGGGCAATGGGCTGAGGGGCCCGGAGAGGGATCTGAACTGAGAACGCCCACCCCGAAGCCCCAGTGGGGCTAAGTCCCCCCTGCTCCAGCCCAGGCCAGTGGCAGGCCCCAAGCAGAACCCCTCACTAGCTGAGAATGTTCATGCTGGCTCTCTCAAAAAAAGCAGCCCTTTAGCTCGAATCCAAAAGTGAGAGCTGAGAGAGAACTAGGACTCAACCCCAAGCGCCGGACCTGAGCTCAGGGTCACAAACTCAGGTGCAGCAAAAGCCAGCTGAAAACCAGATCACCTGTAGGCGGGGAGAGCCCGTCCCGATCACCCAAGTCAGGAGGCGCAGCATGGCCACTCGGGGCAGCAGCTCTGGGCCATTCTAAGAGAGAAGAGCAGGTAAGTCAGGGTGAGGCTCTGGGGAAGGTCTGTAACCACGCCTGGCAGCACGAGCAGCGGCATCCTCTCAACCACAGGGAAACCCTGTCAGGTTTACCACTAACCCCATGGGAGCCAACGCCAGTCGGCCACCATCCTCAGGGACTCCAAACAAGTACGTTCTAAAACGTACTTGAAATTCACAGAATGTGAAATACAACGGCCCCTAAACACAGGGATACTTAACTTTACAAGGAGGAGAGAAACGCAAAATAAAATGGGATACCGTTCTTTTACCCATCATTGGCAAGGTTAATTACGATCTGAGGCTGTGTTAGGTATGGAGAGACGGGAACTCATGGTGAGGCTGTAGCTCAGACCGTGCTGCATAACCCAGTAACTCCACGCCTGAGAATGTGTCCTGCGGAACACTCATGCAGGTGCACGGGGCGCTGGGGGCACACAGTGGTGCTCACAGCAGGGAGACGCTGGAAACAACCTTAACTGAAACATGGTGCCGCACAGCATAGAACCCTATGCAGCCCATGAAGCCACTGGCATGAGAGATCACAGTACGTGGTCACATGACAGAACCAGGGCCATCCGTTTTTGCCCTACTGTGTGGGGCGATATTTCCTTTTTTTTAATTTTCTGTTTATGTGTTCTTAGAATTTTTAAACATATGCATGGATTAATCTGACACATTTTCAGAACATAATCTATTAAGAAGGACACCCTTCAGTGAATGAGGTCCAATCATAATCACAAGCAAGTCAAAGGCAGAGCGATCAACATTATTTTCCGAGTTAGAAAAAAAAACAAAAACAAAAAAAACTAACACAATAAATTGCTACAAAATCCTTCGATTTCCCCAGGTCCGAAACCCTCAGAAGACCTGCAGCGTCTCTGAGGCCGTGAGTGCTGCACTAAAGAGGATACCCGGCTGCTGCTAGAGATACGTGCCCACACTCTACGACCCCACCCGAACTGCTGATGGGCGGGGAAGTGTGGAGAGTCCCCGCCTCCCTGACCCCCTCAAGCCAAGGGGAGAGCCGAGCTCCCCTGCCAACCTCGTCCACACGCCCAGGCGGGTTGCTGGGAGAGGCCCTCAGCTGGGCATGGACGGTGAGGATCTGAAGAATCTGGGCCATGCGCTCCTCCTCCTCCTCGCTGTGGTGGGGCATCTCAGTCAGCACCATCTTTAGAAACGGGAAGACTAAGGAGAAGGCTGGTGCAGACAGGGGCGCGGCATCTGCGAGAGCAAGAAGCAGACACAATCTTGCAGGCACCTACAGAGCTGCTGCCTCGGTTTCCATCCTCAAGGTGAATGGGGAAGGGGCGAACGAGGCTGGAGGCCCTTTCTGATGCCCAGAAGCACAGAATATGATGGCAGGGACAACAGCTGGTAGTCCAGCTCCGAATCCTGTTCTTACCCTAAACACTGCCCAGTTCCAGAAGGACAGAGTTAAAACACACAAGTAGATTCCAGTAAAGAGAAGTAAACTCCCAATGGGGATCACAGCGACTCACAGAATACCAGGACTCGGAAATTCTCCATCTGGTCCAACCCCCAACTTTTCAGAGGAGGAAACAAAGGCCAGGAACACAAGTGACTCGCCCAAGGCCACAGCCTCGGGAAGCCCCGGGGGCGGGGGGGACGACACTGAGGCTCATGCACTTGCTACACCAGCACATACGGCCTGGTGCCTGCTGCCCTTACCTGCCCTGTTCCTCACCTGGCTCACCCTTGCCCACCCTGCTGGTGATGGTGTGGCTATGCAGCAGGGTCACTGCCCTCTTCACAGCGACCGACAGCTCTTCCTGGCACCATGACTTATCCAGGGCACACTCTGGCTTCAGCAGGCGTAGAGTCACGTGGCTCACCAAAGTGCCTGTGTCCAAGAGAAGGAACCCAAAGAGGATGACCAACACAGAGACACGGAATCTGGCCCGGGCACAAACCAGGGACCCCAGGCAGAGAGGCCTCACACTCTGACTTAAAAGTAGTCAATGCTGCTGTGCCAAAATGTCTTCAACCTAATTTCTCATTTCAACTTCACGACAGCACTGGTGGGGGGAAGGATGCAGGCAGGCAGGCAGGAGCTGTCGTTCTGACACTAAGAAGTTACAAGTGTGAGCCACCCAGGGTTGTTCGGCCAAGGGTAAAGCTCTACCCATCTGGCGCTCTCATTTCCCTATAATAAGCCCAGGCAGCCAGTAACAGCTTCAGCAGGCTCCATAGGTGCCAACTCTTTTCCACTCAGAACTGTTCCCAGATTCTAGCCTCACCCATTGGAACATCCCCTCTAAGCTAGGCTTAGCCCCCAACAGTGAGGCTACCATAATGCCCAGCCAACCTACCGGTCTTCGTGTCTCCATAGCTAACGAAAAGCTAAAGGCCGTAGAAACCTCTCATCACGGACATGGGGCTGCTCAGAGCTCTGGGCTGCACTCACTGGCCACATGGCACCAAACCAAACCCATTGCCACCGAATTTCTGACTTCTTAGTTTTAAAACCGTTACAGAAAGATCACACTGATTAGTGCCTAAAACTTCATACTCAAGAGTGAAGGCACAGCAGATGTAAAACAGGAGGGAGGAGGCAGCTCTAGGTCACTCCCAACGGTATGCAGCTTGGGGTTCCAAGGCTGCTTCCACAGGGAAACAGAAGTCGGTAGCCCAGACCACCACATGGCTCCCCGTAAGCGCTCAGGAGCACCCTCGCCCCCCTCCCAACCTGCCCTGGGCCACGCCCACAGCCAGCACACAAGAACTAACCCAAAGCCTTGAGCCTAGGGGGCATGACGCAGGCAGCCAAGGACAGGAAAGGGTTCTTGATCCTGGGAGCGGCCAGGGGAGATTTCAGCAAGGGCAGGAAAGAGTCGACCAAAACAGGGATATACTGGGTCAGGCCAGATGGGTTCTTGGCCAGGATGGTGTCCAGCAGGCCCAGCGCCGCCTCCAGTTCACCGTCCAGCTGCAAGCAGAGTCGGCCCAGGAGGCAGGTCAGCAGGGCCTGCTCCGGACAGTGAGGAGTGGGCTGGGCCTGCGCGGGCAGCGGCCGCTCACCTCCTGCAGCCGTCTCCGGATCTGCGCCTCCCTGTCCAGCTGGGCCTGCAGCATCTCCTTCTGCTTACTGGTCAGCTGCACCTCCTCTTTTATGCCTTTCTTCTTCTTTATCTCCTAAAGGCAACGAGCAAACCAATTCTATCTCCAGGGAACAGACCTCCCTCCCCGCCATCGAGCAGGGCGAGATCAGTCCCACAGTCGGCACCAGGCCAGCTCTAAGTCTGTGACCTGGGCCCCCAAACCCGCCATGTGGCCTCCCCGATCTCCCACAAAGTCCATAGCCACCTGGTTTCCAGAGGATGGAGACAGCAGTAGAGAAGTATCTTACTGGATTCTCTAGTGACAAAGGCAAGAAGAGCCTTTTATGTGTTAGAAAAATGAAAAGTTCCTCAGTGTGCTGGAAAGGCTATTCTTTTTTTTTTCTTTTTTTTTTTTTAAAGGTTTTATTTATTTATTTGACAGAGAGAGAGACAGCCAGAGAGAGAGGGAACACAAGCAGGGGGAGTGGGAGAGGAAGAAGCAGGCTCCCAGCAGAGGAGCCTGATGTGGGGCTCGATCCCAGAACGCCGGGATCATGCCCTAAGCCAAAGGCAGCCGCTTAACGACTGAGCCACCCAGGCGCCCCTGGAAAGGCTGTTCTAATCATGCAGCTTCAGAATCTAAACTTTCGCCTCCCTCCTATAGACGCTTTCCCCCAGTACAAGCTGCAGCCTGGAAAAGGCCAAGAAATCACTCATCCATTCAACAAGGACTTACTGAGCACCTCCATTGGTAGAGGAATCCGGGACTGGTGGAGGGGACAGAAGAGTGTGCACAGGCCTCAGGACAACCCCAGGGAACAGGATACACAAAACTCGGAAAGTCACCAGGCTGAGGCCACCAAGCTCAGCAGCCACCCCACATGTAATACTTCCGCGCACTCACCTCCTTGAGCTCCAGCTCGATGATCTGCTCCTTGAAAGAATAAGCTTTGTTCTCTCGCTTCATGTTGGCCTTCTTTATGCTGTCCTGCTGGGCACTAGAACATCAAAGCAGGTGATCAGCCAGGTTCAAAACAGCCGATTGGTCCTCCAGCCTCCCGCCAGCCATGAAACCCCAGCTGGCTTTGAAGTTGCAGGCACCAGCTAAGTGTGGGCTACCTGACATGCTCTCGTATCCCAGGCCTAAGCATGTGCCTGGAACAGAGCAGTACTTGTCCAACGAACGGATAAGCGATTTCATTTATTCCTTCACATTCACTCCTTAACCCTATAAAGGAGGCCTCTCTCTCTTACAGGGAAGAAAACCAAGGCTTGGGCCAACTGAGCCCACGAGCGGGAACTCACCTCTGGATAATAGATTTGTCATACAGCTCCCCGGCAGGGGTCTGCATAATGGCAAACTCCTCCCGCGTCACCTGGCGCAGCGCAGGGTTCTGCACAGAGGCAGTGATGGTGCTGATGAGCTGCGGGAGGACCCGGTCCGGGGACAGGATGGACAGGGAGCCCATGGCATTCATGGAAGACTGTCAGACAAACACAGACACGGTCGGGGTGTGCCAAGGCTGGCACTGGAGAGGGGTCCTGCCACACCTACATGCCCCCGGCTACGGGCTCCTCCTCTTCTTGCCCCTGCCTGTTCTCTCTGAGCACTGTCCGCCAGAGCAGACAGCTGCAGTGTGAGCCTGCCTCCTCAGCAAGCGTTTCCCACTTGGTCTGGTACCAGCACCCTCGCTGGCTGTCACACTCCCCCTCTATTCTCAACCTCCGTGGGGCAGGTGGAGCTGCCCCTACCTCTTCCAGAGGTGGGCATGTGACCTAGACCAAAAAGACAGGCTCAGAAACAAGCACAGGGCCCAAGCCAGGCCACCTCGGGGCAGTGAGACCCCATGCCAGTTGAAATGACTGGAAAACGCAAGCTTCTTCCACAGGAACTGATGGGGGACAAGCTGTAAGTCTGGAAGTGTTATCAGCTGCCCTGCTACGAGAGAAGGGGAGACGGCTGGAGAATGAACCCCCCGCTCATGAAGAGCAGAGATGAGACTCGGAAGGAGAGAAGAGGTGGAGAGCAGGAGAGATGCCACCTCCAGTGTCCTGAGGATAACACCGAAGTCCCTGTAGCCAGCATCACGCGAACCAGTCATACCCTGTGACTCAGTAGTCAGAAGCAGCAGGAAGCTCCCTCTTGTGCTTAAACCACTTTGCATTTTCTGTCACTTGCAACCCAAGGGGTCCAAGGCCCCATTTCACCACACCTGCACCTATTTCATTGAGGCCTCCCTCTGATGCTCTGACCTGAGGCCAGAATTAGTCCACATGCTAATCACCTGGTTCAGGGGACTCTGTGTGGTGATCCTAGGGATGATCTGATCCAGGTGCCTGGTGATGAAGGCTTCCAGGTCAATCTTCATCCTGGCAAGGAGCGCTGGCCAGAGTCCAGACTGCACTGCCACTAAAGGGAAGGGGAGCAATTTGGGGCCTTCTGCCCAGCCTACCCTTACCCTGCCCAACAGCATCCCTGCCCCTCTTGTAACCGCCCCCCGCTCCCCCGCACAGACCTAAGGATGGGTGGTGCGAAATGATCAGCATCTCCTGGGCCAGCTGCTCGGTGTTGGTGATGTCACCCTCCAGTCTTTGCACCCCGGAGATCACACAAAGAGCCTCCTGCAGGACCCTTGGGGGTATGTAGGCTTTGCCTGCCTCAGTCACCTCCCCAGTGTCAATCACCAGAGCCTCTAAGGGTAGCACCTATAAGAAAACAACTCATGAGCCCCCACTGCTCGGAGCCCTGGGCCGGCCTGGCACAAAGAGACAAAAATGCCAGGGACACTGTTGTCTTTCACACACATAGCTCTCTGGAGTTCCTGCTAGAGTGGAGACTGATGCCCAGCTCCCTGGGTGGGACCCGCAGGCTGGGAGATATGCCTGGAAGAACCAAGCACATGTGACTTTGTACCTAAGAAGCCCATGGGGAGAAAAGCAGCCACAGAAACTGGGCCAGGAGACCCAGCCAGAGACCACAAGTCTGTCACTGGCCCGCATCCTTCAAGAGGGGTTAGGGAGGGAGGGAAACAGGGCACAAAGAGCACTGAGAAGGGACTGGGTCTTTGAGGTCACTTCTGCCACCCACTGGCTGGGAAACCCCTGGCAAGTCATTTCAGCTGCCAGAACCCTGGACAACTCATATAAAATAAGGGTGTTTAGGCTGTCTGCCTTTTAACAGCAGTGTGAAAAAAGCAAAAGAGAGAATGGGTAGCAAATGCTCTAAAAATTATAAAGTGTTTTAAAAACAAAGTATTACTCAAGAATAAAAAGGTTGAACTACATGTCACGATACATGGAAAGAAAGAAAAGCATCTCTGAAAAGAAAAAAGAATTACACGAAACGAAGTGTTATCGGAATTCAAGGGCAGGACAGAAGATTCTGGTGTCACACAGTAGTCTGAGTGAGAATAGCCCTGGAAGAGACCAGCCGAACTCCCTTGGCACAACCGGGGAGGACTGAGCGAGTCAGCAAGCCCCAGTTCTGGACCCCAGACACCCTCACCTTGTGAGAACTGAGGACAGCCTTCAGCTCCTCCAGGAGCCCGAATGCCAGCTTAAAGCCCCCAAGAGAGGACAGCAGCTTCCGGACCGTGTGCTGGGCCTGCCTGCGCACACGCCAGGTGCGGCTCAGGAGCACTGCCACCAGAGCCCGGTGGTACTGCCTGCAAGCACAGGGACACAGCACCCTGGGGAGGGCGGGCGCGGGGCTCTCCGCAGCCAGCCCTTCCACCCAGCATGCACCACCGTTTCTCAGGCTCCTGCCACTGTTTGCCTCCCTTGACCCAATGGGGAAAGGTAAACAAGCTTCACATACTGAACTTTGTTGCCTGTGAGTCTGTGCGGGTGGTCAAGGAAAAGCCTCTCTGTCAGATGCAACACGGTACACAGGGCTGGGAGGGAAGACAAACAGAAGTGGTTTTAAAATATAGAACATACTTGGGGGGCCTGGGTGGCTCAGTCCATTAAGCGCCTGGCTCTTGATTTTGGCTCAGATCATGATCTCAGAGTCATGGGATTGAGCCCTGCGTCGGGCTCTGCACTCAGCACGGAGTCTGCTTGAGATTCTCCCTCTCCCTCTGCTCCTCCCCTTGTGCGCGCATGCTCTCTCTCTCACTCTCTCAAATAAGCAAAAAAATAAAATCTTTAAGAAAATAGACGTCTAGAAAGAACTGGAAAGACCTGGAAAGTGAACACTAAAACATAAATGTGACTATCACTTATCAATATGAAATTAGAGCTCATCTGAAGTTCCTTTTTTGCTGACAATGCACACATGTATCTTGGACTAATGAAAAATAAACGCTTTATTCTAATGAATTAAAAAATTACTGTGCAGTTCTAAAAAAAAAAGATGAGGACATACGCATACTGAAGTAGAATGATCGCCAAGTTTACACAGCACAATGGCATGCTACCGTTTGTGTAAAAAAAGGTAAAGAACTAATACAAAAGGTATCTGCTGGTATAAATATAAAATACCAAGGATACACAGAAACTAATAGAACTGGTTGTCCATAGCCAGGGACAGTGGGTGGCCAGAGACAAAGCAGGGGTATGATTTTCAACACAGGCCCTCTTGGATCTTTTATTTTTGAATTATGTGACTGTATTTCCTATACAAGAACTAATTTTTTTTTAAATCATGAAGTGACTAACAGTTTTAGCTCATTAATAGGATGTTGTGATTTGTGAGTCAAAAGACTTTTCAAATCACCGATTAGCAGCAGACAGCCCTAAGGCAACCTAGAATTTTAAACATACACTTAAAGATCAACTGTTCCTTCTCTCCCGGGAGAGAAACCAGTAGTTTTGTGTCTCCTGGTGAGGGAGTGCAGCCAGCCACACTCCACCAGAGCTTCTCAGCTGCCTTGTAATATACGAAAGCCTCTGAGACAGCACCAATTACCCAATCAGCTATAATTACACCTAATATCGCAGCCCCGCAACCATTAGTGCTCTGTCTCCACACATCTACCCACTCCCCCATTCCCCAGGCTTCCATGCCCCATGGGGGTGCATTCATTCGCAAGCAGCCAACGGCACAGCTGCTGACCCCAGCACTCTGATCCAGGTTTTTGCTGAGCTGACTGGTCCAGACAACAGGCAGTCAGGGAAGGGTCTTCTCTGAAGACTCACCAGAGAGACTCAGGCCCAACCTCAAATTCAAGTAAGTTCAGCTACGTAACTCACCATCCTCTGAAGCCATGAGCAGGAATTTCTCAGAAGTGAAAATCTGCTTCTTCTCATCTACAATCAGCTGCCAGAAACCACTCAGTTTGGCCTCTGCAAGAAACAAAAGGTCACTCCCCGACATAGCTCACTCCGTCCGCCACAGCTGGTCCCCTCCGCCTGGAGCTGCTGGGACTGGCTGCACTGACAGCCCCTCTTCTGCAGCAGGCAGCAGGGCTCCCCCAGCATGGCTGGGTCACTCCTAGACTGTCTCTCCCTCCCTGTTCTGAGAACTAATCAGTCCTTCTGGTATCACTGTCTGTATGAACCGTTCAGTGGTTCTCTGCTGCCTACAGGAGCGCAGGCAAGCACTTCCCACCTGGAACTCCCACCTACTCCAGGTGCCATTCACACATGGTGCCTTCCCTGACTGAGGCTGGTCTGAACGCACACTGGGCTGTTCCCTTCCAGCCGGTGAAACCCTTCCTAGCCTTCAGGGCCCTAGTCCAAATGCTCCCTCCTTCATGAAGCCTTTCCTGAAAGCCAACACCTAAACTAACACCTCCTTCAAAACTGTCCTAATGCCACATTTTGTCTTCAACTTTGGACGTATTTTTGCCTCTCCTCACTCCCACTACAGTAAAGAAGCTGAAAACGTGTGGAAGCGCGCTCATGTTCATGTCTGCCTCCCTGCCAAGGCACCCAATGATATATGAGAAGAGCTGAACTACATTTCCAACCGCAGAAATAAGTTCACGTCCATCTGCAGGCAGAGTGGGACTAAAGCAAGCATGGAATACCAGGTAGCCACAAAAATAAAGAGAAAGCTCTTTTGGTTGTCCCAATCTGGAATCTTTTCCAAGGTGTATTCAGTAAGTAGTATGCCATTTACACAGTATGCTACCTGGTGTGATGGGCCGATTACATATTGACTATTTCTGGACAGGAAGAGGTAATACTGTCCAGGGAAGGGAACTTAATGGCTAGAAGACTGGCTAAGGGGAAGCTTTTCAAGTTACACTCTGGAAATGTACAACCAGTTAAAAAAATGCCCCACTATACTAAATCCAGTCAGTCTGGGAATTATATACAAACCCCCGTCCCAGAGCACTAGAACAACAGGTCAAAGGAAGACAGTGACAGAGTCCCCTGGCTGTATTCCCATCTGCCAGTGTGACCCTGAGGCTCATCCCTACAGATGACAAGGGGCCCTGTGGCTGACCCAGTGTGGTAGTGACCAAGCTGATCCTGTGAAATCCTCAACATCACGATACTTCTCCTGGGAACTCTGAATGAGGCCTCATCTACTACTGTGGGGAACAAGTCTAGACCCTTACCAGCCTGCGAGTCAGCCACAGAAAGCTTCGAGAGCAGCAAGGCTGCAGCAACCCCTTCGGTGACTGTGGGAACCTGAGTGCTTTGGGAGGCTGCCTTCTCCACCGTCTGAATGAGCAAAGGCAGCAAGTCCAGGGCCTGTAATAGTGTATCACCTGTGGAGAGAGGACCAGCACCTTGCAAAACACTCTGTCAAGGGTGACAAGATGACTCAAGAAAGGCATTATCTACTCAGGTCCGAACTGGCTGACTAAAACACTACAGTTACCTTGTCAAATGCTGCAAAGTAGGGGAACTAGAACCAAACTCTACAACCATAATGTGACAGCTAGAAGGATCCTTACAAATCCAACAGTCCAGCTGTTCATGTGATCCGTAAGGAAACAGACCAAGAAAGGTTAAGTAAGACGCCCAAGGCCACATAGCTGGTTCAGGGAGGGCCAGGGCCACTGCAAACCTACCAATTTCTTTTTGGGGCTCTTCCCCAATACCAGTCAAGCTCCCAACCCAAATTCCAGAACCAGAACCAATATGCTAACCTATAAACGAAACCCACTTAATTAAAAAAAATTTTTTAAGTGGAAATCTGTTAAAACTATAGCTAAAGCAGTGTTTTCTTAACTACTAAACATATTTCATTTGGAAGACGTCATGGATTTGAATCCAAAAAATGTTTAAAGGCTTATTTTATATTTTATGTTTATTTTAAAAGCATTGGGGCGCCTGGGTGGCACAGTCGTTAAGCGTTTGCCTTCGGCTCAGGGCGTGATCCCAGCGTTCTGGGATCGAGCCCCACATCAGGCTCCTCCGCTAGGAGGCTGCTTCTTCCTCTCCTACTCCCCCTGCTTGTGTTCCCTCTCTCGCTGGCTGTCTCTCTCTGTCAAATTAATAAATAAAATCTTAAAAAACACACACACACACACAAAAAAAACCCAAAATAATAAGAGCATCATGTAGAAACAGCTCAAGCTGAAGAGACTAGTTTAGATCAAATCTCTGCTATCTAGCACTCAATCTAAAATCAAGATTGATCAATGCAGCAGAACTGCGAACTGACAGCGGAGTACGGGCACTACAGAGAAGGGACGCCCTTCTGTGGAATCAGCAGCTCTGGAATCTGCTAGCTGTTTCTCTAAACACAGTTCATCAGAAGTATAAACTTTTTAAAAAAGAAGTACAAGCCTATCTCAGAGGTGAAGATTTTTACCTTGGAGATCAAGTTCCTACGCAGATTGGTAGGTTTCTTCTAGCTTTGCTTAGGAAAGAGGTGGATGCCCACTGCTCAAGTGACAGGTTTGTCAGCACCGCAGAAAGGGCAGTGGTTGGTTTTTAGTTAAATAGAACATAAAGTTTCTATGAAGCTGGACTTTTTGAATCAGACCTCTCACAATCACTTCCCCATGACTTCAGATAATACGGTGACAGGTTGTAGTCCCAGGCCCTCTCTGAATAAAGCTTTGTAACTTGAAGGTCTGATAAAGGGGAGGAGCCAGTCTGTTGTGAAGACTGGACACCGATTCTAGGCTCTGTGGATGACTAAGCCCGATGCTTCCAGAGGCTCAAAAAGAAGTGATGCCAAGTAAGCTAGACTGCAAGGGAAAGCTCGGGACGGTGAGGATGCCCGGAAGACTCGGTCGCCCATGCAGGGGAGGCATCTCACCTCGGAAGCAGGCCAACATACACTGCAGATAGGCATGCCTCACTGCAGAGGTGGAGGTCTTCAGGCTGAAGGCTTTCTTGAACCACTCGGTGAGCTTCTTGGGCACTTCCGTGGTGAACCGGTTACACCAGAGTGCCAGGACAGAGACCGCGTGCACCAAGGTGCCTTCGTGAACTAGGGCAAGAAGCAGAAGTCCGGTCAGTTCACATCTTAGGCCCACGCCCAGTTGCTTGCAGCAGCGCCCCAAGGCAAGCAGGAGTACAAGGGAGAGGAAGCAGTAGTGCTTCAGGGGAGGTCTGCTTGAGAAGGGGTTCATGCAGCTCTGAAGGTAAAAACCAGAGTCAGAGCATGTCCAGACTGCATCCTCCCCATGCTGCCCAGTTACCTTCTTGCTGGAGGAACGGGATGAACAGCTCAGCCACGGTCCCATTCAGGACTTGACTAGACGGCCCAGACACCACGTGATGACTGACACTCCCGATCCCTGGAAGGCAGGGGATTTCCTGCTCAGCACGAAACCACAAACACGAGATTCTTCTTGCCGCTGCCCACTTCCCTAGCAGCCATGCCTCTCCTCTGGCCATCACTGCCCTTCCCTCAATCCCCTCTTCAGATGATCCTGCCTTTTACAGGAGCCAGGCCTCCCCCTAGACTCAAACAAGTCCCACCTGCCACACAGGCAGGCAGCAGCGTCCTGGGAGCCAAGCTGGGATGTCCAGGATTGTCAGAGGGGTCAAGATCAATGAAGGACCTGCCTTACCCACCAGTTACGTTACACCTCATCTACTACTCCACTTACCACTACCCCAGGAGAGATTCTGTACCTGAGAGGACGCTGATCTTCTGGGCTACGATAGTCAGTTTTCCCTCTGAGCCTGAGAAGAGAGACAGCAAAGAGGCAAAATTCCCATCTGCCACATTTCGCAAGGGAGTGATTAACGTGGTCATGTGTGTGACACCAAGATACAGGTTCTGGTTCCAGAAGCAGCCTTTGTATCATGAAGCGGCCTTTAAAATAACATTCACTAGATCTTTCTTCTCACTAGAACAGTAGATGTTCTCACAGAAAACTTGAGAAACAAAAAATATAAAGAAAAGCATTTAAAAATTACCCACATGCCCACTACCCAAAGACGTTATGAACATTTTGATGTGTTTCCCTCTAGCTTTTCCCTCTATGCGTACAATAATGTCTACACTTAAATAAAAAACAACTGAGATCACCCCGTCTACACAGCCTGGTGTGTGCTTCTGTTCACTTCACACGTTCACATTCTACTACGAGCGTTCTCCTGGCCACGCGGCCTTGACACAAGGAGACTTGTAGCCCCGAGTCCCAGGCAGGTCCTGGCACCCACTCCTCAGCCATGCCCCCAGCCAGGAAGGCTTGCTCACCGCCAAGGATCGCAAACAGGTGCCTGGTCACGGCTTCCGTCGCTGAAGAGTCGCTGCACTGGCGGGCCAGGTTCCGCAGCGCCAGCACAGCTTCATCCATCAGGCGGGGACTGTTGGACTTCAACTGACCTGGACACAGACAGCCGCAGCTCAGAAGCCGCCGAGAGCTGAGCATCCGGGCTTTCAGCTCTGTCTTTTCCACGTTCCCAACTCTCCCAACCCAGCTAGGTGTTCTCCTTAGAAAGTATCTCAAGAAACTATGCAAGTGTAGCTTCTTTCTAAACTGAGCTTTCCCCTGCTCTTTTTCCTAAAATAATTGGAAAAATACAACCAAAATCCAAGGTGCCATTCTAGGGGCCGGAGAGGGGTCATGATACTCACTAGCCAGTCCTTTCACGATGTCCAGGGCATACTGGCTGAGATCGAGAGTCACCGATGCCAGCAAACTGGAGATAGCTAAGGGGGACAGAAAGTACGCAGCATGTCTGTCTCAGGTATAAATGTCCATTTCTGCTCTACTCCCCAGCCAATGCTGTCAGGCCTGCTGTCCAGCCACACAGAACCCTGACCACTTTTCATCTTCGTATGGTCACGTGAGTAGTTACATTTGTCCCTACAGTTTCAAGTGCCACCCCACACCAAGTTCAAACTGTCTAGAACAGAGGTTCTTAACCTGAATGGTTTCTAGAAGGTTCTTGGATCTCTAAAATTGTTTGCAGTATTCTAAAGCAGATATACTTTTGTGCATCCTTTTAAGGAACCCATAACTTCCAACATATTCTCAAAAGGGTCCGTGATCTCTCTCCCAAGGTCCCAATGAGGTGAACAGGGAATACACACTTCACTCCACCCCCACTGCTTCTGCTGCCAAGTATCGGAGATGCAGCTCACCAGGCAACCCACCTCCCTCCCACCATCCTGTCAGGCAGTGACCTACTTTCAATAACATTCTCCGGACTCCTAAGTAAGGACTTCTGTATGGTGGGCAGTATCAGATCCTTAAATTCCGAGTGGGACATGTATCGGAGCAGAGGGGCACAGTTATCCTACAAAGAGAAAGGAGAGGGCGTCAGGCACCCAGACCTCGTGCGAACAGACGAAGAAGAAAGGACAGCTCTGAATCAGGATTTCAGTTGGATTTAGCTTGCCCAGCTAAGGGGCACTCACTCACCAACAGGTACTTCTGAGGCTTTACTTTGCTCATCAGGACGTTCTTCATATAAAAATCCAGCAGGGCACTCTAGAGAATACAAAGAGGGTTTAGGACAACATTCTGAGTATCTCATCGCGGACCTAAAAGATCCCTTTGGTGGGAGTGCCTCTAAAAATTACAAATCAGTAAAAAATAAAATATATACATAGGGGCGCCTGGGTGGCACAACGGTTAAGCGTCTGCCTTCGGCTCAGGGCGTGATCCCGGCGTTGTGGGATCGAGCCCCACATCGGGCTCTTCCACTATGAGCCTGCTTCTTCCTCTCCCACTCCCCCTGCTTATGTTCCCTCTCTCGCTGGCTGTCTCTATCTCTGTCGAATAAATAAATAAAATCTTTAAAAAAAAAAAAAAAATATATATATATATATACACATACATAAACAAACAAATAAAATACAAATCAGAGCCCAAATTTCAGTGTCACACACGGAGGGCCCAATGATCACGACACTCATCATTTTAAAACCTTCCACAGCTATCCAGAGCTGCTGGGATTCAGTCCAAAGTCCTTGGCCTGGCTCCCAGGCTGCCTGCTAGCCTGCGCTGCCTCTCACACCTCTCCAGCCCCACTCGTCTCCCCTGCCTGGCTTCTCGTGGGCTGCTTTCTCTGCCCAAAATACCCCTCCTCACCCCCTGACCTTGCTAATACCTATTCACCTTTTAAGTTCCTTCATTACAGCTGTGCTCACTGACCCATGGCCTCTGCCAGGATCCCTACTCCAGAGTATCACCGCTTCCTGCCCTTTTCCTTTGTAGCTCTTATCACAGATATAATTAGATGACTCTCTGTCTGATGGCAGACTCCTCAGACTCAGTTCCCCAAGGGCAGGGATCACAGCTCCCTGGCTCACTGCTGCAACCCGAACAGCTGGCATAGTGCTTGGCACACGGCAGCTGTTCAGTTGGGGGAGAATAAATCACTGCATAAACAGGCAAATTATCACCCCAATAATTGCCAGGATTCTCCCTAAGCCAGAGCTGGAGGGAGAACTTTCCAGCCCCTCAAACTTCACCTATCATGGAGCAAGGCCAGGCTCCCATATGAGAACACCAACAAGCTTCAGATGAGGCCAGAAGCTGGGGCCCCCCCAGAAAAACAAGCTCCCCGTCCTCGCCTCCAGCGAGTCCACCTGCCTTGTGCCGGTTGACCACGTCCATCTCCTTGTGGCTCGTGCAGAATTGCACCAGCAGCCCCAGCATGCCCGCATAGTTCTGGTTGGGTTCTAGGCTGAGAACGGCTGACAAGTACTGTTCCACCAGCCCGGGGTTCTGAAGAGGAAAGCATGAGGCAGGTACGTCACGTGGCAGTGGGGGTAGCACAAAAGCAACGATGCCCACCACCCACCCCAGCCCCGTCACCTCTTTCCACAGCTTGCTGAGCTTCTTCACGGCTCCATCCACGGCGTGCCTGTGGGAGCCACCCAGCACCTCCAACAGGAGCAGGCACTGCACCTCCACCTGCCAGGACGTGAAATGTGAGCGGAGCTGCGGTGGCCCTCACAGCCCACCCAAGACCTTCATCAGGCCCACGCAACCCCAGCCAGATCCTCTTCCCTCCACCCCCGACACTTGGCCCTGTCCCAGAAATACATCTGTTCACTCAAGCACTTCATTAATAAATGTACGCTGAGCACCTATGAGTCAGACAGTGAAAACACATGGAGAAGGAGACAGACGTGGGCCCTGCTTTCATGCACTTTATAGTTCAGAGGGAGAAAAAGATACTACAAAATAAACATACAGGCGAATATACAATTTCAGGGAGGTGAGAGCCATGCAGGAAAAGGATAAGCATCCCGTTTCATACCTGCCTTGACTTTTCCCTCATTAATTCCACAAATACCTGCTGAATACTGACTAAATGGCAGGCACTACACTAGGCACTTTAGTCATGGAAGCGAAGACCAATCAGATGAGCCTGACCTGCGTGGAGCTCCCTGTCCAACCCGGAGTGAAACACATCATAGGTGCTCAACTGAGAAATCTGAGACTTTATATGCCACAAACACCCACAGTCACTGGGGAGCAGTGTGAATGGCCACCCTGAGAAAAAGGGGATGCTTAAGAAGTCTGCTGGGCTCCGTTCGCAAGTGTACAAAATGACAGATGAACACAGTTATCCACTGCAGCATTTTTTTTTTTACAGTAAAAGATTATAAACAACATAAATGGCCATCAACAGGGGACTAGTTATATATACTGTGGGATACCCACTAGGATTAGTAAACCATCATCAAGAATGAAAAACTCTTTATGCACTAATCTGGAACAAATTCTACATGTGGTTAAAGAAAACAAGGTGGGGGGCACCTGGGTGGCTCAGTCGGTTAAGCGGCCAACTCTTGACTGCAGCTCAGGTCATGATCTCAGGGTGGAGACTGAGCCCCGCATCAGGCTCCGTACTTAATGCGAAGTCTGCTTGTCCCTCTCCCGTCCCCTCTGCCCCTCCCTCTGCTCACGCTATGTCTAAAATAAATAAACCTTCATTTAAAAAAAAAAAAAAAGGTGAAAGATAAAAAGTATTTTCGGTACACTAGTGTTTATATAAAAAACGCTATTCCGTCGTATATACAGAAGATATATTTACGCGCATAAAGAATTAGTAACAGAGGAACCTAGACGGCTAGGGAGGGAAACTGGTTATAGCTTTCTATGCTTGTTGAAACCACTTTCAGAACTATATTGCTGTTCCCTCTTCCTAGAATGTTCTAACCCTTGATCTGGGCACAGTTTGTTCTTTCATATCCTTCAGGTCTCTGCTCAAACGATGCCTCCTCTGAGGCCTCCTCGCACAGTCACCCTGTACCGCACTCTCTCCATCCTCCTACCTGCCTTTCTGCCGTGTGACCTTCATCTTCCCACTTACTAGCGGACGTGTGTGGCGTCTACCTTCACCACAGGAGTGTAAGCTCCGGAGGGGCCTGGGTGGCTCAGTGGGTTAAGCACCTGACTCTTGGTTTCACCTCAGGTCGTGATCTCCGGGTCTTGAGATCAAGCTCCACATTGGGCTCCACACTCAGCGCAGAATCTACTTGTCCTCCCCCCGCCCCGGCCCCTCTGCCCCTCTGCACGTGCACGCGTGTGCAACTCTCTCAAATAAATAAATAAATTTTTTTAAATAAATAAATCTCTTAAAAAACTCTTAAAAAAGAGGTGTAAGCTCCAAGAGGGCAAGGTCCTTTTTCTTATTCCCAGCTTTTGCCCCAGCTCCTAGAACAGTGCCCAGCACGTACAGGCCCTCAACAGAAAACTGAGCGACAGAATACATTCTGACCCACGTGTACGGTCGACATTGGCAACAAGTAAAGGAAAAACCCAGACTCAAGACACAGGAGAAACAAACATGGTCTCACGCTCCTGATGTGTTCTGTCCTATAAACACAACATTCCAGGGATGACCCCTGCTACTCCCTGACCCGCAAGCATACTTACTTACCTGGGATAATGGCTATACGAGATCACTGGAGATAAGCCAATGAGGGACCCATGATGAAGTATCTTATTATAAGAGGCCTTGGTAGCATGAAACCCACACTGTGAAGGGGGCCCAATTCTGCTATCCATGACCTACCCGGTTTCAGTGTCCTCATCCTTCAGTTAATCACCCATGGCCACACCATGGTCATCCCCAGCAGCGTGCTGGGGAAGCTCCCAGGGACAGGGCCATCACTGTATCTTACTAGCGGGCTGCTTCGGGAGAGGAGCTAGTTTTCTAGTGCCACTCCTCATTTAGCTGCACAGCCTTCTGGATTTTCCATAGCCCTCTCACACCTCGTCTTGAGCCCCTCTTCACAACAACTTGTGGAGGTGGATTGGGTAGGTGGCACTTTTTCCTATTTCGTAGAAACGGGCAACAGGCTCAGAAGTTACGTACACGGCCAAATATCATGGCCGAGAATCAGAGCCATATCTCAGGCTCCTTTTCAATGAACCATAAGATCATTCCTCTTGCCCTCCACTACGCATATCTAGATATTCAAAAGAACCTCCCAATCTGGCCTATTGGGCTATCTCTGGTTAGCAGAATGTTGCAAGGCAAGGCAGGGAATATGGAAGAAGCAGGTACAGAACTGGAGGAGAGAAATAAAGGTTTAAACACATGGCAAGAGGGATGCCTGGGTGGCTCAGTCGTTAAGCGTCTGCCTTCGGCTCAGGTCACGATCCCAGCATTCTGGGATTGAGCCCTGCATCGGGCTCCCTGCTCAGTGGGAAGCCTGCTTCTTCCTCTCCCACTCCCCGTGCTTGTGTTCCCTCTCTCGCTGCCTCTCTCTCTGTCAAATAAATAAAAAAGAAAATCTTAAAAAAAAAAAAAAAAACCACACATGGCAAGAATTCCGTTTCATTAGCCAGTTCAACACTGAAATCCAAACATAGGGAAAGGAATGATTAGCCGGAAAAAAACAAAACGATTTACAGTACTGCATTTTCTGATTTACTTGCTCTCTTGCTGTCTTCCCCGCTCTGGCCTGCCAAGTCTTCCACATATGCCATGAAGGCAGGAACTGCCTTTCTCTTGCTCACCAGTGACTCCCAGAGCCTAGCACCATGCCTGACAGAGAAGCTCAAACGTATGTGATAAACAGATGGATGTTATTAGGTTCCACCCATGCCCATCCACCAAAGTCACACACCTTGGGACAATCAAAACGCTCGGTCACCCAGCACCAAGAAGAGCACTTGGCCAGAGAAGGTGCTTAAACATGTCCCAACTCTGTGCAGAGAGCTGACCATCAGCACGCCAAAGACCCAGGGAACCTACCAGTTTGTTCCAGATGTCTCCTTGCCGCTTGGCTCTCGAGGGAAAGACAATGCGCACCAGTAAGCAGGTCCAGGACAGGGCCAGCAAGGCAGCAGAGCCGCTACTCTTACTGCAGAGGGGAGCGGAGGGGAGGGGAGGAAAAGGATAAGTGCAGAGCTGCAGCCTCCATCTTGAGGGTAAATGCTCAGTGCAAGGCCCCGCCTGCTATGTAGGACCCGCCCTTGACCTACAACTGGGCAGAACTTGAAACTTGTTCCTCATAAATCATCTGTAACCACTCAGGACAAGGAATGTAGGCCTTGTCAGCCAAATTCCCACCTCTTAGCACTCACAACTATAGAAGCAAAAAGATGGTTTCCCCTATTCAGTGTCCGGCGGCCATTTGGTTTCCCCTCAACATGGCCTCGCTTCCACTGGTTTCCCAACCCTGTTCCTCAGGAAAGTGGTATGTCCACTGAGCCGGACATCCTGGCACCTTCCTCCACTGCAGCAGGCAGAATGTTGGCGCCACTCAGAGTTTCAGAGAGGAAAGAGAGACATGCTCACACCTGCTCAGCACAGCTCAACTGCAGCAGCTTCTCCCGAACAGAACTCCACCAAGCCCCAGCAGGCCATACGGTTCTCTTACCTGGGGACACCAGCTTTGGAGCCAATGCCTGAAGACTGCAGAGAGTGCAGAAGGTTCCTAGCAGTGGCTTCTGGCTGGGCCTCAGCCAACTGCTGGATGGCTGCCTGCAGGGCCCTGCGGGAGGCTGCATCTCTACGAGGAGGAATGAAGTGGAGAGGTGATCACTGGGGGTAGGGCCAAGGCAGCTTAGGCCAAGCACTTGTCTTTCTCTGGAAAACTGGATTGTACTGGATCCCAATGGATCTCAGATTATGGGATTAGGAAATAACTAGAGAAATCTACCTCCTTCTGGAGCCCTAGAAGCAGCTAATAAGGGCAAATGAGCCATCAAGGCTGTGAGGGCAACACCGACATTTACGGAACACTTACTATGGGCCCCAAACTAGGCCAAGTGCTTTCACATGCATGACTGTTGACAGCGTACAGACTCATGACATGGGCATGCACTGTTCCAGGAGCTCTACACTTACTAACCAACACCTATGAGGTAGATAATAGCACCATCCCCATTCTGCAGATAGGGAAAACAGAGGCACAGGGAGGTTAAATAACTTGGCCAGGATCCAACAGCTAGGATGTGACATGGCTCCAAAGCCGTGGCTCTAACCGCTCTCCTGTACCACCTCTCTGTGCAAAGGGCTGTAGGCACAGGGCCTTCAGCTGGGGCTCACCTGTACCGGTGCAGAGTCAAGCAGAATAATTTGCAGAGCCCTTTCACTGCTCCCTCTGGCAGATCTGAAACCAAAGATCACAGAGATTAGTCAATAAAAACTACTTCATGAGCCAGGCATTCTGCCAGGCATGATCTCTACCCATTGGACACTTCCTGTAGGTTAGAGATGGAATTCCCTGGAAGAAAAATCCACAGGAAAATCGGACCCCAGGAAAACAGCTGGTACAGAAAGGCTCTCAGGTGGACATGTGTTAAATGAGCAAAACTAAGGTGATGCGATGGCCTCAAAATCTAACATGCTGGCAAGGGGCGCCTCTGGGCACTGGGATTATTCTGCTGCTTAGACCTGGGTGCTGGTTACACAGGTGTGTCTGGCTTGTGAAGAGTCAGTGGGCTGTTTGCTTATGGTACATGAACTCTTTACGTTTCTTCTAATAAATGGTTTTTAAAAATAGGACAAAATTGGGATGTCTGGGTGGCTCAGTCGGTTAAGCGGCTGCCTTCGGCTCAGATCATGATCCCCGGGTCCCGTGTCGAGCTCCTTGCTCAGCAGGGAGCCTTGCTTCTCCCTCTGCCTGCTGCTCCCACTGCTTGTGCTCTCTCTCACTGACAAATAAATAAATAACAGCCTTAAAAATAAATAAATAAATAAATAAATAAATAAATAAATAAATGAAATAGGACAGAATTAATGTACTCTGAGGGATCAGAGAAGGGCAGAGCACCTCTAACTGGAGTGGCTTCCAAAGGTTCTAAGGACACATAAACTTGGTCTAACAGAATCGTAGGCTATGGAAAAAGGAGAGAGATGTACACACTGAGTGGTGTTAACCACAGGAGCACAAGTGCAGCGGGAGAATTTATAATGCCCAACAGGACACATGAGGAGGAAGAAGAGGACTTAACACTCACAAGGTGCCAGGCCCTGCTCTAAGCACTGACACAGGGTTCCTCATTTAATCCCTGCAAGGTGGGTATGTGACTGAGGCCACTTTAAGATGAAGAAACGGAAGCCCAAGAAACCGAGCAGGCCAGCCTCGTGAAAGAGAAACTCTGGTTGTAACAACAGGGGTCAATAATGGAAAACCAACCTGCGGCCAGTTCTGCCTGCCAGAATGAAGCATGCAGAAAAAAGGGAGAGGGTGTGAGTGGGGGAATGTAAACCACAGTGCAGGGCAGACTCCCACGGGAGGCACTGAGAGCCAAGGACTTGTACAGTGCTTCACACCTTAGGCACCCCAATGATGGGGACAAATGGAGGGGCAGGAACCTCATCCCTCCCAGGGCCCTGAACAGTGTATTGGTCCCCTGGACTTGGCGCTATTTCAGTGACCAAGGAAAAGAGTGACTGGGGCCAGAAACAGGTTGTGGCTGAGAGCTGACACACACTGGGTGCTCAAAGGAAGCAGGCACAGTGTCAAGCACCATCCATACATGTCCTCATTTACTCCTCACACTAACCCTCTGAGGGAGACACTTGCTATCTCCACGCTCAAAGCAAGGAGACAGGCTCAGACGACTTAAGAAACCTGAACCAGGTCACACAGCCTGAAAGTGGCAAGGCCATGGCTAGAACACAGAGCCTATCTGAATCAAACCAAGCCCTTCATCAGCAACTGCTACGCTACAGGCTGGTGACTGGAAAGAGCAGGCACAGTTAACACTCCATCGGTGAGCTTCAGGGTTCAAGTACATGGAGGCAGGACTGAGGAGAGCATCAGAGGCACCTCAGGGCCCTCATGGGCTGACCCATGCTGCCTGTCTGTATCCAGGGCTAGACAGCTGTGAGGAAGTCTTCGACTTCCAGCCCGGCAGAAAATACCTGCCCCCACCTTTGTTTCCCCCACTTCATTATCTACTACCCTAACAAAAGAAGAGGCCAGAATGATTTATTGCTACTCAATGGCTCCTCCTTAGACTCGGAAAATTAGAAAATCGAGAATTAAAGTTTTTAATTTTATTTATTTACTTGAGAGAGAGAGAGAGAGAGAAAGCACAGAGGGAGAAGGAGAAGCAGACTCCCCACTGAGCAGGGAGCCTGACGCGGGGCTCGATCCCAGGACCCTGGGATCATGACAGGAGCTGAAGGTAGATGCTTAACCGACTGAGCCACCCAGACTCCCCCAGAACTAAAGATTTCATGTGGGGTAGTTAACTTCCCACCACCAACTTGCACATCAAAGGTGACTAAACATCTTACAAATATTATTCACCCTGAATGGCAGAACTTCAGGGTGGCCGAAGAGTAAAATCACTCTGAAAAGGTCTTGAGTAGTTCATAAACTTCACTTAGACATGTCAAATGCCTTCCTCCACAAAATGGGAGAAGTGTAGCACTCAGCAGTTATGTAGCAGGAGGGTCAACCACCATGGCTCGGAAGCTGTGTCCAGCTAGTACCCTGTCACCTGGCAGCCTTTTCTAAGTACAACCCTGTGATGAAAAGTGACCAGAGAGACTGTTTGAAGGTGCCATAAAACTCTTACATTAAAGTGTTAACGCAGAGGAGAATCTCTTAGAAGCTGACAAACAGGAATATACTGAATTTACACGCAACTTTAAAAGGCGTGGGTATGTAACCAGGTGACAGCGGATCAGAAGCAGCAAATGAGCACTTGGGTGAAGCAGGCGCTTTACTAACAAGAAGTGAAAGCTTAGGGAAAGGGAGACCCAACTCCACACAGCCATGATCTCTACCAGACTTCAGCAAATGCAGGAGTCGCCTAGAGGGCTTGCTGAAACACAGATGCTGGGCTCGGTCCCCATGGTTTCTAAATCTGAGTTTCTGGGATGAAGCCGAGAATCTGTATCTCAAACAAGTTCTGACATGATGCTGACGCTGCTGGTCCAGGGACCACACTTTGAGAACCAATGCTATACAGCAAAAACACACCAAAAGGTAACTCAAAAGCTAATTAGGATTTATTGGATGAAAGCTTAGTCCAAGGGACGTCAGGGTGGCTCAATTGGTTAAGCATCCGCCTTCAGCTAAGGTCATGATCCCAGGGTCCTGGGATGAGCCCCATGTCGGGCTCCCTGCTCAGCAGGGGAGTCTGCTTCTCCCTCTCCCTCTGCCCCTGCTCATGTGCTCACTCTCTCACTCAAATAAAATCTTAAAAAAAAAAAAAAAAAAAAAAACGCAAACTAGTCTTTTTTTTTTTTAGTTCCAGTATAGTTAACATACAGTGTTATATGAAGGCAAACTAGTCTTACACACCCCAATGGGTTGTAGGAATAGCCCTCAGTTACGGTACAGAATCAGGATAACTACACGTGCTCAGTATTTCTCAACACGTGTTCCCCAGAGCCTGAACAGGTTTTCAGCAAAAAGGAGGTTCAAGAAAAACGCTGGATTTAAAGCTTAATAAAGTTAGAACTTTAGAAAATTAGAACTAAAGAAAGCTTAATAAAGTTAGAACACCTTCTGGGAATATGCTGTGAATCTCCCAGAGGGAAACAGAAAATGTGACCTCTCCCAAACTTATCTGACTTTGGAATCATCTGTTACCATCTCACTGACTTCCATGGAACAGACTGGGAAAAATGGTGCCCCGAATCATAAAGAAAATGTTTTTGCATCCAGTAAATTACTTAAGGTTGTTGGTATATTTTAGAAATATTTCCAATCAAAATGGTTAAAACTGTAAAAAACCTCTGGTACCTAAATGGATCAACTCTCTGCTAACCCAACGGTTTCAACGCACAGTACAACAAGCAAAGATGGCAAGGGAAGGCAAGAAGGTGCTTCGAGGGGAAGAGGCAGCCATGGTTCTAAACAGAGAGCACAATTTACTCTGAAACGGAATCGTCTCTCAGTCACATGGATGGAAAATAAATACCTTTTCCAGCAACACATTTCCCCAGTTCACTGAGGATTTCTCTCCGTTCCTTCACACTGGCTGTTGTCACCTTCCCCGCAAAACGCTTTAGTGTCTCGGAAACCTGTAAAGACCAAACCCACAGCAGAAATTTCAGCAAACTACAAAACAATGAGTGAGTGTGTGTGTGTGTGTGTGTGCGCATGTGTGTGTGTGCACGCGCGTGCGCACATTCTGGGGACAGGGATGCAGAATTCAGTGTAGTTCTCTCTGACCCAAGGTTTCTTGACCTCCACGCTGCGGACATTTGGGGCTGGATAATTCTTGCTGTGAGGCCATCTTACGCTGTAGGATTCTGAATGGCGTTCCTGGCCTCTACCCCCTAAATGCCAGTAACAACACTCCACTCCTCCTGCCTCAGTTGACAATCCAAACTGTCTCCAGACATTATGAAATGTCTCCTGGTGGGCAAAATCAGCCCTGGTGACATGTACTACTTTAATCCGGTCAACTAGTCAATATACCTTATTTAAGTTTAGACAAAAAGGGGCAAGGCAAAAGGCCAAACCTCAGGACGGAAAACTCCTTTCAGAATTATATAACATCTAGTGAGGACCCACTACATGCCAGTGTGTTCCCTCTATTCAGCTCACGTCAGCCTCCCACCTGGGCCATGTCCGCATCCTGGCGGGGCATTCACGGAGCAGAAGCACAGTGGCTAAAGGGTGGAAAGTAAAGAGACTGAATCCCATCTCCGCTTCTTACCAGCTGTGGAAACTCAGTCAAATTATGTCATCTCCTTGGAGGCCCTGGGTGGCTCAGTCGGTTAAGCGTCCAACTCTGATTTCAGCTCAGGTCATCATCTCAGGGTTGTGGGATTGAGCCCTACACTGGGCTCCATGCTCAGTGGGGAGTCTGCTTAAGATTCTCTCTCCCTCTGCCCCTCCCCCCTGCACACTCTCTCCCTAATAAATAAATAAATCTTTTTAAAAAATTATGTCATCTCCTTGACCATCAGTTCCCCATCTATACCATGCAGGTAATAGCACCTACCTTGTAGGATGGTTAGAGGCTAAGGGAGAGAGCCTGCGTAGAACATTTACTCTTCTCTCAGCACAAGGTCAGCTAGTACTACCAACAAGCCTTTGAGGTAGGCATCAGTAGCTCCACTTTACACGTGATGAAAGAGCAGACTCCCAGAGGGGAAGCCGTTGCACAGACTGGGCTTGAGAGCCATAGCACCTGCGTTTTTGAAACTAAGCCTGAAACCGATAGGTCTATAAACCACTGCCAACCAGCACTTAGCTTTCGACCACCATCCACGTTAGCACAGCTGCATCCCCTGCAGGGGGCGGGGTGGGGGGGGGGGTTTGCAAAGATTCCTGAGAATCTGCTCCTGAGCAATATTCTCCAAGCTACAGAACAGATAAGTCACGGATACATGAGCACTAGAAGAGGCCATGATAAGACCCAGGTAACTAACATACTGGTGCTCTCATCTTTTTCTTCTAAGGCTATTTCAGAGACAGGCCTTAGTAGCAAAATAAGATTCAAAGGTGTATAGAGAAACAAAATTATACTTTTTCTTATATTTAAATCCCTGATATAATTCTACCGGCAATGAGTAAACTCGTGCCAAAACTCTGTCTTCCACATAAGTGATTGCTTTAATATTGTCTTTTGTTTTTATAGTCATATATGCAGATAATTAAAGAGTCAATGTCATGTCAACTATACCTCCAAAAAAAAAAAAAAAAAAGTCAAAGCTGAAGAGCCTGCTAGAAAAACCAGTCTCTTGCCTTCACTCCCCACGGGCACCCTCTTTCACCAATTCTGGCTCATGATTTTGGGAGTTACCTCCAGAATCTCTAAATAACTTGTCTGTGACACTACTACTTGATTTTTCAGTTGTACTGCCTTTTATAGTAGCTCTCTTTCTCCAACCCCACCTCATACGCTCCCCTCTTCCCCACCATAATTCCTTAGTTTCACAATATGGGCTGGCTCAGCAGTCAGTGTTTACACTGTATATAAATGGTAGGCATTCAACCTCCAAATATTTTTTTAAGATTTTATTTATTTGTTTACTTATTTCAAGAGAGAGAGAGCGCACGCACATGTGTACATGTACCTGAGCGAGCAGACGGAGAAGAGGGAGAGAGAATCTCAAGCAGGCCCCCAGCTGAGTATGGGGCCCAACCCCATGACCCCAAGATCATGACTGGAGCCAAAATCAAGAGTTCGATGCCCAACTGAGCCACCCAGGAGCCCCGTTCAACTTCCATTTAAAGATTTTATTTATTTATTTGTCAGAGAGAGAAAGAGAGAGAGAGGCAGGCAGGCTGAGGGAGATGCAGGCTCCCTGTTGAGGAAGGAGCCCAATGCAGGACTCAATTCCAGGACCCTGGGATCATGACCTGAGCCAAAGGCAGACAGTTAACTGACTGAGCCACCCAGGGCCCCTCAACCTCCATTTACTACCCTATGTGTACTATCCCAGCTTTATTAACCCTGTAGTGAATAAATGCCCTTTCCCACCTTGCCTCAGTTTGCCTTGTTTTATCTGTTCTAATTTGCAATTCGATCCCAAACTTTTTGCCACTTGTCTAAATCTCAGTACATTTGGGCAGATCAGGTATTCTACCAAATTCCATCTTCCTGAAGAAGTCTCTCCCAGAACTTGATGACCTGCCCCAATCTGGCAGGTGATCCTCTATAGATGGGACACGGTGTATCACCCTGAAAAGGTACTTTCTTGTGTTTAGATGGAGCACATCCTCCATTCTGTAAGTCTTCGCAAATCTGAAAGTGTTGTAGCTCCACACCTGAGTTTAAGTTTGTTTAGATACAGAATACTAGGTTGAAATCATTTTCCCTCAGACTACAAGACATTTCTCACTGAGCTCCAGCTTTCACTGTTGTTACAAAATCCAGTGCCATTCTGATTTTTGATCCTTTGTATGAGACCTGACTTTTCCCCCTGCAAACTTCCAGGACCTTCTCTTTGTGTCCAAGGTTCAAAAATTTCATGCTAATGTGCTTTGTTGTGAGTCTATTTTCATCTACTGTGCTGACCATTTTTGACCTGGAAACACACCCTCCAGTTCAGGGCAAGTTTCTTGAATTACTCTGCAGATGATTTCCTTGGATACTGGGCCTCCTACACCAGTCCTCACAGTGATCCTGTTTTACACTCTCCAGAGAAAAAAGTCCAGGCTTTTGCCAAGGTGAAGAAAGACAGCCGGGATCTGACTGCATCTGAAAAGGGCTTTCAACCAATCCTAATTTAGCCCCTCCCACTCACCCTTATTTCCAGAGGTTAGCTGATACCCCCAGCTCCCTTCTGTCAGAGATTCTGCCACGTGAATCAGTTTGCTTCTCAGCTTTCCCAACTGTTGGCTTAGGATTCATTTTTCTTGGGTCTGCTAAATCCTTGCCGTTCATCACTTTCTAGTTCCCAAAAGTTTACTGCTGTCTGCTCCCCATTCTCTCAATCCTTGTGGGATTACTTTTTTTAAAACCTTTTACTAGTTTTAGTGAGGTTGAGGAGACATCAAAAATAGATGCATGAATACAACCCACTCTCTACCTAGAATTCCCACATAGCTGTCTTTCCAGGATAATATTAAATTCTTGGCTATAGTTTCTCTCACAAAGTTGAAAGAACACTTTAGGTTCAAGGCTCTTCTTTCTCTTAATTAATCAGAAAATGAATTGAGATCCCGTCAGAAAACTGAAGAAATGCACATCAAGATCTTTCAGAGAAGTCTTTTGTTGGTGTGACCAGATGCAAACCCAGCTTTAAAGTTTACAGGTTTCTCTAGAGTGGCACTGTCCAAAACAACCTTGTGATGATAGAAATTGTTTTTCTGCACTGTCCAGTACAGTGGCCAGCAGCCACATGTGGCTATCCACACACTGAAATATGGCTAGTGCAACTGAAGAACTAAATTTTTCATTTCATTTACTTTTAACTAACTTAACTAGCCATTAAATACCCACATGGCTAGTGGATACCATACTGAACAACATGGCTTGAGAGAGATGTTTCTGCACTTGAGTATTAATGTTAAACATTCGGTATGTGTCCCCTAACCCCTTCCAAAATACCCAACAGACCACGCTTTTCTTTTCAGGATTCAATATAACACAACTTGAAACAAAAAAACCAGTGCCCTGCACAGGAAATTCTCAATACACAACTTCCAAATGTTCCCTAAGTGCTCACTCTGGCCTCGGGGGGGCCTCCTTATCAAAATCAATTAGTCTCCTCTCCCGGGAGATCCAAGAAAGCCAAGCTGTCCCTTAGACAAGGGTTTCTTTTTCCCATATTACTGTCTTTTCACTCTAAAAAACTCATAACTACAAATGAGGCTTAGGTGGAGGAAAAAGTTTTTCCCAAGTCCTTCCCAACCTACGAGGTACTCACAGGCGACAACACTCAAGGATGATAAAGCTCTTCTAAAGCAGTAACAGTTCTTTTACTTCCAACCCTGACCCTAATAACAACCACCAACGTATAAAATGCCCTACTTTATCTCAGTGAATCCTCACAAGCCTCTACCGTAGGTACTACTTTAGCCCCATTTTACAGATGTAAAGACTGAGACTTGGCGGAGCTAAGTAACTTGCCCAGCGTCTCACGGAAATCAAGCTGGGACTCAAACTCGGATCTGTATAAATCCAAAGGCTGTGCTCTAAGTCCCTGCACGTAGTAGGTGCTCGAGAAACGTTTGCTGAACGTAAAGTTTAAGGGGGATCCGGCGCTGGCAGGCGTTCACTGCCAGATGGCTCGGAAAAATGCAGCAGAGACTCATAAAGATGAACTTCTGCAACTCCAGGGTCAGGGAGGGCCCCGCCGGGCGCCAGCTGCCGAAGCCCAGGCCGGAGCCCCTGACTCCTGCAGCCCGGGGTAGGTCTGCGCCGCGCGGGCCGGGCCGGACCAGGAGCCGCGAGGGGCCGGTCCGACACGGCCCCGGGGACGCGCCCTCCGCAGCCACTGCCCCCCAGTACCCCTAGGCCAGAGGCAACAGCCGTCTGGCTCGACGGCCGCCGTCCACACCCAGTCGCTGGCCGCGTTGGCCCCGCAGCCGCCCGCCTCACCTGCGTGTCCGCCGCCATCCTGCCGGCGCTGACTCCGGAACCGCTTCCGGAGCGCTTCCGGGTCACAGCGCGGGCCCACGCGGCAGGGCGAGGCCAGGAGCCCGCCGGGGCCGGGCCTGGCGCCCCCGGGCGGGGAGGCGGGGAGGCGGGCAGCGGGATGGGGTCCCTGCGCTGGCGCCGGGGACAGTCGAGGCCTCCTCCCCAGGGCCTGCTCCTCAGCCCCCGGGCCCCTCTCAGCCTAGCCTCGTGGGAGACGAAGGTCTTAGGATTTGTAATGCGGTGAGACTGGCCCGTAGCCTTCGACCCGCTTCGAGTTCACGAGTCCGGCCCAGACTCTCCCACGCGGCCTGTGCCAAGTGAAGACCACATTTTATTTAGATGAGTTTCTTAAATGGCAGAACTAACCTTGGTTAAAAAGGAGACACCAAACTAGCATCTTCTTAGCTTGTAACCCCGTGGCAGACAGTTAGCAAACAAGGGGGAGCTCTGGCTACCAGGGAAGGATTCAGGAGCTGAGAGGGGGCTGCAAAGGCAGAAATGTCCCAGACTGGGAGCTAGGCAAGGCCACAGGGTGGGAGGCTGAGGGCAGAAAAGGGCCTCATGGTCCATGGGGCATTGTCTGAATTTTCAGTGTGCAGATGGGCCAACTCTATGGTGTAGAGAAGGGGGTCTGTGCAGCTTAGCTGTTGGCCCGCTATTAGCAATTGGCCTTCAAACTGTAGTCAGAAACCTAGTTACAACAAATACTATCAGGATCCAGTAGATTTTTAACCACAAGGAAACACCTACCCTTGCAGCAATCACGTTTTATCTTGGTCACCACCTACTCAAAATATGAGGGACCCAGGCTCGTGGCCAGATGGCCATGGAAATAAGAATTCTGGTATAATAAAAATAGTTAGGGGTGCTGGCTGGCAGTCGGTGGAACATGCAACTCTTAATTTCTGGGTTGTGAGTTCAAGCCCAGAGTTGGATAGAGTTTAAAGAACTTTAAAACAAACAACTGTTAAATCTGGGTGGTATTAGGGGGACCTGGGTGGCTCGGTGGTTAACCATCTGCCTTCAGCTCAGGTCATAATGGCCCTGGAATGGAGTTCCATGGAGGGCTCCCTGCTCAGCAGGGAGTCTGCTTCTCCCCACCTGCCACTCCCCCTGCTTGTGCTCTGACAAGTAAATCTAAAAAGGAAAAAAGAAAGAAAGAAAGAAAAAAAAAAAAGCCAGGCGGTACTGGATGCTGATAAAGCAGTACTTCACTTAATTACAAAGAAAAGATTGGGAAGAGAAGGGGGAAAAAAGGACACAGAGACATCAACTTCAAATAAAGCTCATGGCTCTAGTTTCTAGTATACAGTACTGTAAACCTCAAAATGCACAAAATGAGGAGTCCAGAGACTTTTAAGAGAAGTAAGCCTTTATTTCCTTGTTTCACAAATAAACTTGGCTGAATTGGTTGCTTTTTGGTGATTAGTCAAAGAGACCAAATCCCATATCCTCGTCCGACTCCTCCGACTCTTCCTTTGCTTCAACCTTGGCTGGGGCTGCGGCGGCAGCAGGTGCAGCAGTGGTGGCAGCAGCCACGGGGGCAGCGGCCACAAATGCAGATGGATCAGCCAAGAAGGCCTTGACCTGAAGCAAGGGGAAATGTTTGTGATCAAAGTGGTCATCCACAACCTCGGCTACCCACAACCCCTCAGCTCTAGTTCAATGGCCAACAACTTCTCGGCCACTGAAGCCTTCCCTAGAGATGATCACACAAGAGAGCTTGGGTGTGGCCTGGTAAGCTTGGGCCCAGCTCTTACCCATCAACTAACCCCTCTTTGGGTCTCCTGTCATTTCTAAAGTCAAGGACACACCTCCCCTGCCCCCTAACTTCTTAAGTAAACTTAAAAATGTATCTGCTTTGTAAAATACGATCACTGAAGTGCAACTGAGCACGCTGCTGTCTATTTATCCCGTCAGGGCCACTGTGGTCCTACTGGGTTTTTACCTTTTCAGCAAGTGGGAAGGTGTAATCGGTCTCCACAGACAAAGCCAAGACCCGCTTGTATCCATTGATGATAGAATGGGGCACTGATGCAACAGTCGGGTAACCTATCTGCAGACATACGCTGGCAACATTGCGCACACCCTAGGAGGGGGGTAAAAGTTCCATTTCAGTTGAGCTATCTTACAGACAAGACTGTGAAGTCCAAGCAATGTTCAACAGCAGACAAGACTTCCAGACTGACTTGCTGTATCTCACACAGGACACTTACCTCACAGCAAATGCTTCTGGCAGGGCAATTCAGACCCAGTCATTTATAAACGCTTTTTGCCCTTATTCCCAACATGAGTATTTCCTGTACCATAATGATGGCATTTACTTCAAAAGTCACCATCTTGTGAAATGTAAACTAAGCTAACCACTGAGTTCTATGAGAAAAAAAAAAATGTTAAGCTAATTCCAGATGTGAATTTCACCCACAAATGAGATTTCCAAAAAATAGTTAACAGTATATATAGCTGCAATTTTTCATTTGTCCAAGAAAGGAATTACATCTTCTATCACCTTATTCATCAATTAAAAAATATTTTAATGGCAAAAACTAAGCAAGCTAGTCTCAGGAAAAGTCAATCCTCCGCAAACAGGATACCTGGCAACATTTACATGTTACATGGTCGTTTTTCTCATTTCTCCTTTGACTCAGGACACTACTCAAAATCTCCTGTTTTGTTACAGGCCCTAGAATAACAATGGCCCTCACGATGTGCCCAGTGCTGTCTGAAGGCTTTTTACTCAATTCATTAAATTCTTCAACCTTAAATTATTACTGCTGTTTTACAGATGAGGAAACTGAAACAGATTAAATAATCGTCTCTGGTTACGTGGCTAATTTCAGCTGCGTAGCGAGGACTCAGTCTGAAGCTAGCCATGCTCTCAATCATGAATGTACCAAAGGCCTGAAATGGACAGCTTGTACCTCCAGGAAGCGAGAATGCAGAGTTTCCTCTGTGATGTCAAGCACTTCAGGGTTGTAGATGCTGCCATTGTCAAACACCTGCTGGATGATCAGCCCAAAGGAGAAGGGGGAGATGTTCAGCATGTTCAACAGTGTGGCTTCGCTGGCTCCCACTTTGTCTCCGGTCTTAATCAGCTGCACATCACTCTGAAGAACAAGGTAACAGTTGGCAATCAATACCTGGACAGCCAGCAGGTCCACAGCACCAAGCCCCCACCACTTGCCTGGCTAGCACTGGACAAGCCAAGTCCACTCACCAGGATTTCAATGGTGCCTCTGGAGATTTTAGTGGTGATGCCTAAAGCCTGGAAGAAGGAGGTCTTCTCGGGCCCCAGACCAGTGTTCTGGGCTGGCACAGTGACTTCACATGGGGCTATGGCACCAGCACGGGCGGCAGCTGGCACCTGAACAAAAACAACAGTGAGAAGTCTTCTCTCCACAAAGACAAATTGAAAATGGTCAGTTTTGGTTTTATTTTTTTTTTTAAAGATTTTATTTATTTATTTGACAGAGATAGAGACAGCCAGCGAGAGAGGGAACACAAGCAGGGGGAGTGGGAGAGGAAGAAGCAGGCTCCCAGCAGAGGAGCCTGATGCGGGGCTCGATCCCAGAACGCCGGGATCACGCCCTGAGCCGAAGGCAGATGCTTAACCGCTGTGCCACCCAGGCGCCCCAAGTTTTGGTTTTAAAAAGCCAAAATTAATGATACGATCTCCTTAGCCAACCTGATTCTCTCCTTACCTTATTGGCCAGCAGCATGTCCCTGATCTCAGTGAGGTCCTCCTTGGTGAACACAAAGCCCACATTCCCCCGGATATGTGGCAACAGTCTGCAAAGAAAAGTTTACAGGAGATAGTCACCTTACAGCACCATTCTTCTCCAGGAAAGGGGAGAAGGGCACTGGGAAGGGAGGACAAAGATGCCCAAGAGAATTAACTGACTTCTCCAGAGCTGGGTTGTTCTCCAGATGCCCTCGGATGGCCTTGCGCATCATGGTGTTCTTGCCCATCAGCACGACAGCCTTCCCGCGGAGGGACATGCGGATCTGCTGCATCTGCTTTGAACCCACGTTGTCTGCTCCCACAATGAAGCATTTGGGATAATCATCCAAAAGTTGCTACAAAAACAAGCCAGAAACAAACAATGTTTAGCAGGAAGAGGGAAAATATCGAAAGAAACCAAATTCCACAATCATCGGTTTCCATCTCACTCCCTTTCTCCTAGGCTTTTGAAGTGATTCAGAAATTGGGACAATTCCTCCCACTGGGAGCCACCTGAATTGTAAAATTGACAGATTTATCAAAGATTCGCACCCTGAGTATGAATGGTGAAAATCAGGTTTCTACATTCAATCCCCCAATTTTTTTACTGTAACATCCATTTTTCATTTTTCCCAGTCATGAGGCATGTTTCTGATTCACTAAATGGCTGCCATCGACAGAAAAAAACAACTATTCCAAATAAAGTTAGGTTTACAGCACGAGGTAAAACAAACACAACAAAATGCTACTTGCAGAATCTAGATTGTGCATATGTGATTATTGGACAATCCCTTTAAATTCTGTCTAAAAACTTTCATGGTAAGTAGGGGAGAATAGACTAAGCTCCACAAAGCAGCCTAATGCCTGAAGACGACCATGGTCTGCATTTTTGTGCAGGGAAGACACCCTCCCCGCAAAGACCACCCAAGAGAACACATTCACAGGATGTTTGGTATCTGGACAAGACCTAAATATGCAACAAGTTGCCACTTTATAATGAGTCACTCATTGGCACAGGCGTTCCCAAAATGGAGACAGAAGAGCAAAAGTATGATGAGCGCTATTTGGAAACCAGACAGACCAGAGTATGAGTGCTGTCATCTTAGGAGCCACTTAAACTGCCTGAGCCCATTATCCGCAACAGGGCGGGGGGGAGGGGGGGTTGGAGATCTCCGCAAACTGTAGAAATTAAAATGAGATTTGCCTAAAATTGTCGTTCAGTAGCTGGCGCCCAGGAGGTGCTCAACACATGACAGTTCGTGGTCCCTATTAGCGCCCAGGGCCCAAGCAGCATAATGGGCGACCGCGACCCATCCCCACACTTACGATGATCTTAAGGAAGTAGTTGGACTTCCAGGTCGCCCTGTCTTCCCTGGGCATCACGGCGGTGCGTCAGGGATTGCCACGCAGGGTTTAAAGACGATGTCACTGCGAAGAGAGAGGGAGCTCAGACACCCCCCGACACCCGTCACCACGGCCCCGCCGGCCTCCAAGCCCGAGGCCTATGCAGGGCAGGCCACGCGTGAGCGCCCGCCAGCTAGGCTTGGGGCTGCCACCGTCGTCGCCTTCGCCGCCACTCGGGGAGCGCAAGCCATCGTTGAGGCCCCAGGCCGGACAGGCCCGGACCCGCCCCCTCCCAAGACCCCACAAAGAACCCCCCCCATCTTTCCCGCCGCCGGTGCCCGGGGCGACTACAGCAGCCACACGAACCTCTCACGAGGACGCCTGGAGAGAGGAGGGCCGCGCGCCGGCACACACCTTTTATATGTGGACGAAGCGGCCAATCAGAAGACGCGGACAGTGTCCCCACCTATTGGCTGGTGCCGACGCTTGTCTGGTGACGCTTAACTGATGTAGACAGCCATTGGGTGATATTGCTGCCACTCCAGCCAACGGGAAGCTGCCTTTCAATAGAGCCGTTAAGAAGGCGCCTCTTCATGTTGGAGCTGCTGTCTCAACGCTGCTTCCCTCTGCTGGCCCGGAGCCGCTCGCGTTCAGGAGCTAGATCTTGTGCGAGCTGAGCGTTCAAGTCGCAAACTAAAAAGCCGGACGTGGAGCTGAGGAATAATTGCACATGCTTTAGAAACAGCATGGTCTCTTGTCTACTCTATAGTTCGTTCTTCGCCTACCAAAACAGAGGAACCCTTTAAAACCTAAATCAGACCTGCTAAACCTCCTAAAACCTGACTTGCTCAAAATTCCTCAAAGGTTTCCTATTTCTTCAGAGTAAAAGCCTAAAAACTTAAACTGCCTACAGGGCCCTACAGCATCTGCTCTGGACCTCCACCCCTATAATCTCATCTCTTTTCCTACTGACTCTCCCTTCCAGCCAGACGAGCTGCTCTTTGCTGTTTTCCGAAGCATGCTCCCACTTGAGGGGTCGTGCACTAGCTAGTCCCTCTTCCTGGTAGGCTCCTCGCTGATATCCACAGAATTAACTCCATCGAGTCTTGGCTCAAATATCATGTGCTCAAGGAGGCCTACCCTGATCGCCCTATTTAAAATTACCCAAAACCCACTGCCACTCCCCCTTACTCTGTTCTATTTTTTTCCGGTAGCACTTACACCTTTTTTTCTTTTTTTTTTTTTTCTTTTAGCACTTACACCTTATAACACACTGTATAACTTACTATGTTGTGGGTTGTGTGTCTCTCCCTGCAAGAATGCAAGCTCCACAAAGCAGAGACTTTTGTCTTGTGCCTGGCACATAGCAGGCGTATAGTAAATATTTGTTGAGCGAATGAATGCAAGGTTTGCGGTCAGAAGACCTGGATCCATACCCTTCCTCTACCACTTGCTAACTGTGTCATCTTAGGAAGTGATTTCACCTTGCTGACCCTCTGTTTCCCTTTCCTTAACTGTAGAATGGGTATAATGAAGTATCCACATTCTAGAGTTGCTGTGAGAATTAAATGAGGTAGGTATGTGTTAAGACTTAGCCCAGTGCCTGGAATGTAGGAGGAAGTTGCTAAATTCTAGTTTCTTTTATTATGCATTCATTCAACACTTATTTGAACACTTGTGCTAGATCAATAATTTTTTTTTCTGGTAATGACTGAGGTAGATCCCAGGGCAGAAGGGGTGTTTCTATCTTTGGCCTTTCAAGTTAGAAATTTCTGTATTTTTGTTTCAAAGCCTCCTAGTGCCTCTGATGACCGGCTGTTAAGAGAATTGTTGGAGTCAATTACTGCTAAGATCTCTTTTTAATGACAATGTATTACTGCATGCTCACCATTGTGCTAAGTACTTTATACACATTACTATTGTGAATCTTTGCAACAATTCCCTGAGGAGGTACAGTTTTAGCATTTCCGTTTATCAATGAGAAAATTCAGAGAGAATAAACAGCTTGCTCAAGCCCCAATTAACAATGGCTTAGGAACTGAAATCCAGGAGCAAGTTCAAAGCCCATGGGCCTCAAGATGCTATACAGTCCCTTCCAAACCCTGAGGCTGTCTCTCTCCAGATGCACTTTTCCAAGTATATACACCCTCACATGGTACCTTTCCAAGGACATCCTGGCTCTGATGATATAAATACCGTCTCTAATTGTAGTACATCAATATAATGGAATATCATGAAGCCATTAAAAAATGAAGCAGATCTATATTTATTGACACGGGAAAATACAAAGTAGTTGAGTGAAAAAGCAAATTACAGTGAAATGCGCCATATCCATTTCTGGAAATGAAATAAATTCAACATGGTCTGGGAAAATAAACCATCATCACCTTTGGATGAGGGTTGAAGATAATTTCCACTTGAGCTCACTGTTAAATGGCCAAGATTCCAACTAGAATTCAACATGTTGCTTTTGGAAAACTATTCCAGAGAACAGGGAAATTGTGAAGCATCTCAAAGGGGAACAATGCTATATCCTGGAAGTTCCTGGGGCCCAGGACTGGGTTCTGGCTCAGATAAGAAAGCATGCAAATATGGACACGATCACTGGGGGGCAGTAGAGACCCATCCTCCGCTCTAAGTTCGCCAACTTCCGCTGGGAAGGTTCCACACCCAAGGTGTGGTGCCAACACGGGGGGGGGGGGGGGGGGGGGTTGATGGTATCTGGTCAAAGCAGGAACACAGGCAGGGGCAAGCCCTGGGTTCACATCCTGCCTCTGAGCTCACTAAGAGGGTTGTGTTGTGCATGTCAGTTCTCTTCTCTGAACTCTTTTCTGGTTCTGTGTGAGGCCACCCACAGGCCCACATGAGGATGCCCTCAGTGAATCTACAGCCAAGCACTAGGGCAGGGCCTGACCCACGCAGGGCCCAACAACACTGCTCCCCCTGCTTTTCCTCACCAACTGCTGAGGGAGGAGCAAAGCGCATGCAAGGATCCCGTCCCTGGGGGCTTTCTGCCTCAAGTAAGGGAACATCACTGAGTAACCTTCAATATGGTCCCCACGAGTTTGGGGAGGGTTTGGTCTCTCTTCTGGTACTAAGTTGTTACCTCAGACAGCCAAGAAAAGGAACTAGGCATGGGTGAAAATAATGGCAAACTTTATTGGCATAAATCACAGGAATTGACATGGGGAAAAGCCAGGTTAGAAGTTTACAGAGAAAAAAAAAATAAAATAAAATCATCAAATAACCATTGACCCAGAGGGTGGACCCCAGAAACCCCAGTCCCCCTAGGGGAGGGGCCTGGGGCAGGTCACTGTAAACAGAGCAATAAGGCCTATGGGTGGAAGTGGAGACATCAGACCTTTGGAGGGGCCTGGATGACCTCCTCAGACCGGGGCTGCTCCCAGTCCTGCCTCAAAGGAGGGGGACCCTCTTCGGAGACCCCTGCATGCTCAGCCTCTGCTACGAGGCTAGTGGAGTGGTCGGGATCTTCCTCACTTTAGACCCCACAGGGGCCCCTTTCTGCTGACCCAGAACCCCAGGCCTGCCTGCTCCTGTTTCATCCGTGGGGGCCAGAGCTCTAGGGGCTTCCCACTATGTTAGCAGGATCCTGTCCCTCTGCCCAGAGTCCTATCAGGCCCCCTTGCAACCACCTGGGCCCTATTCCCCAGACCTCCAGCCTTCAGGAAGGGCAGGAAGTTTGAGGAAATGATGGGCTCTGTGGAATCAACAAGACCAATGGTCAACACCAAATACCAGCTTTCCTGAGAAGGCAGAAGAGCCACAGAGAAGCGGTGAGGAGGCCGAGAATGTTCAGTGGGTTCTCTTTGTTGCCAAGAAGTTCACAGGGGAGCAAATGCTCCTGATGGCTTACTCAGACAGGAATCAGCACCCCCAAAGTGCACTTCCCCCTTCTTCCTCAAGAACAGGATGGATGAGGTTCAGAATTCTAGGCCCCAAAGGGCAAGACACCCTGAGGCCAGTTTCAGTTAAGAGCTTGCTGGCCCAGGTAGTATCCAGGAAGGGGTTCTAAAATACAGCAGTTTATAAAACAGTCCTGTTGAGCTGTGAAGTTAAGGAAGGGGAGTCATAGAGCTGCTCCCAGTTCACCTGCTTGTGCTAAGAAAAAATAAAATACAAATTGCTTCCCCACCCCAAGCCCTCAGTACAAGGCAAACCCCATGCCACAGCCATTGTCACCAACAGGACCAGTGGCCATGGATGAGAGGAGTACAAAAGGGGACATCTTTAAAATCTCTTCAAAATCATTTTGTATAGAGAAGTAAAAGCAACTCAGATGATATGAATTCAAACCTCAGTGTAGAAATCTATCAAAGTCGGTACAGTGTCCAGGCATGGGGGGAAACTCCCCACCTCACGCCGTCCCAGAGACGGAAGAAGTGACTATAAAACATTATTGCTGGAGAGGCCTTTCTCAGTAGAACCAGAGCAGTTATGGGGGGTCGAGGGGCAGTGGCCCAGGCCTGGGGAGACTGGAAGGGCAGGAGGAGCGCAAGAAACCTTCCACGGCCCCTCGAACACCTCCACCCTTGGATAGATGGACTTATGCTGGCATCGTCTGAAGAGAGCCGGTATCCCCCAAAACCCTCAGGACAAGGATAATTAGGTCGGGATGGGGGGAGATGGATAAAAAAAGACCCTATCTGACCCTGCCTGCCATTCCCCCTGGCTCCACTGCCGAAGTATGAGTAAGAGATGGCTCCAGTGTGGGGTGCTGGCCTGGCCAGGCGGGTTCGTGGGGACACACATGGTGTAGGGCGGGGCCCTCCAGCCTCCACCTCTGGGGAGCCTGGGGAGGGCTACAGGAGGAGGAAGGCCCAGAGGCTCTGGCAGGGGAGAGGAGAGCAGGCCCTCTGGCCATCCTGCACCAGCCGAGGACACGGGTTCCAGTTTCAGTCGGGTTTGCCCCTTCACCCCTGGGCAAGGCCTCTGGGTCACAGTAGCAGTTGGGGAGGCTGGGCCAGGGCAGGGGGGCCATGAAGGACGCCTAGCAGAAGAGCTTGAGGAAGCAGTTCTGACAGTAAGGCTTGTCGTTCTGCTCCTTGAAGGTGCCCTTGTTGAGCTGCTTGAGGCAGAAGGCACAGACGAAGTGCTCCGGATGGAACTTCTTGGCCATGGCGGTGATGCAGCGGCCCGTAATGGGCTTCTGGCAGCCAGAGCAGAGTGAGCCTCGCCGCTCGTGGTAGTGCACCTCACAGTAGGGCTGCCCGTCGTGCTCGAAGAAGCTGCCGTTGATGAAGGGCGTGAAGCACTCCTGCAAGGCAGAAGAGGGGGCAGGGCGGAGGGCGGGGGTGGGGGACTCAGGCTGGGGCTCGGGCTGAGACAGCCACCGCCGGGAGGGGCAGAAGACAGTCACGCTTACGCCTCCCACTTGCTGAGCACCCTATGTGCGAAGTGCTGCACTAAACACTTACTGGATTCTCCCAACAGAAGAGGCCACTGAGGCCTAGAAGTTCAGTAACTTGCCTGAGGTCACGCAGCTACTAAGTTGCACAGCCTGGATTCAAACAGATGTCTGACTCCTGGGCAGGTGGCTGGAACACTGTGCCCAGAAACCAACCTGCATACTTGGGTATTAAAGGCACTGAGAAGTCCTACAGTGAGCAGTGTTTCCCAAACTTATCTGGTCTGAGAGCTCTTGTTGGATCCCTAACGTCTGTGGACTCCCATTACCACCAGAATGAAGCTGGTACTGCATTATCTCATTTCATTCTCACATGCCCTTTTGCTGCACACGACCAGTTCCAGGGCCGCTGCACAAGACAAGGCTGGGGGATGTGTCTACCTTCCTCTTGGTTTCTCTCCTAGCCTCATTCTGATCCCTGGCCCAGGACCCAATGGACTTGAAGAATTGTACCCCCTATCTGCTCAGCACTTTAATAACCCTAAGTTAGATCCAGACAGCACAAAGCGGGGGGGCCTTCTCTCCCAGCTCTCTCCAGATGAGGGGACTCCTTACCCGGCACACAAAGCATTCGGGATGCCAGAGAGTGTTGAGGGCCGAGATGTAGTTCTCCAGGATGGCCCGGGCACAGCCGCCACACTTGGGTGCGAACATGTCAAAGTAATCCTTCCGGCAGTAGGCCTTGCCATCTTTCTCATGGAACCCTGAGAAGCAGGGGTTTGGGGGGCCGAGTGAAGGCCTCTAGAGATGGAGCCATCCCGACTCTAACAACAGCGAAGTCTCCTGCCCCTGCCTCCCAAGCGCTGGGGGGAACAGGGAGGGACAGCGAGGTGGTCTGCCTGCCAGTCATACCTTCGGGACCAAAGAAGGCTCCACACTGGGCGCAGAAGAAGTGCTCAGGGTGCCACGTCCGGTCAAGGGCTGTCACCACTTTCTGTGAGAGTGAAGCATGGGGTCAGAGCCCAGGTGCCGACCCACTGGACAGATCCCGCAGCAGAGACTCACAGGCAGGACTGTCCTTCCCCGCCTGACCCCGCCAGAGATCAGGTCTCTGCTCACTGTGCTGATTACCACTGGGAATTCCGATTTATGGAAGGATGTGACATGCCAGACATACTTTCTCTCCTGAATCTTCCCATGTAGTTAAGGTCACAGGTTCTACTGCGACTCCCATCTTGTAAGTGGAAAACAGGCTCCAAGAGGCTGAGCGTTTCTCTTAACATCACACAGCAGGAGAGGGAGAGAACCAGCACGCCACTCCATTTATCAGGGCAGGGCTCCTAAGCCCTGGAGTGTCTGCAGCAAGTAATTTGGGATGGGAGGTGGAAGGGAGGTAGAGGGGCCCTGCATCCAGCCTGAGTCCGAATCCCAGCCCCACCATTTCCTAGCTGTGTGAGCTCGAGCGTATGAGTGACCTCTCTGAGCGTCAGATGGCAGGAGCAACAGTGAAGAACTGGGCAGTCCACCTGCCCTCCCGCCATGCTGCAGGGACTCACATCCAGGATGGGACCGTTGCAGTAGTAGCAGCGCGGAGAGAAGAGGTTGTGATAGTCCTTTTCACAGTAGGGCTGTCCATCCCGCTCGAAGAAGTTCCGGGATCCGATCTCCTCTTGGCAATGGGTGCAGACGAAGTGCTCTGGGTGCCACGTCTTTCCCATGGCAGTCACGACCTGGGGAAGGAGGCAGAACGTGGCTCAGGGCCCTGGCCTGCCACAGAGCAGCCTCCCTGGGATGAGCCAAGCTCCGGCCACCTGCGGCTCCCTCCCCTGCTCCACCTCCACCATCATCACCTGCCCGGCAATGGGCTTCTTGCAGGCCCCGCAGACCCCTTTGGCAACCGTGGCGACCCCCAGTTTGTTCAGGTCAGACTGCAGGCTCCCCAGCATACTATCCAGCTGGCTCCCAGGCTTCGGGGGCCCCCCAGGGGGAGAGCTGCTCCCCGTCTTCCCCTGGGCCATGAACTGCGGAGACAGGGAGAGAGGCGATCAGGACTTCCCAGCTTGGGGATGAGGTCTCACAACACCGCGGCACCAGGGGCTTTTCTCCCTCCTGGACAGGTGGGCTGAGGGAGGCAGGCAGTACAACCTCCTCCAGGGCCTCCAGAGCCCAGAGCCCAGAGTGTGGGAGTGGCATCCACAAGACATCCTGGTAGTCAGAGGGGCTTGAGGCACCCCACTGGCCTGACCAAGGCCCAGAAAACAGGCAAGCAGGACCCTAAGCCCCCAGCCTCGGCACTGACCCCTCCCTCGTCCTGCCCTTCGGGACTGCTCTGCCTGTCGTTCGGAGGCCAGCCGGCCGCCCACGCTTCTCCATCCGCCATTTGTTCCAGGCCCTGGATCTTGGATAGGGGAGGAAATGAGGACAAGAAAATTGTTTTTAATTAAGGAAGAAAGAAAAAGAGACCTCTGGATCGGACCATTTCACAAAAGGGCATCTAGGATGAGATAAGAGGATCCCACCCCACCACTACCACTGGCAGTACCAGAATTAGGAGAAGTCTAGAGAAAAAATGACCCAACAGAGGCCCAGGGAGAGATGAAGGGGAAGAAGGTGAGCCCACGAAAGGCATGGACACAGGGAAAGAAAGTAACTGGGGCTGAGAGCACAGAAGCCTTCCAGGTCCTGGCCTGGGGGCTGGAGGGGAGGGGCAGGTTTGGTTTCCCTTCTGGGGATGGCTTCCTCAGAGGAGCCTGGGGCAGGACCAAGGGACACGGGGAAGGGGCAGGCAGAGAGAAGCCCCACTGGGAAGCAAGAGGACAGCTGACATCAAGGGGCTGGGAGCGTAGACAGCAGGTTAAGAGAGGGTCCAGGGTCAAGGCAAAGTCTAAGGAAGGACTGTGGTACTGTCCTGACTTGTGGACAGAGGGCCAGAGGGCGTGTGTGTGTGTGTATGTGTCCGCAAGTATGCAGAGTGGGGACACAGCCCAGGGAGCACGGGGACAGGGAGGCCTGCCTGCATCGGGGGGAAGAGCGGGTCCTCGTCGGTCTGGCAGCCCACGGACCTCCAAGTGTGGGGTGCAGGAGGGGGAGGGGTGGGGCCCTGCACACCCTCCTCCTGAAGCCCTGCCACAGCACTCGGGACCCCAGGGGAACCTCGGGCAAGAGCGGAGGGCCCCAGGGAGGAGGGGGCGGGTAGGCTGGGTGAGGGAGAAGGGCTGCTGGCTGAGGTGTCTTTGTGCTGCTGGAGCAAAGGGACAGGAGGAGGAGGAGGAGAAGCCAGAACAGAGAAGGTTCTTCTTAGGGGAACAGGGGAGCCAGGAGGGAAGACGACCTGGGAAGAAGAAAGAAGGGAGAGAGATGAAGCAGAGCAGAAGAGCGGGGAACAAGCCATCCCCAGGCTCCCCCTGGGCCTTCCCGCTCTGGCACCAAGAGTGAGGCCAGTCTCACCAGGCCACAGGCTGCAGGACCCCTTCCCCCACCCTCCCTCACACACCACATCTCCCCTCCAGCCATCCTGGGCAAGAATCAGGATGCCTACTGGCCTGGCCCTGGCCCTGGCCCAGCCCCGGGCACCTCCTCACTACCTTCTCTACCAGCTGCCCCCCAGCCCGCCTCCCACGAGGCTGCACAGTGATGATGACGCCCTCGGTCAGCCAGTCCTCGGCAGAGGCCCCTGCTGCCCCCGCTGCCTCCTCTGCCTCCGGCTGGATGCCCAGCCGACCCTGCAGCTCTGCGATGAGCCGCTCCTGGGATGGGGTCCTGCTCAGGGTGGCGGGGTCCAGCCGGCGGCGAGGGGAGGGCTCCCGGGACATGGGGTGTGCGTGGCCCGTCTCCCGGCTCCTCCTGATCACAGAGCGGATCTGAGGGGGGAGGGGGAAGCTGTCACAGTCCCACTCAGGGCTCAGCCGAGGCTGCTCAGTCCACACTCAGGTGCCCCGGGCAGGAGAGGGCAAAACAAAACTGCCAGAGAAGAGCCAAGCTGAGGTGAGGTGGAGGCGGGGGGCAGAGCAGACTCCCTCCACCCAGCGCTGTCCTCCAAGTCAGCAATGACCTTGGGCAAGACTTCACTTCCAGGGGCCTCGGCTTCTCTATCCTTGAAATGGGGTTAGAGTGTTTTCTTGGCTGCCTTACGGGGTTACTCCAAGATTATTTGAAAGGATGTAAGTGGACATTCTTAAAAAGGCAAAGGCTTGTTTTTTTGATCTGTAATAGAAAAATGTGATCCTTCCTGCCAGTAAATCTTTTAATTAGTTTTTTTCCTGGTGTATATTATAACCTACTGATTTGTAGTGGTTTTGGGTTTTCTTTTGTTGTTGTTGCTCTAGTCTCTTTTTGGAAAGGACATAAAATTTTAATCAAGCAAGAAGCAAATAAGAACAGTAACATCAGCCATGGCTTATTGAGGACCACGTGCTGTGTTCTCAGCACTTTACAGGCATTACCTCATTTAATCCTTGGACAGCGATGAGGGGAAATGGTCTATGATAACCCCTATTTTCTATTTTTTAAGTAGGCTCCACACCCAACATGGGGCCCGAACTCACGGCCCCAAGACCAAGGGTCGCACGCTCTACTGACTGAGCCAGCCAGGCCCCCTTACTATTACCCCCATTTTAAAGATAAGAAAGCTGAGGCTGGTGGGGGTTTGCCCAAGGTCACACAGGGTAGCAAGTACTGGAAGCGCAGTTTGTATTCAGTACTATCTGGTTCCAAAGCCCATGCTTTTAACCATTTCGCACACATCACATCAGGAGGTCTGGGGTAGCCCATCTAGAGGAAAGAGCCTTAAAACAAGCAAGAGGCGGACTGCCACTAAGAGAATTTCCAGGGCCCAGAGGCTCCCTGGCCCCACAGAGCCCACTCTGAATACTGGTCATCAGGGTCACAGGCCACGCGATCTCGGGATTTGCTGCCCAAGCAGACATGCACAGAGTGGGAGGCTACATGCAGTTAGCCAGGAGCGGCCCACACTCAGGCCCGCCGAGGGCCATGCCGAGCAGCCGTGCGAGCTTGCGCCTGCCTGGCCAGAGGTGGAAATCCTCTCAGTGGTGTTGGGCGTGTCCATGACCACGGCAGGTGGAAGCTCCGGCTGTTCCCTCTTGGCCTCGGCAGCAGCTTCGGTGGTACCCTCTGGCCACCTGGGGGTCTCAGGTCCCTGGGTTGGCCTGACCAGGCTTCCCCTCATGGGTCTCTGGCCTAACTGCTCCTCGTCAACTGGGGCCGGGTGGCTGCTTGCCGGCTCCCCTGGCTCTGGCTTTGCCCTCTGCTTCCGCTGTCCACATTCCTTTGTGAGACTCCAGGTATCTGGGAAGATAGCCTGACGGTCCACGGCCACGACAGCTGGCTCAGTTGCTTCCTGGAAGCTGGATGTGGCTCCGTGGGGGATCTCAGGCCTGAGCGCCTCCAAAGCCCATGGCTGCTCCCGAGCAGCAGCCATGGCGTCCTCTGGGTACAAAGGGTTGGCCAACAGCCGGTGGGGGTCTCCAAGCTCCTGGGGACCTGCGTGCCCAGCTTGGCGGGGTGGCATGTGGCAGGGGGGCGCCCTGGAAAGCGCATTTGTAAGGTTTGGTAGGTATCTCCAAACCTGAGCCCGACTCTCTGCACCAAACGGCCCCAGAGAACCCTCCACAGAGGGAGACCTTGAGCTGGGAGTGTCAGGTGTCGCCTGGAGGCCAGCCAAATCAAGCCAGCTGGGAGCCACAGGAGGTAGAAGGCCCCGCCCATTATCAGGGTCCTCCAAACAGGGGACCTCCTGGGTGGGAGCGTGGCCTCCAGAGGAGAGCTTAGTAGTGGATGGCGAGAATACAGAGGGCCCAGGAGGAGGAGGAGAAGGAGAAGGTATATGGTGTGGGGATGGAGCTGGTTTGGGCAGCAGCCCCGGGGAGCTCAAGGCCACAGCAGAGGAGCTGGTCTGGAAGAGGAGAAACACAAGAGGCAGAAAGGAGAGGAGAGAGAGATGGGAGAGGTGAGGAGAGATGCTCTCTGCAAGGGGTGGGCTTGGCCTGAGGGCTCTGAGAGCCACCAACTACACTGACCAAGGCTAGACCGAGGTAGCTGAGAAGCTGAAGCATGGGGACTGGCCTGCGAAAAAGACCCAGACCCCAAAAAGGTTTTCCTCGGCTCCACAACCCTGGCCCCTGTCAAACCCAGGCAGCAGAAAGCTGCCCCTGAGCCATGCCTGTGGGGCCGCCCCAGTCAGAGTAGAGACAAGGGAGAAAAGGCTACAGAGGGAGGACCATGGGGGACCGGTGACCAGGAAGGTCAGCCCAAGCACCAATCGAGGGAGAGTCAGCCGCAGGCAGCTGCTCTGCTTCCTCCAAACTTCTCCACTTGGCCATCTCCCCCAGACAATCCTAGCCTTCCTACGTCCCCCAAGACCTTCATCTCGGGGCACAGCTAGAACCAGCACACTATGACACTAGCTGTCTCAGAAGATAAAAACAGGGGCACCTGGGGGGCTCAGTCGGTAAAGCGTCTGACTCTTGATTTCAGATCAGGTCATGATCTCAGGGTCCTGGGATCAAGCCCCACATCAGGCTCCCGCTCAGCAGAGAGTCCACTTGAGATTCTCTCTCTCTCTCTCTCCTCCCCTGCCCCTCCACCTGCTCCTACTCTCTCTCTCAAATAAATAATCTTAAAAAAAAAAAAAAAAAAAACAGCCTAAAGGTTGGTAGTGCAGGGCTCCCCAGGGCCAACACCAAAGTCCAAGGGACTTGTTTCTGATGGTGGCCACTCACCACCCACAACCACCGACACGTGAGGGTCACAAGCCCATACAGCTCCCATCCCCCACTGTGAAACCCCAGCTGGAGGGACTCTTGGAGGTACCCTCAGGGCCAAGAGCACTCAGCCAGCTCGCTCCCCTTCTCAGATTCCCTACTTCATGCCCCAAAGGTCTCGTGCAGACCCACGTGGAAGGGTGAAGTCAGCAACTGCTAGAGATCAGTCCGAATCAATCCCCATGGAGGCACTGCATCTTCTAAATAAAACATCTCGGGTCTGGCAAGCCTGGGAGGCCCAGGATGGGAGGGGAAGGGAAGCCTCACGCAGGACTGGCCCAGGAGCCTGAAGGGTTAGGTTTCCCACAGACAGAACCTATGGGGACTCGGGCCTGTGGAGGGTGGGGGGAAGGATGGAGGGTGGCTAGTAAAAAACACCTATGCATTCAGGAGCCAGAGGCAGAAAGAAAAGGGATGGGTTGAGGACAGACAGCCAGCGTGGGAGATGGGGCTCCAGGGCAAATGACCTCAGGCACAGGATCCCAGTCCCACACGGCCCAGCAGAGAATGCCCTCCCCCACCAAGAGCAACCATCAACACAGAGTCCTTTGTCCCAGCCTCCTGATCCCCTGGGTGGCTGGGAGCTGGGAGCAACCGGGAGGAAGGAATGTCCCTGCTAAGTGCGTCTCTGCCTTCCCAGGCTGTGAGGCAGCCCAGTGCCCGTGAAGCCTGGTCTGACCCTCCTGGCAGAGGGCATCCTGGTGAGGCCCGAGCACCGCAGGGTCCCTGGCTCAGGACAAGGCTGAGCGCCCAAGTTCCAGCTACTCACACGGAGGTACAGGGGAGGAGAATGAGGGGGCGGGGAAGAGGAGGGGTCTCGGGGCACCTTGAAATCCGAAAGGGAGGCCATCAGCTCGTCCAGCTCCCTGGTGGCAGAGGAGGCTGAGATGCGTGTCTGCTGCTGACTGGAGGTGACTCGCTGAGGGCTGCTCATCTCGCCCTGGTTCACAGTGATGGCGGGGCTGCAGGGCAGGCACGGCATCAGCGGGGACCCCGGAGGCCAGCTCCGTGTTCCCCCAGAGTGGCCCTCTCCTCTCCAGGGTCTCAACATCTCAACTCTCACATTGGGGTCCTCCCACCCGACTCCAGAGAAGCCTGCCGGCTTCCAATCTCTCCGGGGGGCGGGGGGCGGGGTATGCAGTCAGCCACGGGACAGAGCGGAGGGGAGCTGGCATGGGAGAAGAGGGCAGCTCGACCAGCCCCTTTCTCAGGAGGACATCTCTGGCCCTCCTCGCCCGAGTTCGAGCTTCCCTGTTAAACAAGCCCAAGCACCACGTGTACCCACTCCCACAACACCCTATGTACCTGTGAGATTGTTCCAACAACACAGTAACACCAAGAAGGGCTAACGTTTAGGAACCACCAACCATGTGTGTTATGTGCTCGGAGCCAGAAACCATTCCAGATACTTTACATGTATTATGGGGTCTCATCCCATCAAGGTAGGTGGTCTTATTGCCATTATCCTATATCCCTTTATCCCATTTTATAGACAGGAAAACTAAGGCTTGAGAGACAACACTCAGTAAGGAACCCTTGGAGTGTGGCTCCGACCCCTGCCACTTAGCTGCTGGCACCCTCTGCGTGCACGATGTCACCTTTTCTGATGGGTGGGGGCTCAATGAAGGCAGGGAAGGTGTCCATGAGCTTCCACAAACACCCCAGTGCCTGGTCCAGGGCCTGGCAAACAACAGGCCCTCAGAAGGGAATGGGTGACAACTGGCCCAAGCGGACAGACACTGGAGCACAGCGCGGGCTGGGCGAGACCTCCCCTGCCCGGGAAAGGCCAGTGAGACTCACACGGGGCTGGGCACGGAGCTCTCCAGTTCATCCAAGAGACTCTCCACGCTGGGCCGCACGTCCTCCAGCCCGCGGCCCCCATTCCGCTTGGGCTTCTCTTTCGTCAGAGGCCCGGCTTTGCCCCCCAGTGGGCTGTTATTCTCCGGGATGCCATAGTGGGGGCTCAGAGCCCCAGGCAGCGGGGGGCTCGAGTTGGCCTCATCTTGGAAGAGCGAGAGAGAAAGGCTGCTCAGCCCTGATCCCTCTGGGGATCCAGAGGCCAGCAGGTAGGCCCAGGGGGGCCAGGGGGCCAGTCCTACCTGCAGAGAAGCCTGGGGGGTTATGCTGCACCGCGTTCAGTTCCAGCAGCAGGCGGTCAAGTTCAGAAAGGTTGCTGCCCAGGGAGGAGCTCATCACCGTGGGTGAAGGCTCGGCCGACTTCTGCTTATTGGGAAAACTGAGAGGCACAGGGGAGGCCGTAGTGAGAGGTGCCCCCCAGCTTTGACAGCCCCCCCAAGACCTCCCGGAGATAAGATGGAGCAGGTGTGAAGTCTCCCCCAGCAAGAGAGGGGAGAGTGGAGAAGGGATGTGGTGAGAAGAGGGGAAGAAGGAAGTCTTGCCTCAGTTCCTCAACGATACAGGGTGACGTGACAACCCAACCCTGCTACTGTATCTACCGTATGGAGACGGCAGCACTAAGGCCACCGGGCCAGCCCAAGGCAGTACGAGCTGGCCTGGAGCCTCGGGGCCTTCTGCATGCCGTTGCCAGGCCTGACCCCTGGCCTCAGACCTTCCAAGCAGGAGGGGAAGGAGCGCACGGAGGGCTGCGTCAGTACCTGTAGACGTGCTCTTCCTCACCGGCTCGGGAACACGGAGGGCCTGTGCCGTCCTGAGGGACGGAGGCACTGGAAGTTTTGGCACCGGAGTCGTACACGGGTGACGGGGACTGAGGCTGCAGGGAACAGAATGCTCAGAGCCTCCCCCGAGGGGAGGAACAGGAACAGCCCGAGTCACCCCCAGGAGGCTCCGGCTCACAGTCTCACCAGGGAATTTCCACACTCCGGCCAGGAGACAGGTGATTAACACTTGGTCACGTGTCCCCTCACATGGCATCTGGGAGACCTGGACGTTTCCCAGCCCCTCTCCCCATCGCCCGGATCCCATTCCTCCCCTGGCTCCCCAGGCTGCTGCCAGACAAGCTCCTGCTGCCCCAAAGACTCGGTTCCCTGTCTTCCCGGCCCCTGTCCCCACCTTACCTGCTGGTGGATGAATCGGGAGGCACTGGGCTGCCACTGGTCTAAGGGGTCAAGGATCGTGCCATTGAGGGCCTCACTGGACGGGGGCGGCGGGATAGGGGGTGGCACGGCAATCTCCTGGTATGTGTGGTTTCCAGTTGGGTATGAGTAGGGGGTCTCCTCGGGCAAGAACACGGGCCGTTTGGAGATGTGGGAGGTGGTGGACTCCAAGTCTGCCAGCAGGGCGTCTGCAGAGAGAACACGAAGAGAGCTGGTAGGAACCAGGGATCCTGGGAACACACTGTCCAGTGGCAGTGCCCTCCCTGGCTGCTGCACCCAAGAGTTAATCACTTCTGAGCACCTGCCCCACCCCTGGGAGAAAGAACCAGCCCCAGGGCAGGAAGCTATCAGCCCAGACCAGCCTGGCTAAGAGCCAGCTTCTAAAACTGACCTCGTCTCCCCAGCCCACGGCTGAAGGTGCTGTGGAGGCTCCTGCGCGGCCCTTGGGGCTCTCCTACCTCTGGCACTTGGGCACCTGCGTTCCCTCCCGACAGGGCTGTGCAGCTGGCTGGCTGGAAGTCAGAAATGCCTGCCTGGAACTCGGCACTCTGACTGCACAGGGCAAGGCGGAGAGAATGGGCGGGAGGGGCCCCACGTCACAGGGAGGGGCCCAGCCAGTGCCAGGTCCCACTTAAATTCCAGGAGCTTGGGCTTTCTCAGCAACCTCCCCTCATCCAACTGGAGCAGTCCCTGGGGTATGGTACCTGCCTTTCTGACCAGGTAGAAGCAAAACCCCAGGCTCCGTGCTCCTCCCGAGGCCCTGGGCTACAGGGTGAGGTACGTGGGGAGGTGGGGGCTGGGTCGAGGCTGGTGCAGTGTTCCCCACCCCCTCAGCCGAGCAGGGGGCAGGACTGCCCCGTAGGCTGTTTCTGTGGAAGCCTGGCAAGCAGCCTGGCCCCAGAGGCTCCAGGGCCCCGCTACTCTGCTTTTAACAGCAGAAGGGAGCTGAATTGAGTGCAAGCTTCCATTACCCTGGCACTGGGCAGCCAACGGGGGGGCCCTGGATCTCCCCAGTCTCCAGACAAGGGAATATCTGGAGGGGCAGGAGTAGGAACTGCTGACAGCCCCTCAACTTCAATCCTCCCCTCCTGAGACCCTCAACAGCCCCACAGCTCAGAGAGCCTGGCCCCAACACCACACCCTCATTCCTACCATATTCAAGGACTTGATCTCACTCTCACTTTCCCGCCGACCTGCTGGGGGTCAGGAATGCTCAGTCCCTGGCCCTTAGGATATTATTTATGAGAATGTGATGGCTGTGTCTACCGCCAATCACTAGTAACAGGCAGCACGCTAAGCACTGCATGTATGGGGTCTCTCCGTTAATCCTGATACTGGATAAAGCTGGCATTCTGATCCTCCCCTTACAGATGGGGAAAGGGGCTTCAAGAGGCGCTGGAACCTGCCCAGATCACAAAGCCAGTTAGAGACAGGACTGTCTGGCTCTTCGGTAGCCCCAAGCTCCAAAAATCTGGCGTGCAAGAGTCTGCTGTGATCACAACATGATGCCACATTTAAACAGTACAACTTCCTGAATATCGGGGCCCTGGCTGATCCTTCCTCACAGCCCTGTCCCCAACCCCACCCCTGCTCGGTGGAGGGAAGGAAGCAAGGGGGGCCCACACCTCCCAGCAGCCTGCCTGCCCTCCCACGCCCAAGGCTGGCCACACCTACCCCCAGCTCCTACCCAGCTGCTCAGAGGGGGAGCCTGTCACAAGGCCCAGGACCCTGGGGCCAACAGCCCGGCACAAGGGTCTTCTGACTTCCGAGGCAAGTCAGCTCCTGCAGCCCCCTCCCCCTCCAGATCCTCTAGAAGAGTCTGGCTTCCTGTCTCTAACAAAGCAGAACTAGACACAGTCAGTGTGTGCCTAGGTAATAACAGAAAAGAAACCCGTGTCCAGGGCCAATCTCAGTGGCCTCTGAATGGCCGCACCTGCTGCCTTGGCTTCACACAGCACCCCACTTCCCCTGGGCCCAATTCAGCACGGACAGGGTCTCCCCTTTTCCACCAAAGGCAGAGCTGGCTAGAAAACCCCACAGGGCTCCCCAGAGCAGGCAGCATGTGCAGCCCCGGTGGGAATAACAGGAGTAGCTGCCAAGCTTGACTGCCCACCAGGAGCTTGACCCTGTGTTCCTTCCCTTCCTCCTCACAGCAACACTAGCACGGAGGGTACAAGTGAGGCACAGAGAGGCAGAGTCACGTGCCCATAATGCCAACGCTGGCAGACGGGACACAGCCAGGATCTGAACTCAGGTCTCTCAGACTCCAAATACTCAGAAGACAAATGGTTAACCTCTCCCACCAGACCCTCCGAGTGAGGGTTTCCGCTGCCCTCTGCCTCCAATCCCCTCCCCCTCCCCCAGACTCGAAGAGAAGTCCGGTTTACAATTTCACTGGGGTCTTTTAAACACCAATACATCTGTTGGTCAGAAGGAGCAATCTTAGGGAGACAGAAACAAAAGATCCCAGGAGTTCAAGTCCTAGCTCCTCTACCGACTCTCTGCGGCCACACAGCCAATCCTTTTGCTTCCCCAAGCCTCAGCTGTCCCGGCAAGGTGGGGTTCGTAATTCCCACCTCACGGTATTGGCGTGAGGTCTACACGGAACAGCACATGCTACAGTACATGGGAAGCTGCAAACGCCAGATCTTATTCGTTTTGTGAAATTCTGAAAAACACCTTCCTCCAAGGAGGTCAAGTTGGATGCAAAGTACCATCTTCTATGGGCAGGATCTGGGTAAGACATGACAAGGGCAATCCTCGTGAGAAGAGCGAAGTAATAAAGTAATATTCAGAGTGAAGCGTGTGTGGACGCCAGGGAAAAAGCACATCAAACGTGTGTCTGCCTGAGTGCGAGAGAGCACATGCACGAGCCAGGGGGCCTCTGGTGTAGCTTCCTTCTCTCCCTGCACCCTTAGTCATTGCTCAGTGACTGCACAGGACTTGGTGCCACTGTCTCCCCAAAGCCCCCCCACAAATGCCTCAGGGAAGGGAGCCAGGAATATAGGAGGCAGCCAAGGAGGCCTCTGGCCTCTACTTTGGATTCCTATGGGTGCAGAAGGCCACTATGTCCCCAAAGCCTGCAAAATGGTAACGGGCCAAAGTCTCCTTGCAAGCTCAGCAAACTCCTCCCCTGCTTGAGTCAACAGAGGCGGCAGAGGGAAGACTGCTCACAGGAGTCCACTTACAAGCAGCACCCCATGGGTGGGTCCTCCAGTTTTCAGCTACACCTACTGCCTAGTACCTAGCTCTAAATACCCAACAGCCGGGATCAGAGTCCGTCTACACAAACCCCAAAGAAGAATGGACACCGTCCCCCTCCCTTGTAGGATACACTCCAGATACACAGTGGCAGTACCGGAAGCAAGAGGGGTGCGGGGGGGGGGGGGGGCTCCTTCCTCCAAGCTAGGGAAGGCTCTAAACGTCCTGAACATTTCTGCACTAAGTTTCTGGGTCCAAACCTGAAACCTTGCAGACAAGTCAGAGCCACCAGGACCACCCAAGCCACTCTGCGGAAGGAAGCTCTCCCTAGGGCTTCCCATCCCTTTTCTGGAAGAAACTACCCTGGAGGGTGCAGGCTTTTTGCCTCTCTGGGCCAGCTGATGCATGTCCCTGCACTTCCACCCACACAAGAGGGAAAGTGGAAGTCTCTGGGTGAGACCATTCAATGTGTGTGCCAGGGGGAGGGGTTCTGCTCTCCAGATAGGTGGGGGAGGGGATGGAAGGCTTGGTGCAAAGTCTCCAGCCCACCAGGGGCAAAGGACACCCAGCTCTGCCCTGGCGAGGAAGGGGTGCGGCCCGTCCGAGGCTTCCCGCCAGAGGGCGCTATTGGCCCGTCTGCTCCCAGCGGCGGGTACAGTAACCGAAGGTAAACTCGCGCAACCACGGAATTTTCGAGCCGGGGAAGACCCGGGAGCCCCCGGCCATGGGCTCCCTGGGGAAGTTTCAATCCCGAGAAAGCTCGGTGAGCTGGAGGGACGGAGCAGCTACGAGAGGAGCACGAGGTGTCTGCAAACCTCCCACCCGTGCCTGGGGCACACGAATATTTGAAAGCACGACGGAAGAGTGACGCAGCCTCGCAGGGCTCCGGAGACCCACAGGGACGCGCGCCCCTCTGCAGACACAGCGCCGGCGGGCGCCCCCCGTCCCCACCCCGCAGCCGGGCCTGGGCCCAAGCAGCCGCTCAGATCGGGGGCGCCCTCGGGCCCGCAGGCCGCTTGGGGGAGGGGGGGCAGGCGGCCTGAGCGGGCGGGGTGCACCCGGCCAGGCCGAGACGAATAGGCCCTTTCCCGGGCCCCAGTGACCCGCCGAACGTAATCC